>NW_026000108.1:39700652-39707370 GCF_001458135.2 Marmota marmota marmota
AGAGGTAAATAGGGAGCCTACATCCTGGGAACAAATTTTTACTCCTCACACTTCAGATAGAGCCCTAATATCCAGAGTATACAAAGAACTCAAAAAATTTTGACAATAAGATAACAAATAACCCAATCAACAAATGGGCCAAGGACCTGAACAGACACTTCTCAGAGGAGGACATACAATCAATCAACAAGTACATGAAAAAATGCTCACCATCTCTAGCAGTCAGAGAAATGCAAATCAAAACCACCCTAAGATACCATCTCATTCCAGTAAGATTGGCAGCCATCATGAAGTCAAACAACAAGTGCTGGCGAGAATGTGGGGAAAAGGGTACTCTTGTACATTGCTGGTGGGACTGCAAACTGGTGTGGCCAATTTGGAAAGCAGTATGGAGATTCCTGGGAAAGCTGGGACTGGAACCACCATTTGACCCAGCTATTGCCCTTCTCGGACTATTCCCTGAAGACCTTAAAAGAGCGTACTACAGGGATACTGCCACATCGATGTTCATAGCAGCACAATTCAGAATTGCTAGACTGTGGAACCAACCCAGATGCCCTTCAATAGATGAATGGATAAAAAAAAATGTGGCATTTATACACCATGGAGTATTACGCAGCACTAAAAAATGACAAAATCATGGGATTTGCAGGGAAATGGATGGCACTAGAGCAGATTATGCTTAGTGAAGCTAGCCAATCCCTAAAAAACAAATGCCAAATGTCTTCTTTGATATAATGAGAGCAACTAAGAACAGAGCAGGGAGGAAGAGCAGGAAGAAAAGATTAACATTAAACAGAGACATGAGGTGGGAGGGAAAGGGAGAGAAAAGGGAAATTGCATGGTAATGGAGGGAGACCCTCATTGTTATACAAAATTACATATAAGAGGTTGTGAGGGGAATGGGAAAATAAACAAGGAGAGAAATGAATTACAGTAGATGGGGTAGAGAGAGAAGATGGGAGGGGAGGGGAGGGGAGATAGTAGAGGATAGGAAAGGTAGCAGAATACAACAGTTACTAATAGGGCATTATGTAAAAATGTGGATGTGTAACCAATATGATTCTGCAATCTGTATTTGGGGTAAAATTGGGAGTTCATAACCAACTTGAATCTAATGTATGAAATATGATATGTCAAGAGCTTTGTAATGTTTTGAACAACCAATAAAAAAAAAAAGAATCCACAGAGAAAGCAAACACTACCAAATGTTTTCAGAGGAGGGAGATAATGGCCAACAAAAAAGACCTGTGTAGGGGCTGGGGTTGTGGCTCATTGATAGAGTGCTTGCCTCGCATGAGTGAGGCACTGGGTTAGATGCTCAGTACCACGTAAAAATAAACAAATAAAATAAAGATACACACACACACACACACACACACACACCTGTGTAAAAGCTGTCTGTGAAAAACAATTATCTTAAGTATTGTTTCAACACATTTCATATCACTTGTTGGGAAGTAGAGAAGGGCACTCAATGGTCAAGGCCTCAGGCTCCTCTCTGAGAGTGACCAGCAACACAGAAATGCTACTCTGCAACAAAGCACTGTTCCTCATTCACGACCAGCCTATAGAAACCTGCTAGCAGTATAACTGGGACAAGATCCTGTAGTCCCCTCCCAGAAGTGTCCCAGTCAGAAGCCCTTCAGGCTGAATCAGCCTACTAAGAAGCAATTCTGGAATGTTCTCTCCTCCTGAGGGGAAGTATGGACAAAGGCCTGAAAGGTAGAATGGATAGCAAAAATCATAGAGTAAATTTGCCTTTTATGGTCTCCCCATTCTCTCTGGCTTTGATTCTCTCTGTCCCCATCCAGAACTCACTGACTTCTTCCTATGAGCAAATAAGCCCATTCTTCCTCCAAGAGATGAATGACTAGGTGGCCAAACTCATCCAAGAAAAGTCTGCATTTAAAAAGAGGAGAGAGGGCTGGGTTTGTGGCTCAGCGGTAGAGCACTTGTCTAGCACACGTGAGGCACTGGGTTCCATCCTTAGTACCACATAAAAACAAATAAATAAAGGTATTGTGTCCATCTGCAACTAAAAAACAAACAGAAAAATTAGAAAAAGAGGAGAGAAAGAACCTCAGATGTTGTGGAGCTAACTCCTCAATGGAACTCTGTTTCAATAAGAATTTGGCAATAGAAAGCCTTTCTGAACCTACCTCAAATCACATTCTATAGAAATTAACTGAAGAGTACTTATTACCGTTTTCCTCTTTTGAAAATGCACTGGTACAGATTCAGAAGGTAAGCATCTCATTTCCTTGTAGAATGAAAGACTGCAATTTAAGTCACACTGTACCTCTTAGCCATAGCAAAGCAGTTAACATCTCTGAGTCTTGAATTCTTGATACAAAATAGGGACAATACCACATACTTCACTAGGCTTTCATGGAATATAAACGAGATGAGCTCTTTATAAATTTTAAACAATTATATATTTGCTTTATTACTACATTTATTACTATTTTTTCAACTTTTCTCCAAAAGGATGCTTCTATGTAGACAGGGGAACCAGATGTATTTATATGCCCCTCAAGATTTACCTGCACCCTGCCCTCCAACCACCCAACCAAGCCTTGGCCACTTGTTCAATGGAGTCTCTGAGCTACTGCTGCCCTGCCTGGCCCAGGACTGCTGAATCCTTAGATTTCCCTGGGGAAGACAATTTTGTCATGATTACATCATGCCCATGCAAGCTACAGCAGCTCCTTACCAAGATCAACCCCAACTGGCCTGCGGGAGGCTCTGGCTTCCTTCATGATCACCTAGAGGAACCAGAGGACACCATCTGGAAGTAAGAGTGATTGACATTCTTTGAGAAAAACTTTAAGGCCAATGAGACATAAGAAGACAGAAAAGAACTGGCAGATGCACCCCTCACCCAGACTCTCCCCTGCTAACTATCTCTGGCAGCAACAGTGCTGTGGAGCCTTCTTCAGGTTGTCACATGATTGAATAACAAGTGGTGTTTCTTGTGAAACGATGGCCATTTCAGTCATGGATCCTCTTGTATTTGCTTCCTTTCCTTCCTTCATCAATTTTCCTTTTCCCCTTGCTCTTGCTATTCCAGGATTCTAACCCATCTACTTTAAAGAATTACCATACAAATTTTGCCCCAGAGTCTGTTTCCTAAGAAAATAGGACAAAAATACTTAGGCCACAAAGCTGAATTAGGCAAGAAGAAGGCTCCTGGTACCTCTGAGCTGTTTGAGCATGTGTGCGCATATGTGTGTGTGTGTGTGTGTTGTCTCTCTAAGTATCTACTTGTATGAATTTTTAAACAGATAATCTTGAGGACAGAGGAAATCTCTGCCTGCACTGATGTAACGAATGAAAAAACAAATTCTTCTCAATGTGATATGAAAGGATCTTGACTATTGTTTTGAGTCTAATGGAGATTTAATCCTAGAGAGATATGGAGTGCACTCTGCATACTGACCTGCATGGTTCTGCATGATGGGCCCTGCCTCCCTTTATCTTAAACCACTCTTACTCCCCACCCCTTCCTTCTGTTTGCCCCAGCCACACTGCATTCACCCAGTCCCCCACCTCTGCCTTCTATTTCTTCATAGAAATTGTTACCATCTTATCTACTATAAGCTTTACTTATTAACTTTATTTATTATCTATCTCATCACTCTAAAATGCATGGGAATAACAGGATTGTTTTCCATTTTGTTCATTACTGTGTCTCCAGTGTCTAAAACATATCTAATACATAGTAGGAACTCAGTGTTTGCTGAATGATTGGATGACTGAGTAAATGAACCTTCTGACATGATATGATTTTCTTCAACTCATCATTTCTCAGATGTACTTTTTTTTCCCTTTTTTTTTTGTGTGGTGCCAGGGTTTGAACCCAGGGCCTTGTGTATGAGAGGCAAGCACTCTACCAACTGAGCTATATCCCCAGCCCTCAGATGTACTTTCTTTATTATTGTTGTAAAATATATGTAACACAGATTTACCACCTTGATTTTTTTATATTTTTCTGTTTTCCTTGAAAGATCTTTTTTATTAGGGCATTATAGTTATAAATACTAATTGGTTCATTTCGACAAAAATCATACATGCCCCAAATTTAATTTACTTCACTTTAGGCCCTAGTGACCTGGCTTTCCCCTCCTCCTCCCTTCCCATTTGCCCTCCTCTATTTGTCTTCCTTTTTACTCATTTATTTATCTAATTTTAATTGGTGCCCTACAGATATAAATAAAGGTGGAATTCATTAAATCTATGCATGCACATGGTGTAACTCATTCCACATTTCCTCCCCTTTCTCATCTTTGTTCCCTCCCTCTTTTTTTTTTTTAGTTTTGTTGGAGTTTATTTAGAAATGCATGGATTTATTTCTATTTTTCCTAACTAAAGCTATCTGACATACTGGTACACTACTGTCCTTTTTCCTTTTTCTTTTCTTTTATTTATTTATTTTTATGTGGTGCTGAGGATCGAACCCAGAGCTTGAACATGCTAGGCGAGTGCTCTACTCCTGAGCCACCCCAGGGCCCTTTTCCTTCCCTCTTGATCTGCATCTTCTACTCCACTGATCTTCCATTTTTATGATAACAGACACCCTACACACACTTTCTTTCCCCTTACTTTGTTCTAGCTTCTGCATATGAGAGAAAACATTCAACCCTTGATTTTCTATGTCTGGTTTATTTCCCTTAGCGTGATGCTCTCCAGTTCCATCCAATTACTGGCAAATGCCATGATTTTATTCTTCTTTATGACTGAGTAAAATTCTATTATATATATGTATGTATATCACATTTCATTAATTCATGCATCTATTGACAGGCATCTGGGCTGGTTCCATAACTTGACTATTATGAACTGTGCTGTTATAAACATCGATATGACTGTGTCACTACAGCATTCTGATTTTATTTCTTTTGGATAAATACTGAGGAATAGGATAGCTAGATCACATGGCTATTCCATTCCTAGTTTTTTGAGGAATCTTCATAGTGCTTTCCAGAGTCGTTGTACTAATATGCAGTTCCACCAACAATGCACAATTGTCCCTTTTTTCCACATCCTTTCCAACAGTTATTACTATTTATTATTGTTTGTATTCTTGATAATCGCCATCCTGACTAGAGTGAGATGAAATCTTAGGGAAGTTTTGATCTGCATTTCCCTGATTGCCAGAGATGGTAAATGTTTTTTCATATATTTACTGGCCATTTATACTTCTTTTAAGAAATGTCTGCTTAGTTCTTTTGCCCACTTATTGATTAGGTTATTTGTTTTTTAAGTGCTAAGCTCTTTGAATTCTTTATATATTCCTTCTTGGTTTTATTTCTTGAGCTTTAGGGATCTTGTTAAGGAAGTCAGTATCTGCACAAATGTGAAATTTTTAAGTGTACAGTCTCTATAAATTGAACCACACTATACTCTTCTAGAAGTGAAAAAGACAATTTTTCTCTTGTAGCTTATGGTTTATTCCACTTAGCCTAGTGTCTTCTGGGTTCTTTCATATTGTAAAATGTGTCAGAATTTCATTTCTTTTTTTAATTTTTTTTGCAGTTGTAGATGGATAGCATGCCTTTATTTTATTTGTTTATTTTTATGTGATGCTGAGGACTGAACCCAGTGCCTCACACATGCTAGGCAAGTACTTTGCTGCTGAGCAACAGCTCCATCCCAAAATTTCATTTCTTTTGAAAGTTAAAAAGTACCCCATCATATGTGTATAACATTATGCTTATGTGTTCATTTGTCAATGAACATTTAGGTTGTTTCTTCCTTTTATGAATAATGCTGCTATGGATATTGGTGGTTCAGATGCACTTTCATTAAAAAAAAAAAAAACAGAATGAAACATCAGAGATCATGACATCCAATCCTTGCAAATATATCAATTCTCTTTCTTTGCCTGAGTTACAACAAGGAAAAAAAATCTATGAAAAAGGTTGCTTGCTGAATAGGAATCATTAACTCTGCATTGGTACTGTCTGGTACACTACCGTCCTTTTTCCTTTATGTGTTCTTGGTACCTCTGTCAAAAATCAACTGATAGTGCTGAGTAATATTCCATTGTGTATAAATGACACAT
Source organism: Marmota marmota marmota (assembly GCF_001458135.2). Taxonomy (NCBI): domain Eukaryota; kingdom Metazoa; phylum Chordata; class Mammalia; order Rodentia; family Sciuridae; genus Marmota; species Marmota marmota. The sequence continues at coordinate 39,706,720 of NW_026000108.1, forward strand.
TTTTTTTTTTTATCCATTCATCTACTGAAGGGCATCTCGGTTGGTTCCACAGTCTAGCTATTATGAACTGTGCTGCTATGAACATTGATGTAGCTGTGTCCCTGTTGTATGTTCTTTTTAGGTCTTTTGGGTATAGTCCGAGAAGGGAAATAGCTGGGTCAAATGGTGGTTCCATTCCCAGCTTTCCAAGGAATCTCCATACTGCTTTCCAAATTGGCTGAACCAATTTGCAGTCCCACCATCAATGTAAGAGTGTACCCTTTTCCCTACATCCTCGCCAGCACTTGTTATTATTTGACTTCATAATGGCTGCCATTCTTACTGGAGTGAGATGGTATCTTAGAGTGGTTTTAATTTGCATTTCTCCGATTGCTAGAGATGGTGAGCATTTTTCGTGTATTTGTTAATTGATTGTATATCCTCCTCTGAGAAGTGTCTGTTCAGATCCTTGGCCCATTTGTTGATTGGGTTATTTATTTTCTTGTTGTTTAATTTTTTGAGTTCTTTGTATACTCTGGAGATTAGAGCTCTATCTGAAGTGTGAGGGGTAAATATTTTTTCAGGGAAATGGATGGCATTTGAGTAGATTATGCTAAGTGAAGCTAGCCAATCCCTAAAAAACAAATGCAGAATGTCTTCTTTGATATAAGG
>NW_026000108.1:39707389-39841057 GCF_001458135.2 Marmota marmota marmota
GACTCAAAATAGAGCAGGGAGGAAGAGCATGAGAAGAAGATTGCCATTAAATAGGGACAAGAGGTGCGTGAGAATGGGAGAGAGAAGGGGAATTGCAGGGAAGATGGTAGGAGACCCTCATTGTTATGCAAAATTACATATAAGATGGTGTGAGGGGGAAGAAAAAAGAGAGAGAGAGAAACGTGTCACAGTAGATTGGGTAGAAAGAGGTGATGGGAGGGGAAGGGAGGGGAGGGGGGATAGGAAGGGCAGCAGAATACAATAGACACTAGTATGGCCCTATGTATAAACGCGGCTGCATAACCAATGTGATCCTGCAATCTGTACATGTGGAAAAATAAGATTACGTACCCCATTTGAATAAAATGTATGATATGTCAAGATTATTGTAATGTTTTGAGCAACTAATTAAAAAATTTTTTAAAAATCAACTGATAGGCAGGGTACAGTAGTACAGCAAGCCTGTAATCCCAGTGGCTTGGTTTTATTTCCTGAGGCAGGATGATTGTGAGTTCAAAGCCACACTTAGCAACCTAGTAAGGCCCTAAGCAAAAAGCAATTTAGCAAGACCCTGTCTCAAAATAAAATATGAAAAAAGGGCTGGGGATGTGGCTCATTGGTTAAGTACCCCATGGTTCAATTTCTGATATCCAAAAAAAATCTTTAGAAATGCATGGATTTAGTTCTATTTTTCCTAACTAAAGCTATCTGACATGATTTTTAATCCTCTTCAATTTATTCAGAGTTTGTTGTGGCCTAACATATAATCCATCCTGGAGAATATTCCATATTCACTTGAAAAGATTATTCTGTTAATGTTGGATGGCATGTCCTGTACATGTCTGTTGGTCCATTGGTCTAAAGTATGATTCACATCCAATGTTTCTTCATTATTTTCCATCTGGATGATCTACCAATTATAGAAAATCTGGCAATGAAGATTCCTACTACTACTACTACCACTACTACTACTACTACTATTATTATTATTATTAATTTTTTGTAATCTATCTTTCCCTTCAGATCCTTTAATATTCTCTCTATATATTTAGGTCTCCAATGTTGGGTGCATGTACACTTATACTAAGTATGTCCTTTTGGTGAACTGATCCTTTTATCATTGAAGAATACCCTTCTTTGTCTCATTATAGATTTTGCCTTAAAGTCTATTTTTGTGTAAGTATAGCTATGCCTTTTTCAACCCTTCACTTTCAGGTTATGTGTGTTGCTAAAAGTGAGGTTAATTTGTTATAGGCAATTGTGGGTTGTTTTTTTCCCCCATCCATTCAGCTAATCTATATCATTTTTAAAAGAATTTAATCCATTTACCTTCAAGTAACTATTGACAGGTAAGGACTTAATACTGCTATTCTGTAACTTGCTTTCTGGTTGTTTTGTGGATACTTTGCTCCTTCCTCTTTTGCTGTCTTACTATCTGATGGTTTTCTGTACTACTATGCTTTGAATTCTTTCTATATATGTTTTGTGATCTACTATAGATTTTTGTTTTATGGTTATTGCTATGAATTTGGGTGTCGTGTATCTTTAAGGGCTCATGTGTTGGAAGCTTGGTCTCCACTGTAACAACGTTGGAAGGTGGCAGAATCTTCATGAAGTGAGGCTTAGTGAAAGGTATTAGGTCACTACAGGCACTGACCCTGAAAGGATTTATGTGTTTCTCATTGGATACTGGTTAGTTCCTTTAATGGTGAGTTGTTAAGAAAGAGTGAGCCTGACTCCTGAATGCCTTTCTGTGTTCCTGTCTTGCCATATGATCTCTCTCTCACACACATGTACTACTATCATTATGCCATCTGCCATATTGCAATATAGTCAGAAGGCTCTCACTAAGGCTAGCAAATGCCAGCGTCATGCTCTTAAACCTCCAAAACCTGTTACCTAACTGAACTTCTTTTGTTTCTAAAACACCCAATCTCAGGTACTTTGTTATAGCAACAGAAAATAGGCTAATGTTAACATGAGGCTTACATAAAATATTTTATAGTTGTTATTTAATCTGATAACAACTTAAGTTTAATCAAATAAAGTAATTCTACACTTTCATTCCCTATCCCATACAATACAGACATAAAAATAAACCATATAGAAGACTCAGATCCTAGTGACTTAAATAGTGGAATTGTAAAATATATAACTATATTTAAAATGTTCAAAGAAATAAAAGATGAAAACAAAACAATTAAGATGGGAAGAAGAGACTGTCAAAAATAACCTGAAGTTTAAAAGAAAAAAAATACAAGTTTTTGGGCTGGGGATGTGGCTCAAGCAGTAGCGCACTCGCCTGGCATGCTCGTGGCGCTGGGTTCGATCCTCAGCACCACATACAAATAAAAAAAATAAAGATGCTGTGTCTGCCAAAAACTAAAAAAAAAAAAATATGTATATATTTAAAAATACAAGTTTTTAAAAGTGAAAAATATTTGAAATAAAAGCTCAAATACTGACTTCAAATATGAAAAGGACAAATAATAGGCAATAAGGCTAAAGATATTAACAAAATTATGGCAAAGGAAGAAAAGACAAAAAACCCAAAGATGAATACCAAGTGAGAAGGTCTAATACATGTTCAATTGGGATTCCAGAATTTTTAAAATGGAGAAACGTATGTCATTTGCTGGTCAATGGATGAAACTGGAGAACAACATGCTAAGAAAAATTAACTAGACTCAAAGTCAAAAATTTACTCTCATATGCAGAAACTAGAGAGAAAAAATATAAAAATGATCTTATGAAAATAGAAGGGAGAATAATAAAGGAAGAGTACACAGGTGGAGGGAGTAGGGGAAGAAAAGTGAAGAGACTGAGAAATAAAATCAACCAAATTATGCTATGTGTACATATGTAGATATCACAATGAATCTTAATTTTAGATATATCTGTAATACACCAATTAAAATAAATAAAGAGGATAAAGATCAATAGAGGAAGATGATCGGGGGAAAGAGGAAAGGAGAGAAAGGGAAAGAACTAGAGAATGAAATGGAGTGGATTGTGTTATGTGCAATGAACTCTGGTATTATTGATGTATTATAAGGACATGATAAAAATGGAGAAAAACCATAATGTATTAGAATTTTCCAGAACTTACAAAAAACATAAATCTACAGACACTGAATATACAATATATGCCAAGCAGGGCAAATGTAAAGAAATCCAAAATTAGATATAATATTGTGAAATTGCAAAACACACATATACACATATACAAATCTGAAAATCAAACAAAATGGATCACATACAAAGGAACTGGCATTACAGTGACTGCAGATGTCTCAACAGTGACACTATAAGTTGGATATAGTAAAATAAAAAGTGAAAGTACTAGTCATCTTTGTGCACTTAGCTTCTATTGTAGTCATACGCATATTAAAGAACCCAGAAAATGATGGTATAATAAATCAGATCTATTTTCCATCTCTACTTCAATCAAATGATTAAATTAGGCATTGGGATACCATTAATGAAAATACCATTAATGATATCCGAAATTGGCTTAATTCCTCATATTGTTAAGAGTGCTAGGGCTGATGGCAAGGTACACAGTTACAAAGTGAAAAACATCTGCTAATAAAAACAGTAAGTCCCCACACCCCCACACCTTTCTCTGTGTCCTCAGTTAAAAGAAATGCCTTTTAGTTAGTACAGTTTGCCTTTGAGACAGTACAGTTTCTTTTATAAAAAAAGATTCATATTATCTATGAAAATGTTTTTGCCCGTGCAGGTAGCATAGGCCACTGTTTTGCATGTTGTGATGGATGAATGCATCATGTTGACTACAGAAAGTCTTACTCAGCTCCAACTTCAGTTTACTTGGGGGTTTCATATTCTGCTGACTACAGACAAAACTTTACCCCCCAACAATGGCTGCATATTTTAGCCATCCCCATAGAATTCCACAGGAATGTGAACTGAAATACAGGAACTCAGAAGGTACCCTAACAAACAGCAAAATTTTCAAATCACTTTCAGAGTTAATAACTTTTTCCCTGAACTAAAAAACAAATATTATTAGAAAAGAAATAAATTTTCTTTCTTAATGTAATATGATGTATTTTAGCTTGGTTTGAATTTTTAAATTTCCTGTTTTTAGAAATGAAGAAATTGGATGTACAAATTCACTTGAGACAAAACTGTAATATTCAAATATAACCCAAAATAGCCAGGCATGGTGGTGCAAGCCTGTAATCCCAATGTTTCAGGAGACTGAGACAGGAGGACAGTAAGTTCGAGGCCAGCCTTGGCAATTTAGCAAGGCTCTAAGCAACTTAGTAAGACACTGTCTCAAATTAAAAAATAAAAACAGCTGGGGATTTGGCTTGGTGTTTAAGCACCTATGGGCTCAACTCCTGGTACAAAATAAAAAGCAAACAAAAATAGCAAAAATATTACTAAATTTAAAATTTTACTTGCACATGAAACAAAACTAAGTAATTATTTTAATCTGCAAGCAATTCAATGAGCTTGCATGATTACTATGTATTTCTGAAATCTTTCCATTGTCTGTAGCATTTAGACTGAAATTAACTCCTAAGTTAACTTAAATACTACCACGAATTAGATTCATATCTGTTACTAGCTTATTTATGCCCTATTTTCTCAGAAAAGGTGTAAAGCAAAAAAGATCAATGACTGGTTTAGAACACTTTGGCATCCTTAAATTTGCCTCCGTGGACTATTTCATCAGACTGCATAACTACAGGCCCTAAGAGTCTCAAAAATGGAAAAGCACTAAACTAACAGGTAAGACAACTGCCCCTTTTAGTGACTTTGGATTTGTCTTCTCAGGTATGAAATGGAAGCACTGCCAAGAGGATCCTCAAGGTCCCAGTTCTAGCTTTATAGTTCTGTAATACCTATGGAATTTTCATACCTTCCAAGCCCCTGACTTCCTTCTCTATTCATTAAAGATCGAACACCAAAACTGTGAATTACAATTATGACTATGATTTTTCTTCCATTCCATTCTTTAGATCTCTCTACCTTGCACACAGTAGCCCATTTTCAATTTTTTTCCTATTCAAATGATTTTTTTTTCACTTTATTTCATAAAACAGGTTCATTCAATTGGGAAAGATCACTCAATCTGAGATAATAATGGAATGCAATATGGTAAAAATGTGTCATTGAATACTTAGATTTATACTAAGTAACACAGATAGAAACACATCCACCTATAAACAACTCTTTCTAAAATCTGTAACAAAATACAGGAGAATATATTTTACCAAGTCTAAAAATACCACATAGATTTTTAAATTAGTAATGCTTGAAAATACAGATGATATTCAAAGGAAATTTACTCTTGTGAAGTAGTAAAACATGATACATAGTTTAAACACATTATTTAAACTTTCCTTAAATCTCTTGGGGCTTGGCTGAGCACTGTGGCACAGGCCTGTAATCCAGCAGTTTGGGAGGCTGAGGCAAGAGGATCATGAGTTAAAAGTCAGCCGCAGCAACTTAGCGAGGTCCTAAGCAACCTAGCAAGACCCTGTCTCAAAATAAAATATAAAAAATGGGCTGGGGATGTGGCTCAGTGTTTAAAAGCCTCTGGGTTCAATTCCTGGTATCAAAAAAACACATTATATACATATATGTATACACACACACACACACACACACACAAACACACATACACCCTCCAACACACACATTTTCTATATATATATCTCAAGGCTCCCTGGGAGTGAACTGATGAGACAACCTGGGGAGCGAATGGACTATTACCTGGCCAGTGCATCAATAAGCTGACACAGAAATGCTCCACGTCCACCAAACCTAAAGCACCTCTGATTCCTACCACAAGCTTAGAGGAAGGACCTGAATAGAGAAGAAGGAACAACTGCCATGGCAAGGAAGCAGGCATCACAGGGACCAAAACCTTCTAGACCCTGTACTGAATGTCCTGTCACTTAGGTGCATCAGAGAGAAAGAACTTTAACTATAATGACTTAATGAAATCAAAAGTTGTTCTCCCATTTCTACTTCTTGTCTCCTCAGCCCCAATCCCTCTCTTTTTGAGAAAGGTCTTACTTTGTTGCTTGCCTCAGCCTCCTGGCAGCTGAACTACAGACCAGCACCACCGCACATGGCTCTCTTATTTTTCTTTTGTTAGCTTTACCTCCCACCTCTTCCTTCTCTACACAATTCATTCTTTTTTTTTTTAGTTGTAGTTGGACATATATTTATTTATTTTTATGTGTGCTGATGATCGAACCCAGTGCTTCGCACGTGCTAGACAAGTGCTCTACTACTGAGCCACAACCAGCCCCTACCATTCATTCTTAATATCTATTTAACCAGTGTGTGTTTAGTGTTGAGGGCCACAGACAAGTCAAGATGGCGCCTGGCACTTTGCCAGGAGGAGTGGTTTGAGAAGTAACGCCAGCGAACCATTAAGATGATGGAGATTCCTTAATGCTGTATCTAGACTGCTGTATCTAGATGATGTTAATTAAGTTAAGCTGTGCGTAATTATTAAGATGATGAGGATTCCTTAATGACTAATTGATGTATCTAGATGATGTTAATTGAAACAAGCTGTGTATAATGAGTTAGGTATAAATACCTCTGCTGTCCTACAATAAAGCAGCTCCCGCTGTATCAACCTTCACAAGTTGTTTGTGGTGTCTTTCCTAACAGGTGCTATGTAGGAGCACAGAGGATGCATCAGTTCTGTCTAGGAAGAAGATGGAGGGGCTGGGGCTGTGGCTCAGCAGTAGCGCATTTGCCTGGCATGTGTGAGGCACTGGGTTTGATTCTCAGCACTACATAAAATAAATAAAGGACTATCAACAACTAAAAAAGTAAAAATTAAAAAAAAATTTAAAAAGAAGATGGAAATCTTCACCAAGGAGGTGACTTAAAAAACAGGTCTTGAAGGATGAGGCTTCATATATGGCATCTTCAAGAATAAAGGATTGGTACAAGGGCCAGGGCAAAAGTTCTCAACCTGAAGGTATTATCCTTCTAGGAGGCATCTGGAACTGGAGTCAGAATATTTTTGGTTGACACTATGACTAAGGAGCACTATAGGCACTCAGGTAGTCAGCAGACAGTGTGGCCAGGGGCACTAAATATCTTTCAGTACCCTAGACAGTCCTGCACAACAATGAACTGTGCTGCCCAAATGCCAGAGGACAGGGTAGGTAAAGTTATATGGTGTGATAAAGGAGAAAGCCTTTTCAAAGTGGCCTTTACAGTTTTCCTCCACTGTCTCCAATACCCAGCCTTCACTTTCAGGGCATCAACACATGGTTATACACCATATAATTAAGGGAGCACTATTCAAATCGTAGATATCACAGATTTTTATAGTGATTGTGGCAGTTTTCAGAGAGACACACTGGCGTGTCTGGAGGAAGCAGAGTCTTTTGTTACTCTTATAAAGGTTAGTTAACTTGTTAACTAGTAGCAGTCCTGTGCTTTTCCTCTCTAACTCCATAACTATCCAAGAAAAACTGGTTCTAGTAAAGGAGAAAGTGATGGTTCTGATGGGTATGCACAGAAAGGAGAACAACAAAGAATCAGTCCACTTTCACATTGGGTCCCATTCTAATGAACCACGACTGTTAAAGGTCACCCACCAAGGGCTGCAAATAGTCTCTAGTCTACCAACATTGCTCTTATACATGAACCTACTTCCTCTTGAGTCCTGGTGACTTCTGTTTCCAAGGTTTAATGGATAAGGGCTTATAGTCATCATCCACTTGACCTAGTCAGTGCTGCTCTCAAAATTCATTCTGGGCTCCAAGCTTCCTGCTTCCTGATCTCTGTTGCTGATTACTATTCCCTGGCAAGGGTCTACTGCTAGTTAGGAGGGTCCTCCAGACACCCAAATATCAACCAATAGCAAAGACACCAAACATGGTTTTCAAATGTTCTATTCAGTATCTGAATTAAACTAGAATTACTACAATTCATTATTTTAGGCAATTATTTTAATACTAAGTAATAAAAGGCATGTGCATACACACACACACACACACACACACACACACGTCCCTGGACATGAAGATATTTCAAATTAACTGTGATTACAATCTGTAACTGAGACTTTCAGACTTTCTTAATTAAACTTCTTTCTAAGGTTAATGAACATTTTCAAAATAAAAGCATGCTACATAAAATTTGATAAAACTGGCTCCAAGTTAATTAAATTCATTTTCCTTCAGTAATAACCTGCCCTCCTACAAGCACAACATAAATAGCTTTGTAAGAGCAAGGCAGAAAACCATGGAACAGACAAAACAGCAACTACTAATGTAAAACATCAAGGGAGATACTCTGATCTGTAAGTAGAAATCTACAAGGGCAGACTTACTCTACAATCAGCACTTTTCAAGATTTTATTTGTGATCATGAAAAGAAACACTTAACTCTTGACTGTATGCAAGTCACGTCCCATACACTTTACATGTATTAACTCATTTGATCTTAACAGCCATGTGATATGGCTGCATTATTCTCCTCATTGTATAGTCTGATTTTTCCCATCCTTCAAGGTCCTTCATTAATTACTCCCATCTTCCCCCATCAGCTCAAACTCTTTTCTACATCTCCCTTTCTCCACTCTGTTATGTTTATCTCTTTTAGAGAAGTTATCATAGTTCACCCTAAAGCTCCTTCTGCATGGCTTTTTTTTTTCCATTACATCACAAGTTTCTGGAAAGGCTGATGACTCTACCTTATTGATTTATTCATCCCTACAGTGCCTAGCAGAGATTCTTGCACAAAGAACAGTCCAGAAAATGTTTGTTGAACTAACACTAGCATTATCATGGGAAAAAGAAGAAAGGAATTTAGCTACAGCTTTAAAAACAAAGAGTAGTGAATAAAAAGCAACAAGCAATTATTCTTTGTCTGCACACCAGAGAACAAGAGATCCCAGGGATTATGGGATAAAATATTTAAATATGAAGTAAGTCTTAAATCATAATTATAATGAAAGAAAATACAGGTGAATGTTTATATAATCTTAAGTGGGAGGCCTAAAATGACACTAAAAGCAAAATCAAGCAAGAGAGGAATTAAATAAATGGTCATGAGAGCCAGTTCTGAGTCAGGCTGTAGGGATTCAATTCCCAATTTGGTGTTTGTAGAGTCAGTCTCTTCATTGGTAAAGTGAGGTTGATAACAGTGCCTGATGCACACAGTGGTGGGGTGGAATGAATGAGAGAATGACTATGAAGTTCTTAACCCAATGCCTAATATAATGTCTTCCATAAATGCTGAAAATCAAGCCAATAAAGAAACAGATAGATCTGACTGAATAAAAATAAATAAATACCAAAGGCCAAACATGAAAAAAGATTATATTCTAAATATAGGAATCGCTTTTACAAAATAACAAGAAGATAAAAATCTAATAAAAAGGAGACAAAAAAGAAAAATGGAAAGCAGAATGTAGTATTTCAAAGACTATTAATATTGCAAATGAAATAATCAAACATAAAAAATCCATGTTATTTAAGTAATTAGAAGGCATTAGTTAAGGTTTTTGCTTGTTCATTTTGTTTTTGTTTTGCTTATTAAAATAGCTATAGATATGGTATAAAGTAATGAGCATGCTTCTGGATCTTTGTATAGAGCTTAAATTGGCATATTTCCAAAACATATTAAATTGGCATATTTTACCAAGAACCATCAAAAGCCTTAAAATGCACAAACATTTTGGGCTAGGAAATCTAGGTATTTATATCAAGGAAATAATCATTAATATGTACAAAGATACAAACTGCAGATTTCTATATAAGAGTGAAAAAGTGAATATAATCTAGTGATCCAACAAGGATAGTTTATAAATTATAGCATAGTTATAAAACTGTGATCAAATGCTGTGATCTTGTGGTAGAGGGGGTTAGCAATGATGGTGGAATGTGATGGACATCATTATCCAAAGTACATGTATGAAGACATGAATTGGTGTGAACATACTTAATATACAAACAGAGATATGAAAAATTATGTTCTATATGTGTAATAAGAATTTGATGCATTCCACTGTCATGTATTTAAAAAATAAAAGCAATTTTTTAAAAAAGCAAATTGTACAACAGCATTATCATATTGTTCCTTTTTCATTAAAACAACTATAACAAAATGTGTATAGGTTCAAGAGTGTACACGTACATACACATAAAGAAACATCAAAATGCTAACAATAATTATCTCTAGGTAATAAAAATCTCCAACATTTCCTAAACTTTTTAGAAAAATGTATTTTATAATTAAGAAAATAAGAAAAATTACCTTTTCCAAAAAGAAAAACTAAACATTAGGAGATATTCATGAGTCATCCAGATATCCCTGACACTACACTATGTTTTCAATATATATTATATTATATATTGGCTTCTTAGAAAGGCATACAGTAAAGAGCTTCTGCCCACAGGTTTTATGGGTAAATAAGCAATCTAAGTAATTCAGTGAACAGTTCAACTAAATACTAAAAATAACTACTCAAGGAGACATCCTATGTTAATGGCTAAATGGCATGAAAAAAAAAAAGAAAGAAAGAAAACTATGTAGTGCTACAAAAAGTAAAGACTTTCATCTCATGTTTAGTCAGCAGCAAAAAGAAAAAACAAAACAAAGCATTAATTATTGAAGATTTAGTGATCTGTATAGTTCCAGAAACACTTCCATTGTATGTTTATCTATGCTGTAACTCATTTGCTTTCCACAAATTTAAAGAAACCTCTTGGTTAATAGTTCAAATGCTTGTTCACAGCTGAGGGGAAAAGAACCCATTTCAACCACTTCAGAAATAGGCAAAAGGCAAACATTCTCATGTTTCAAAAATGGCACATCTGGCCTTGAACTATTCTTTAAGCTCTTGGGAAGGAAGCAAGTTCTTTCTGAGTTCCATGCTGGGAAAATATAAGCATATTGCTGCTGGAGACCTCTTTGTTACCACTTAGAAAGAGACTACCAAAACTGAAAGTAATAAAGGGACTAGAACTAAGAAACAAACTCCTGATAAACCATTTTAAAAATCTGGATCCAATCATGCCTGAAGCTGTTAATTACCATTTGATTTAAATTTCTGTCACATGAAACCAAAAGGAGGCAATAAATATGGGAGAAAAGGAGGTTAGAGGATTGTCTCTTTTCTCCCCCCATTTATCTACCTGTCTTAGTCAGCTTGAGCTGCTACGCCAAATCCCACAGACTGGGTGACTTAAAGGAGACACATTTCTTTCTCACAGTTCTAGGGGCCGGGAGAGTTCAAGATTAGGGTGCCAGCATGATCAGGTTCTGGTGAGGCCATCTTTCTGGTTTACAGACTTTGCTTCCTTGTTGTTGTATTTTCTTGTGGGAAAGAATCTTGTGAGCATGCACATGTGATCTCTCTGGTCTCTTTATTCGGGCACTAATTCCATCATGAGTACTTCATCCACATGACCTCATCTACACTTTGTTTATCTCCAAATACTATCACATGAGCAGGGAAGCAGGTAGAGCTTCCCTGAATGAATTTGGGAGAAACACATTCAGTTCACATTATCTAAATTGTTTTTAGACACACACAAAAAAATAGTTTGGAGGAGGTTATTTTATGCTACCTCCAAGAAGATCCACATAGCCTTCATTGTAGCAGAACATTTCACTAGAATGTTGGCTACATCCTTAAGTTCATTTTTCTACTTACCCCAAAGACTAGTTTAGTTCCTAGTCAGAATATCATTCAATAAATATTTGATGAAAAACGTATATGTGAATTTGACACTTACTTTCAATACAAACTAAACAATAAGATGAAAGATAAAATAAATGTATCAGCAACATGATATGAACATACAAAGGAGGAATCCAATTCTATATGAAAACCAGAAATTCTAGAATCACATTCCAATTCTAATTGATCTGACTCCCTCCTGTTATATTCAACTTATCTCCTCATCTTTTCTTTAGCCCTACCTTCAACAAACACAAACTACTTTAATAATGGAGAATAATCCCTAATAACTGGTCTCTTCTATTCAACTACCTGAAGAAACAGCTCTGAAATGTAGATGGAGACGTGTGTGTGTGTGTGTGTGTGTGTGTGTGATGACAAGGCCCCACCTGAGCTTACTTCATATGCTCTTGCTTCTTTGCCCCAGCCACATGGACCTCCTTATTCATTAAAAATACTTGGCATCTTGCATGTCAAGCTTTTGCTGTAACAGCTGCATGCAGATGTCCTATGTAGCCTAATCTCATATCTCTCTTTAGTCTTTGCCTAAAAGTCATCTTCTCATTGAGGCTTTCTTGACCATCCTATTTATAATTGTAAACATCTTCACCACTAACTTCCCGTTGCATAGCCTTTATACTTCTATAACATTATTCTTCATACTTCTATAACATAATTCACTTATTGATTTTCATGATTTGTCTCTCTCCACATTAAGAAGGTAAAATCTATGAAAGCAGAGATTTTAGTCTGTGTTTTATTCTAGTTTGAACACCAATGCCAATGAAATAGTAGGTATTAAATAAATTAACAAAGGGCAATGAAACATGATAACTACAAATGGATCTTCAAATACTCTGATCAATATAAATATTTTATAATCCAGTAAATTACAGATTATGCCTATGAACTCTTGTAGAAGTTGAAACCAGAAAATTGCTACAAATAAATTTAATATCAGAATTGCCATAAAACTGTTCCAGACAGTACAGAAATTAAGACATAAAATCATTTAAGAAACACATTATTGAAGAAAAACTATACTGATAATCAGAAAGCATAAGATTTATACTTATTGGCTTTAGAGCTAGAACAATATAAAATATAAAAAATAAGTAATATTCGTTTGCAGAAAAATCAAGTCTGAAAATATTAATAAACTTAGATATATCAATCTAATATTATATTACCTCACATAGAAATTAAATCAGGACATCACAGCCTGCTGCCCCAGAGAGGTCTGACCCACAAGGCAGCCCCACTGGAGAGGGACACCACACCTGCCCGGAGAGGAATACCACACCACGGATCCCTATTCACCAATATGTGGCTCCACCCAAACTGCCTACATTTTGGGACATTGCAGCCACCGCCATAGCCCTCCCCACATGGTAATTTCCACCATGGGATGGAGTTAGAGAGGCCAGGAGGCAGCTGCCTGTTGCAGCACCACAGGAACACTGTAGCATCACTGAATAGGCCACCCAATGCCATCCTACAATCCATCCTTCTAGCCTCATCTCTGAAAGCAGTTGCCTCCATCTTGGGACACCTCCACTGCCATCTTGGGTGACCTCTGCTGTCACCTCTGCCATCTTTAGCTGAGGCAGCTTCCACCTTGGGACACTGACTGGGACCTGGAAGCCCAACATCAAGGTACCTACAGGACTGATGCCACTACAGCCACCAACTAGGGATATGGCCACTTCCATCTAGGGACAACAACCAGGACTTGGAAAACCATCACCAAGGTCCCTGTGTCCCAGCTGCACCAGATGTATCTCTACTAGGTGTGCTAACAAACACCATCCTGTTGCAGAGGTAACAGGGAGCCTTTCATGGGGTTGCCCCTCTCTCTTTTTTCTCCTGCTAACAGCCAACTTCTTTTGATTACTCTTTCACTAGTTCTATAATCTAATACCTCTGTATTCTCACATCCTACCTAATAAACATCACAGCCCCTACTTACCATTAGAAACTGTAAACCATTATGCAAACCTACTGGCTAGATGATAGAAGACAACTGAACTCATCATTTCTGTTTATAGCAACAAAATTGTAAAGGTCAAAATAGAAGCTTCTTGATTTATGGCTACATAGTGGTTGCATTGAGTGCTGTAAATACTGATATTTCCTGCTTAAAGGTGAAGTATTGGTAACCTGAAGGGACACTATAAGACTCTAGGGTAGAAGCTGCAATACCTCAGATCTACACCGCAAGAGAAGAAAACACATAGACAACATGAAAAAATAATGGAAGAAAGTGCCCCAAACAAACCAAGATACTAAATCAATAGAAAACATGGGCAGAACAGTAGATGAAATATCAGAGAAGGAGTTCAGAATGTACATAATTAAAATGATCTGTGAATTAAAGAATTGACCTAAGTAAGCAAATACAGGCAAAAATTGATCAGTTCAATAAAGAGATAAGAGAGTAAATACAGGCAACCACTGGTCACACCAAAAAAGAGATAAGAGAGCAAACACAGGTAGCAAAAGATTACTTCAAGAAAGAGATAGAGGGGCTGGGGATGTGGCTCAAGCGGTAGCGCGCTCGCCTGGCATGCGTGCGGCCCGGGTTCGATCCTCAGCACCACATACAAACAAAGATGTTGTGTCCTCCGAAAACTAAAAAATAAATATTAAAATTCTCTCTCTATCGTTCTCTCTCTCAAAAAAAATTTGTANTCTCTTTTTTTTTTTTTTTTTTTTTAAAGATAGAGACAGAGGAGAGAGCGATAGAGAGAGAATTTTAATATTTATTTTTTAGTTTTCGGAGGACACAACATCTTTGTTTGTATGTGGTGCTGAGGATCGAACCCGGGCCGCACGCATGCCAGGCGAGCGCGCTACCGCTTGAGCCACATCCCCAGCCCCTCTATCTCTTTCTTGAAGTAATCTTTTGCTACCTGTGTTTGCTCTCTTATCTCTTTTTTGGTGTGACCAGTGGTTGCCTGTATTTACTCTCTTATCTCTTTATTGAACTGATCAATTTTTGCCTGTATTTGCTTACTTAGGTCAATTCTTTAATTCACAGATCATTTTAATTATGTACATTCTGAACTCCTTCTCTGATATTTCATCTACTGTTCTGCCCATGTTTTCTATTGATTTAGTATCTTGGTTTGTTTGGGGCACTTTCTTCCATTATTTTTTCATGTTGTCTATGTGTTTTCTTCTCTTGCGGTGTAGATCTGAGGTATTGCAGCTTCTACCCTAGAGTCTTATAGTGTCCCTTCAGGTTACCAATACTTCACCTTTAAGCAGGAAATATCAGTATTTACAGCACTCAATGCAACCACTATGTAGCCATAAATCAAGAAGCTTCTATTTTGACCTTTACAATTTTGTTGCTATAAACAGAAATCCTTGAAATGAAGAAAATAAACCAAATAAAAAACTCAATAGAAAGCATCACCAACAGACTAGAAAGAAAGAGCCTAAGACAATGAAGACAAAAATATACAATATTGAAAATAAAGTTGACCACATAGTGAAGATGATAAGAAACCATGAATAGAACATTCGAAAATTATGGGATAACATCAAAAGACCAAATTTAAGATTTATTGGGCTAGAAGAAGGCACAGAGATTCAAACCAAAGAAATGCATGATCTCTTCAATTAAATAATACCAGAAAATTTCCCAAACATGAAAAATTTCCCAAACATGAAAAATCAAATACAAGAAGCTTACAAGACACCAAATGTACAAAATTATAATAGATCTACACCAAGACACATCATAATGAAAATGCCTAGTATACAGAATAAGGATAGAGTTTTAAAAGCCACAAGAGAGAGGAATCAGATCACATATAGGGGGAGACCAATTCATATCCCAGCAGATTTTTCAACCCAGACCCTCAAAGCCAGGAGATCCTGGAACAGCATAAACTAAGTTCTGAAAGAATATGGGTGTATCCTGTTGTGTGTTTTACTAAACTCCCACCCCTTCTACTCTAGATTTAAATTCCACTGCAGAGTAACATGAAATCAAGATCAGAATTGAATTTTCTTGTTCTCCCACTAACTCCAACTGTGTGACTATGTGCAAGTCACTCAATCTCTCTCCCCTAATCTATGAATGAGGACGGTGATTCCTCTCTGTTCTCCTCACAGATTTGTTGTGATGATTAAATGGATAATTGATATAAAAATGCTCTGCAGAGAAGAGGTATAAATGCTAATCTTTGGATAGGAATGCATATTTTTAAAATATTATAAAGCAGTAGCACCTGATATAAATCTTTAAGGGTGGTACACTGAGAGAGTTTGATTATCTATTTGGTTAGTGGCATAAAAAAAATCAAGCATAAGATTACATAGTCAGGAAATGTAAAATATTCATATTAAAAACCATTTCTTTATTTTACAAAAATTTTGAGCATAAATAGCACCGAATTTGTCAATGCTAAACTGGGAAATGACTAAATTTCCTGAGAACTAAAAATAAGTTTACGGTCAAACAAGTGCAGCTAAATAGGTTTTCAAGAAAAATACATACAATCAAAAAAAGTCTATCTAGGAATGAAAAAGAAAAAAATGAGCAAGAAAAGTCTGTAAAGGAAACAAAGACAAATAAATGCTGATATTAAAATATGTGTAATGAGCTGAGATTCCTACTACCTCTAAAGAGACCCCAACAGGATTTCGTTAAGTAGTTAACCAGCTTTAAGATCCCAGACAGTCAAGGTTGCTGTGATTATCTGTTGAAAGAAACAGACCTTCAGAGTACAAATATTTTCTAGTAACAGTAACAAAAAGACAAAAATAATCTAAGAAGTCCTTGAGGCTTCCTGTCACTACATCCATCACTTAAATCTATGGACCTCAGTAATTTGGGATTGAAAATTAATCAAAATGGTCCACAGGTCATTGGTCAGGTTTTTTCAGTCATCAAAAAAGCTGGCCTAATTAACCAAATGGATTTTTAAAATGTCTTTTCTGGAAACCTTCACCTCACCAACAAAGGGAACTTCTAAGACTAAACAAAACCAAAGCAATTTCTCCTATTCTGTATTCTACTTAATTTCTCAGATCTCTGTTTAAGGGGCAGAAAAGGACAATAGCGTACATGACAGGATTTATTTTTCTTGTCTTTTTAAAAAGGTAGAACCTTAAGTATTCTTTTCTTTCTACCACTACTATTTCAAACAAATTTTATTTTTATCAAAGGAAACATGAACATGGTCCATAGGATTTCATACAAATAAACAGAGTGATCTATAATGAAAAGCAACATCCTCAGCCCTTACCAAGCCTGCTCCTCCTTCTTAGAGGAAACCACTTTTGTTGATTGTTGGTTTAGTGTCCTCTGAAGATTCAGCATCAATCAAATGATGTGTCATAATTATACCACTTATTTTACAAATCATGATTGCTGACATTATCCATTGGCTTTTCACACACACAACTCACACACCTACAGACAACACATATTTTTATCACAGCTTTGGTTTCTCTATTGATTAGCTTCTTAATTTTAAACACTGAAAATACTGTTGCCATCTTTGTTTCTTCTTCAATCAACTACAGACCATACTTCTTATCTCACAGGTTTTGTTAATCAGCTCTCTGTCACTGTGACAAAGAACCTGAGAAAATCAACTTAAAGGAGGAAAAGTTCATTTTGGCTCATGGTTTCAGAGGTTTCCATCCATGGCCACCGGGCTTATGGTGAGGCAGATCATCATGGCAGATAAAGCTGCTCATTTCATGGCAGTCAGAAAGTAACACGAGAGGGGGGGGGAGGGATAGGGTCATTGGTCAGGTTTATTCAATCATTAAAAGAGCTGGCCTAATTAACCAAATGTATTTTTAACAGGTTTATTCGATCATTAAAAAAGCTGGCCTAATTAACCAAATGTATTTTTTAAATGTCTTTTCTGGAAACCTTCACACTCCCAGTGACCTATTTCCTCCTACTAGCCCTACTTCCCAAATGTACCACCAGCTGGAGACCAAGCCTTCAACATATGAGCCTTTGGGGACATTCCAGATCCAAAGTATAACACAGCAAACATACTAACAAGAGTAGGGTTTTTTTCCTCCTCCTCCTCCACTCACTTCTACTACCACTAGTTTACCTTATACCTCAGAATGTTTTTTTTTTTTTTTCCTTTTGGTCCATGCTTATGCCAACCATGAAAAGAAGAAATTCACTATTATCTATCACAACCATCTTGAAACTTATAATTACATAAGCATTTGTGCATTAATACTTTTTGTAATTTATTAAAATAAATCTATTGAAATTCAATATCCACTGTTAATGCATAAAGATCAGCACCTGATATAAATTTTTAAGAACATTTTTGTTTTCTTTTAGCACAAAATATAGTGGAATAAGTAAAAAAAAAAAAAAAAAAAAAAAGAGTAATGTCAATTACCTGAGCTTTAGAGGGGTTTTTGTGTTTAAGAAAGTATTATGTGGGGCTGGGGATGTGGCTCAAGTGGTAGCGCGCTCCCCTGGCATGCGTGCGGCCCGGGTTCGATCCTCAGCACCACATACAAACAAAGATGCTGTGTCCGCTGAGAACTGAAAAATAAATGTTAAAAAAAAAAATTTTCTCTCTCTCTTTAAAAAAAAAAGAAAGTATTATGTGATGAAGACTGTTACTATTCATTATATTCTTTTCTTCACATTGCAAGTGAACATGGGTAAAATTTCTCAAGGACCTAAATTTTACGAATTCAAGGAAGCAGTAGTTAGAAATGATTAAGAACTCTTCTGCCTTCAACTTAAGGTCAGTGTATCTTTGAAATGAGAGGCCTTCCACAGTAGAATTCTACCATTAGAAAATATTACAGATTAAGGTTAACTTAATTGTTTGGAAAGATTAACTACCTTCAGATTAACAGGATTACATCATAATCCTCTGCACAGAATATCAGCCTCCTTGACCAAAGAGCCATCTTCGTCACCATCTAATGACCTCTGGCACAGCCACCTTATATCCCCTAAGCCTCCAGCCCAGTATACAACAGAAAAGAATCCATTCTCATTTTCAAGGTCTCTCATATGGGCATCATGGCTTTAGATATAGATAAAGCTTCTAATTAAAAGTCCACGAATCTTGCTGGGCACGGTGGGCATGCTATGATCCCAGCAATGGGGGAGGCTGAGGCAGGAAGACTGTGAATTTGAGGCCAGCCTCAGCAATTTAGTGAGTCTACTTCAAAATAAAAATTATAAAGGGCTGGGTATGTTGTCCAATGGTACAGTGCTCCTGGGTTAAATTCCTGGTACAAAAGAAAAAAAAAAGTCCATGGATCTCAATAGAACAGGGTTGGACATTAACAGGATTATAAATTACAGATGTGATGTAGAAACCCCATGTGACATTAAAATCAGAAAATGATCCTGCACTATGTAGTGATAAAAAAGGCTAAGAGCTTGGGCTGAATGACTGGTTACCATGATCACTGCCACACACAGAGGTATAACCTGAGCATGTGATCCAAGCCTCTATATACCAATTTCCCCATTTAAAAATTGAGTTGTTACAAAAAATTAAAAATGATGTCTGTAAAGCAATTGGCATGGTATACAGTTATTTATAAAAGCCTCACACAGGAGACCCACTAGTGTTTCTGGTCAGAAAGCCTTAGTTTGACCTCCCCAATTTTTTTATATTGGACCTAACTACATCTTCCACCTCTGCATGCCTGATAAAGTCAAATGAATGACTTTCCTTTTCAGAAATCTGCCTTTGTCTCTAAAATCCATCAAGGCAAATAGGTCTGTTAGGCAAATAGCCTTAGAAGATCCTTCTTGGGGCTGCACTTCCTGAGACTTTAACCCTCACAATCTTCCTGCAGGCCCTAGTTTCATGTTGTATCTCTCAAATGCTTTCAACATGACATTTCTTATAGTCAGTCTTTATTTTAAGGTGCATTTGGAACTGGCTAAGAATGCTAAAAACAGATGTGCTATCTTTCAGATAGACTGAAGAAATCCTAAGAAAATACTGATTCAGAACTACCTGGATTGTGACTAAAATCCACTAAATAGTAGCTACTATTAACAGCACAAAGAAAACAAGTTTTGGTGCAGTGTTAAACAGATTTGAGGGCAAAGGAAAGTACATTTCTATGGAAATTTTTAAGGTACTACAAATGAAATGAAAACAGAAATTTAGTTCATAGACCAAAATTCACCATATGTGAAATACCAAATAAATAGCTACTCTAATCTCAAATAGTAATCTTTCCTTTCAGCCTTTCTCATTTTATTGGACTAAATATTTCAAGCCTCATCTATGTTCTATTACATTCCCAAAGACAATATGATATCTAGGCTAGTGTTTATATATAAAAATCATTTTAAATCAGGAGGTGATATAAACTGATAGCCAGATTCCGTTGTCCTCATGACTTTATATAATTATATTGTCTTTTTTAAAATCCTGAGATGATCATTTTCTCCTTCGGCACAGAGTTTTTTGGCTCTACTCTTGATGCCAACTTAGTCTCATCATGAAAATAAATTAAAAGTAGGTGGTCTGGTTAGTTTTCACAGTGCTACATTTTAATCAGGCAAAGCACTGAAGAAGACGATTGTAGAAATGCTGGCATATCATCAAACAACAGTGCATGCTGTCCATTTTACTCACAATGAAAAAGCTCTTCCAGAGATTTCGATAAAGGTTTCCCTCCTACTCGCAGTCCACATTTGTAATGTTTATATAAGTGGGGGATATAAATCTTTCTCCAATGAACCCCATGGTTTTTAAGGCAGACTTCTTGTTATAAACTGCCTGTTTCCGATTTGCCTGCCTAAGCAAGCCAGGCAAAGCCCATTCGCGAGAGACTGGAACTAATTTAATATGCTCCAGGTTTAAGCCCCCGGCCTCTGCGCCTTTACAGGGAGATTTTACACAGTGGATTACTGCTGACTTTAACAATGATTCATATGATAAGTGGCTTTCGATTTGTTTTTTAATGTCAGAAAATATGCATTGGCAAAATAAATGTCATGAAAATCATTTTTTAAAAGCAATACCCACAAAAAAAAGGAAAAAGAATTCATCTTTTCCCCCAAATAAAAGGCAGTCAGAATGTTTTTCATGCCAAAGGCTTGTTCACATGAATTTATAGTTTACTCAATGCAAAACAATACAAAGTTGTTTACAGTTACATTTAAGATTGGATGAACCCCAAGATGACTGGTTGAATCGATATACTTTACCACAAGATTTGTATCTGGTATTAAAAATACCAAAGCCACACTGAAGATAGACAAAAGCATCATTCTTCATCCAGCCTCAATGAATTTGATGCTTTTTTAAAAGATGCAAAATTCCTTGAAACCAACACTAATTAAAACAAAAACACATTCACAAAACCTTGAGTAAGATCCGTCGTCTCCAAGCATGTCAGGAGAAGAAAGTTTCCTCTGTTTAACCCAAAGGAACAGAGTAGCAACAACATTAAAAGAATACAAACTGAAAAACAAAAGCATGCATTATGCTATTATTCTAGATTTCTTCTTTTAAGGGGACTGAACCGCTTTTCCGAACAGGATTTTAAATGCCAAATGTAATGAGATAAACTTGTCCCCAGTCATCTGTTGGTTTCTGTTTTCCCCCTTGATGTTCCTTTGGAAGGGCCACACAAAGTCTTACAGTAGGGGGCAGTATTGTAACATCATGCTCATACTTGAAGGGACTGAGGCCAGATTAAAGGAGGAAAAATGGCCATTATTCTTCATTAAGATTTAACTGTGCTGGTATAATCACCCTCATTTATTACAAAATTTCGGGCTTTCCCCTAAAGCCCAACCTGTTTTTTTTTCACCACCTACCTCTTTAAAATAAGATATCTTAAATGATACAAAAAGCAAAATTTTTATTAAAAAAAAATACATATCTGAGACATGCTGATTGTTGTTTAGCAGTGGAAGGAGAACTATTCATTTAATGTCATATTTCAAAGCATGAAAACTTTTCCAAATGAAAATATCCAGATGTTCTTTATTGTAAATATAATATCATATTGGGAGATGGTTAAAAAATAAATGAATGAATATTTCATCTTGGTACAAAATGAAATGCAGAGCTAGTTTGTAAACACAAGCCAATGTGCCCCATGATAATTAGATGTTAATTTCAAAAATATGGGGTAAAAAAATATTTACAAGTACAAGGATGTCTTCATATTTTCCAGAAATAAACTTTTTCTTTCCATTTGCCTAGGATAGCTCTTGGCTGGCCTATTAGGAAGTATGGAAAATGAAACTGTGCTGAATGCTTGGCTTCTAATTCTTACAAGGCTTTAGGGGTTTGCAGAGGGAGAAAAACAAACAAACAAACAAAAAAAAAACACAAAGTCTTTTCCAGGTCCCAAGAATAAAAGAGAGAGATAGTAGTAATTTTTTAGCATACCTAATGGTAATCCATATGGATTTCTCTTGATTACTAAAAATTTGAGTGTTTGAAACACTTATAATACTTGAAAGCTAGTTACTAAACAAAACAACTAATTATTTAACCTTAAAACAAACATCCTACAGACTTAGCAAGTTTTATGTTCATCTTTGTCTTCAATTTCAACTCAAAGGTTTATTTGCTTACATGCTTTAAGAAACTAGGGTGTTATTAACTCAAACAAGAGGGTTTTTTTTTTACAAATTTCATAATTCTAATAAAAACTGAATATTATAATTGTTGATAGGTACATAGGCTAATGTTGTTAAATGTGCAAAAGGAGATGCTAAGAATGCCAAAACTATTCTAATATCTTAAGAAACCAGCAAGAATGTATAGAATCATATCTAAATGCTCTCAATTTTAATTCAGTACATTCTTCTTACTATGGTACACTCTATCCATTTGTGTAAGTTGTTTTGGTGATGGGGGTTTCTTGGTTTTATGTTGTGCAAGTATGTGGGGACATTCACACTTGTGTGCATGGTATTTGTTTAAAGGTACCAGGAGGCCCTACTATGCTGCTACCTGGAGAACAGGATCTGTCCCTATGCCTTTGCACCAAAGTTCTTTCAATTGTGCTGATAGGCTCCTTTTCAAGACTTAACAGAAACACTGGCCTATAATTACCACCACATTTCCCTCAAATTGAGCTAAACATTTAACTTGCCAGATGGTACATAATTCTTCATAATTATTGCAAAAAAAAAAAAAAAAGAATTGTGACAGTTGCTACAAAGTAATTGGCTAATGGAAGAGCAGCAGGTATGCATGTCCCAAAAACATCTGTTTGAAACTCTGGGTCATTTGAAGAGTTTGTAAAAGGATCCCATCTTCTAATTAGTTTCTCACTAACCAAAATATCACTGTCAAGGTTGTTTGAGGGGCCAAGGTTCTTCTGCAGCAAAGCTGATGTAACCGCTCTGTCCCTCCAAGGGCAAGCACTTGTTTTACCTCTGGATGATGGCATTTGTGATGAAAAAGGAGGCAGCATTTTCTCCTAGCAATAACACATTTTCCTCATTATTTAAGTCATTTCTGTATCACCTATAGTCAAAAAGCTTCCTGACACACTATATTAATGCTTACTTTCTTGCCTCTCTTCGTTTTTTATGTACCTAATGATTGAGTGAGGAGATGATCGCAAACAATAAGGTATGAGCTTTGGATTAAATGGCATAAGAAATCAATTTTGCCTTTGTCCTTGTTCCTGGTAAAAAGCTCCCACAAACCCTTAGAATTTCCTGAGAGACAGAAATGTCTTGTTATTTCTAATAAGCCCCTATTGATCACACCTGAGTTTAGGCTAATCAATGACTTACTGTGGGGCCCCTAGATGGTGTCAGCATGGATGGGGCTGGTCACCGGAAAGACCAAGTAATTAGAAGGCTGGAACTTTCAGCCCCATCCCCCAGTCTATCAGGAGGGGAGTGGGGCTGGAGATTGGGCTCTACAAAAACTCTTGAACAACAAGATATCAAGACCTTCCTGGATGTGAGGGCAAACTGGCTGCAACATCTGTCACCCATTGGTCACCAGGGTTAATTCTGATGATCTCGCTGGCTAGGCAGGTGTCCATTTTCTCCGTCATCCCGATATACGTTTCCTGAGTAGGAATGGGTTAAAGCCAGGCTGTCTCCCACATGACTGATGACAGACTTTGGAGTATATTAGTCAGCTTGAGCCATATCAAAATACCACAACTGGATGGCTTGAACAACAGAAACTTTATTTTTTCACAGTTGTAGTAGCTGGAAGTCTGAGAGCAGAGTGCCAATATGATCAGGTTCTGGTGAGGGTTTTTTCCCCCTGGCTGGCAGATGGCTAATTGCTTACCATTTTCTCAACATGGCAGGGAGTGAGGTGGGGTGGGACATAAGTGCTTTTGTATCTTTTCTTAAAAGAGAGCGAGGAGAGTCACATCCTTATAACTTCATCTAAATCTAAATACCTCTTCAAAGGCCTCATCTCTAAATACAGTCACTTTGGGGATTAGGACTTTAACGGGATTTTTGGGGAGACACAGTAGTATATAGTGCTAAGGCTGTTGGCCAAAATCAGAAATAGAGCTTGTAGTCAGGAATAATTCCTCCAAGGGATGAGTGTTTATTCTGCACCTGAAACCTTTGAACTAGAATCAAAGACACTGAGTGAATCCTAGAGTCAGGGTAATAGAGGCTTGTCTTAATCCCTACTGAGCAACTTCTGTTCTTCTTCCCATCCCTCCACCTCCAAATTCACCCTCAACAAAAAACTCACTGTAGAATACAAAAAGTAGCACAAGTAGGAATATCTGAAAACTTTGAACTATTGTGGATTGAAAATTTAAAAAAATTACTGCAGCATCCTGATATGATCATATTTGAAAGGGAACATAAACACTGTCACCATGACTAATGACAGAGTTTTTCCCTCTACTTATGGTAAAAGCAATAATTTGTTTTCTGTTTGGAGAGTCAGGAGATGGAAGCACTCTGCTAATAACCAAAAGAAGTTTTTCTCCACAAAGTAGAGTCTCTGGTTTGGGCAAAATGTGTTAAAATCAGATCCTCACTATATATTTATTGAGAAGTAAATGTAGATAAAAGTACATTCTGTCTTAATGACATGCATTTAATCTACATGTGACCTGTACAACCTCTAACAGACTCAATCTGAACACACATGCATGCTGAATGAATTTGCTTTAGTCACTCAGTTCTGTGAACATTTAATTTTCCACTAAGATTTCATCACAACCATGTAAGCTCATTTTCCAAGTTAAAAGTTTTAAAACTTAGAAAAGGGTGAATATTTTATAGAAAACAAAATTTATATAATCATTTATAAATAATAGGAACTTGAATTTCAAAAAGAGACAGAATGTGGTCAGATAGTCCTTTAAATTTATATTTGACTCCAGTAAGATAATTAGGCATAGTAGAAGATTTGCAAGTAAGATTGTCAATTTTAGAAAGATAAAAGGAATTCAGCATTAAGATGGCAAACTAAATGCATATACATAAACAAAGTCATTCACAAATCACTGCTAAAATCACCAAAAAGAACAAGGTTTTATTCTTTATTCATATTTTTTAATAAGTATTCTCTATTTTTTAACAAGTAAACTCATAAATACAAGGATATCTGGAGAGGATATGATAGAAACAAAATTTCAGAAGCTGGAAATTTAATGGATAAGTGCTAAAGGATTTAGAAGAACCAAAAAGGCCAAAATCTAGCTAATAGAAAAGCTGAGAAACAACACTATACTACTAATCAGGAAATGGCAGCAAGAGGTTCCTCTGAAATTAGAAGGGAATGGGGGTGAATTAAGAGTAAATGAAAGAAAGTTGTCTGAATCAACTGGATCCCTAAGTTTCTTTCAACTCTCCTTGTCACTTAGAAATTGCCTCTCTCTTACTTTGACAGCAGACCAGGGGTTTATTCTTTAGAGACCATAAGACAATTGAGTTTTAGTCTAGGGATTGATTGGCAAAAACTTTAGTGAAGATACACCAAAACCTGGATACTAACCTTTCTTCCATATGAATCCCCAAAGATGCCTCCATTCCATGATGAAAATTGGAAAGGCACTCATTGAGGGAATATGTCTATCTCAGGAGGAAAGTCCTAATACTAATTTTGATGTATTATGGTTTAGATATGAGATTTCCCCCAAAATCTCATATGTGAGACAATGCAAAAGAGTTTAGAGGTGAAATGATGGGTTATGAGAGCCTTAATTTAATCAGTGCATTCACCTACTTATATGGATTCACTGAGTGGTAACTATAGGCAGATAGGGTATGGCTGGAGGAGTTAAGTTACTTGGGGCATGCCTTTGGGTTTTATATTTTACCCTGGATAAGCAGACTTTCTCTGCTTCCCAGTCATCATATCTTAAGCCACTTTCCTCCTCCATGCCCATTTGCCACAAGGTTCTCCCTCATCTAGGGCCCAGAGCTACAGAGTTAGCCATTTTTATATGCACATATAAACACCCTCCCCAAAATCTCTGTGTGTGCGTGTGTGGTGATGGACCTCACACATACTAGGCAAATGCTTTACCACTGAGCTATATACCCAGCCCAAGAACTCTTAAAATTAAAATGTGATAGCAAAAATAAAATTAAAAGCTTAGAAGATAAAGTTGAAGACATCTCCCAAAAAAGCAAAAAGGAAACAAAAGCAATAGAAAATAGGAGAAAAAAATTTAAAAATTAGAAGACCAGTTAAAGAGGTGAAATCCAAATAATAGGAATTAAAGAAACAGAAAATAGAGAGAATGGAGAAAGGAAATCACACACACACACACACACACACACACACACACAAAATCAAGAAAATTTCCCAGAGAGAAAGACTATGCAATTGTATACTGAAATAACACCCAGCAAAATAGATGAAATTAAATCTACAGCACTGTGCATAATTATAAAATTTCAGAAAACTGGCAACAAATATAAGACCTATAACTTCCCATAGAGGGAGAAAAGAGTGTTACAAAGACTTCAACATCAGGCATCTCAAAAGCAGCTCTGGAAGCAAGAAAACAATTGAGCAATGTTTTCAAAATTCCAAAGGAAAATTATTTCTAAACTGGAATTCTTTACTCAAATTATCAACATCTGAAAAGATATATCCTTGTGTTCTCTTTCTCAGGAAATTACTAGTCAATATTTTTCATAAAAATGGGTGGGGGGGGTGTTAAGATAAAGTAAGATATGGGATGGTAAAAAAACAGGAGATCCAACACACACAAAAAAAAAAAAAAAAGAAGAAGAAGAAAAAAAAAGGAATCTGCAAATAGAGAAGAAATAATATTTGATCACAACTGTGCACTAGGCATATAAGATAAGTAATCCAGACTGGACCCAGTGGACAGGCATGATGAAGGCTGTCATCATCAATGTACCCTTTACCACTCTGCTGTCTATTCAACCTGCCAAATAACTAAAGGATGAGCTCTACTGAATCAGAAGAGTAAACCAAAAAAAAAAAATGATCCAATAAAACATGATTCAATTTCAGGAAAAATGCAATTGAAATCTGAAAGTTGACAGCAAAGAATGATGATGCTCAGAATGAAAACTACGCAGAGATAGAAAGAGAACAGAGGTTAGAAAAAGAAACCAAAGCAGAACAGGACTGCTTAAAATCCTGTCCCTAATGTGATTAACTGTAGGGAAAATTATAAAACCAACAAGAGAAAAAAAGAGTATTTAAAGATGCTCCCCAAATTACTAATAGATACAAGGCAAACCTAAATCAAAAATAAGATAGTTCAAGAGCTTTATAATGTTTTGAACAACCAATAAAAAAATAAATTTAAAAAAATAAAATAAATAAATAAATTTAAAAAAAAAATAAGATAGTTTATTAATTGAAGAAAAATAGAACATAAAAATACAAGCACACTCACAGTATATTACAAGGCTCAGCTGTGAATACTATTTGCTTGGTCATTTTTAACACTAATTATTAACCAGCTAAAATTTCAGTTACCTGGGGATGTTAACAGGGAGTAATTATTAAAAGTACAAACCTTACTGCTAACTCCTCAATCCACACATTACTGCACAAAAACCAGACATGCATCAAGATCAGTGACTAACTGTGTCACTTTTTCAGGGTAATCAGTGATTGGTCACTGTCCATCTGTTATCCAGGTCACACAGAGACAGCAAAATGTGTGACGGTTAGTTGCTCATCATCTCACTGATGAGCCCTGTGACATTTTTACCAAACTAAAAACAAAAAAACAAAACAAAACAAAAACTGAAAGGGGAAATTGGTCAATGAAGATGAAAGTGCAGAAATAAAAAGTAATACCACTAACAGTGAAACACAAATAGAATGCAGAGTGAAGGCACACTCACCCATATGAAACAGGAAATTGGTTGTGATGAAGAGGATAAAGAGGTTCCAGAGAAGACAATGCAGGCAAAAAACTCTCACATGGAAGCCAAGCCCCCAAAACCAAAGGCTGAATGTTCTTTCTGACATGCGGACACTAACACATAATAAGGGGGACAGGAGTAGAAGTTCATAGGGTTAGACAAAGGGGAATGAAGGGGAAGAGGGGGATGGGAATAGGAAGACAGTGGAATGAACTGGACATAACTTCCCTATGTTCTTACGTGAATACACGACCAGTGAAACTCCACATCATGGACAACCACAAGAATGGGAAGTTATACTCCATGTAAGCATAGTATGTCAAAATACACCCTACTGTCATGTATATCTAAAAAGACTAAATAAATAAATATCTCACACTGAAGAAACTCTAAGAGACATTCATGGTCTTGACAGTGCAAAGAGTAGAATGTCGTAATACTAATTTCTCCATACAAATACTGCCAAGACTAAATGAGTTTTTAACATTTTGACCAAAAATTTTAAAGTTCACGGAACA
Source organism: Marmota marmota marmota (assembly GCF_001458135.2). NCBI lineage: Eukaryota > Metazoa > Chordata > Mammalia > Rodentia > Sciuridae > Marmota > Marmota marmota. Next base: position 39,735,924 of record NW_026000108.1, read on the forward strand.
ATTATATTTTTCTCATTGATTAATATCACTTTACACAGTTTCAGTTAATTGTCCTCACTATAGTCAAAGTGAAGACTGTTTATATTTGACCTTTAGAATAATATGCATGTATTACTTTGATAAATTAAATTAACAGCACCTGGAAAAGCCTAGGAATTTAATATAGTTTTTTGGGGAAAAGAAGTATGAAAACAGGAAGGAAGAAAAAAAAAGAGCTCACATTTTCAAACTGCTGTACTGATAAAACCAATAATCCTTAATGTCCAGAAAGGGTCAAACCTGAAGAGATCCTGGACCAACAAAAACACGGCTGAGCAGTTTCAAAATCAATATTAGAAATGTTAAGTACTAAGCCTGGCATGGTGGCGCACTCCTGTAATCCCAGCAACTCAGAAGGCTGAGGCAGAAGGATCACAAATTCAAAGCCAGCCTCAGCCTCAGCAAATTAGCAAGACCCTGTCTCCAAAAAAGGGGGGTTGGCTTGGTTATATAGCTCAGTGGTTAAGTCCCCCATCCTGAGTTTAATCCTCAGTACCAAAAAACAAAACAAAAAAGAAAATTTTAAGTGCTTACATCTGGAAATAACTGCTTTTTACATATCTTATGTAAAATGAAAATTCTGATATTGGAAAAAATAGCTTATCAGGGCAGTAACAAGTGGATAATTCATATATAACAACAATGCTTTTACAGACATTTATTGACTAATCTAGTATATGACATACACGTTCCTACAAATTATTTGCTGATATTCTGAACAATCTTGAGACATTGCAGTTTATACAGTCAGCACTCTATATCCATAGTTTCCAAATACAAGGATTCAACCAACTGTGAATTGAAATTTTTCAAAAAAAAATAAATAATCCTGGAAGTTCTAAAAGGTAAAACTCACATTTGCTGCTCACTGTGCACTAGGCTGAATCCATGCCAACGAAGTGGTATGCAGGCATACCCTGCATTAACCCCCTGCCACTTATGATTGTGTCTGTACTAACATGAATGGAATTTTTTTTCCTGCTATTGCTCCCTAAAAATACAGTATAACTCTATTTACATAGCCTTTATATTGTATCAGGTATGATAATTAATCTACAAATGATTTAAATATACAGGAGGATACACATAAGTTATATACAAATATTATACCATTTTATATAAGTGACTTGAACATTCCAGAATTTTTGTGTCTGAGGGCAGTCCTGGAACTCATCCCCAGCAGATACCAAAGGATGACTAGACTTTAGATGGCTAATATTTGTGTTCATATATTCCTGGAGAACTGAAAGCTGAAGCAGGAAAATGTAATGATTCTCCTTAAAAACACTAATGGTCAGTTCTTCCCTGAATGTAAGAATGTCCTCTTGGCTATTCCTTCCTGTAGTGCTAACAGAAGAGTCAGAAATCATTGATAATGAACAGATTTCATCATGTAGCCTCTCATTCATTCATTTATTTATGCATGCTCTCCCTGCATATTCAATTAATAAGCTTTCACAGACTATCTCCAATAGCCAGACATTATGTTAAGACTAAGAAAAATATGACAAGACATGCTGTCTGTCCTGAAGAAACTACACCATAAAAAAGTGGAATACCTGTGTTTTTAGAGATTATATATTATTTTGAAAGTAACTTAAAGGTCTTACTCCATTTTTTAAAAATACAAAATTTAAAAGAGTAGATGTTGCATTTTGAGTGTGCCTTATGCCGAGGTCGGAGAATGGCAATCAGCAAACCTAAAGACAACCTGGAACTACATTAAAAGTTTGGGTAAGCCCAGCACAGTGGCTCACACCTGTAATCCCAAATACTCAGCAGGTAAGGAAGGAGGACCACAAGTTCAAGCCCAGTCCGGGCAACTTAGCGAGACACTGTCTTAAAAACAATAAACGTAAAAAGGGATGGGGATGTGGCTCAGAGACAGAATCTTCCTGGGTTCAATCCACAGAGAAAGAAAGAAAAAGAGAGAGAGAGAGAGAGAGAGAGAAGGAAGGAAAGAAGGAATAAAAGAAGGAAGGAAGGAAGGAAGGAAGGAATGAAGGAAAGAAAGAAAGAAAGAAAGAGGAGGGAGGAAAAGAGAGGGTAGAAGGGAGACAGAGAATTATGGGTGAATAAATGGATATACCATATAATTGCACATTTTTAAAATGTTGATGTATGTATGTATCTTTTTTGTTCTTCTCCCTTTGAACTACTTTCCAATTAACCTGGGCCTGACGACTGTGGATAACTTCAGAAAGTAGGATCACCCATTCTCAATTAACCCTTTGCTATTTTCATAGATCTTGAGTAGAAAGAAAGAAAGAAAAAAAAAACTCTTAGAGAGACATCTGTACTATCTATTTGCCTCTAATGCTTGGGGTTCTAGTCCCCAAACTGTAGATAGCTAGGATAACAAGTGTGTGGAGGTGGAAAAAGCAATGGGTTAATACTTAAGTGTGGTTGGGAAGATTTGCTTTGGCCAAGAGTTCTCAAACTGTGGTCAGGGAATCACTTAGGGACTTTTCCAGGGGGTCCTTGAGGCCAAAATGATTTTCATAGTAATACTAATACATTATTTGCCTTCTCCACTCTCAGTCTCTCAGGAGCATACAGTGACGCTTTCCAGAAGCTCTCTGTGTGTAATACAACAAATGATTGAATGCAGAAGTGGATAGGAGAATCCAGCTGTCTTCTATTAAGACAGGTATTAAAGAGATGTGTAAAATACAAAACGATGCCATTCTTCTCACTAAATATATGTTTTGAAAACTGTAATTATTTTCATTAAAAATATATTCATGTTAGGCATTCATAAGATATTGTTATTTTAGTGAATAGCACTTATTATTATAATATTTAATGAATAAAAATAGCTCTGCTTTAATTTCTAAAATTATTAATATCAGTAGATATAAGCCATATAAACAAAAGTTTCTTGGCATCCACAACAATTTTCAAGAACATAAAGGGGCCCTATGCCCCAAATGCTTGAGATCCACTGGGTTAAACCACATACTAATTAGCCAAAAACACCAGCTAATGATTATGAATGTTAGGTTCATCAAGGACAATTTCTCCCTAGGATTTTACTATTACACTTTTGCTTTTTCTTTCCCTCTTCAGTTGCCTTATTTGGGTTGGATAATATATTCTCCAGCTGTATTTTAGAGTGCCCAGTCATGCACCTCTGTTCCTTCTATTGGAAAATAGTCCCTGACCTTAATACAATTCACTGTTGGGAAAACATTCCCTTACCCTCAAAATAAAATGCTCCTTTCCTTCCCCTCAAAATAAAATGCTCCTTTCCTTCCCCAAAGTTGGTAAAGTTAACCACATAGAATAACCTATAAAGGGCCAGGACTGGCAAGGGTCAAAACAATACAAATGTTGGATACATGTTCACGTTCAGCACACCCAAGCTGACAAAACCATGAAGCAATCACCTGGCTCATCTCACAACCCAAACCAACAACGCAATCCAGGACAGGCTGCAGACAGTGTCCAAATCAAAAGAGAGCAAGAAGCTATTGCACATGAACAGAGACTAGCATGATAAAATATTAAGGAGATAGCGAGGGAGTGAGGGAGTATTTGTGTGTTGTGGGAGATCAGAATTAAGGTATAAGGAGAACTGTTCGTATTATAAGTGGGCCTTTAGAGTAGTTCTTGTGATACAACTGTTACATGAAATCTTTTTTTCTCTTAAAATGGTGGCAGTTTTCAAAAGGAAACCAAGTGAACCATTCAAATCCTACTTCCCAGGTGAATCTTAATTCATTTACAATAATGACATCACTATATTTGGTTTGTTTATTTTAGCCAGCACATTTTACTTTTTTCTATCTTGTTAGCAAATATAGTTAATTTTTTAAAAACAAATCTACACATGAGAGAAAACCAAATAGTTAACTAGGTGTAAGTAGAAAGGCAGCCAAGGAACATGTTCAGCTTATATGTACCAGGATGGCTTGTTCTATTTAAAATATGGAAACACTTCAATAATAATGATAAATGAAGTATGTATAAACACAGATGGCACACATACATACTTTCCAGCAATGATGACTGCATTAAAATTATTTAGTAGGCTTAGTATAAAAAGCATTACCTTTATTATAAAGTTTATATCTCAAGACAACCCAACTGCATAGAAAATTTTAGATATGATTATCTCTAGCATAAGCATAAAGACACGAGTAAAGACAGAACTCAAGATCACTATCCTTTTATGTTTTATTGCTGCAGGTGTATAGGGAAAAAATTCCCCTTGATGATACACAGCACCAAAACAAACCCTCTAAAAGCTACTTTGGAATAGAAGAAGAAAAAATGCCCTCTGACTTAATTCATTTCTCTTCAGGGATGTGAATTTGATACAAGAAGGGTCTGAAATTGAAACCAGGGTGAATATGACCTCCAAAGTCTATCTGCTTTCAGTCAACCCTGGGGGGGGAAAAAAAACTTTTGTAAAAACCTTTAAGAGTTCATATACAAAAACTTCATGCTAGTTCAAGCTAAAATACACTTAAGATGTTCAGGCAAATATCAAAGCATAAAAGAGTAACAGTGGAATTTTGCTTCAAATTTTCTCATTCATCCAACTAATAATGTCTTGTTTTTAAGGTTTTATGATACGTAAGGTCAAAATATAAGTGAAAATAATAATAATGGTTACTACAACCAACAGACCCAATAAGGCCTCAAACTTTGCCCAGCCATTCTTCCCTCCACACCTCCAAGCTTAGGCCTACTCTAGCATATAACCCAGCAGTGGCCTCCAACCTGCATGAGGATACACTTTCCTTCCTGATGTTTCTATCTAGAGCATTCTCTCTCCAGATGGCCTCTCTTCATTCAGGTCTCCTCTCAAATATCATTTCTTCATTTGCACTGCTCCGGGCCTGAAGTAAGGCAGAACATCATGACAGAAGGTTGCAGAGAAGGAATATAGCTCAGAACATAGCAATCAGAAAGTTCTCACTTGGGACAAAATAAAAACCCCAAAGGCACACTCCCACTGACCCACCTTCTCCAGCCATACTCTATGTGCCTATAGTTACCACCTAGTTAATCCCTATTAGTGGATTAGTCCACTGATTAGCTCACAACTCTCCTGATCTAATCGTTTCACCTCTGAACATTATTGCACTGTCTCACACATGAGTTTTTGGCAGACACCACATATCCACACCTTAATAAGAATATAATGTTAAGCAAAATAATCCAAACTCAGAAAGCGAAAGGTCCTATGATTTTTTATATGCAGAAGCTAGAGAGGAAAAAGAAAAAGAAAGGTAGGGGAGTCTCATGAAAATCAAAGGAGATGAGTAGAGTAAGCGACCAGTGGGAGGGAGGAGCAGAGGGAAAGGAGAAATACTGGGGAGTGATTTTTGGCAAATTATATTGTCACATTGTTTGCGTGTACAGGTATGAATAATGAATACCACCACTATGTACAACTATAATATACTAATAAAAATACGAAGAAAAAAAGAGTAAGGTGACACTGATAACTGGTGACTCTCTTCAAGGAAAAGAGGAAATAAAATAGTATCTCATTAGAATGATAAACTAAGGAGCAATGAATTTAAAGACTGAAAATCAGCCCCTTTTATTCCTGATCAAAGGAGCCCTATTGAGACTAACTTGTTTGTCTTTAATTTTGCCAAGATCTTGCCTTATAATAAAAATTGTAAAATTAAATTAGAACCCCACTCAATCCAAGTCTTATGAATTAAAAGACCTTTCTAATAATTTATTCTTGACAATACTACCACAGTCTGGAATGGTAACATCACCGCATCTCTAACTCCTTCTCCAGTGGTGATTTGCCATGGATTTTGATCTAATGGATACTATCCAGGTTTCAGTGATATTTTTTTATGATTGCACTGATTGCTTAGTTACTTTTTTACTTATTGCCCATATAAATTTCAAATCAAGATTTATTATACTATAAGAGAAAATCAGTTTCAGATTAAAATAGCACTTCCAGGAGACAAACTGGATGAAAGTAAAACCAGATTAATTTTGCTGGAAGATGGAAATGAGAAAATAAGAAGCAGGGAGAAAGCAGAAGCTCTGTACCTCAGGCAACACTTCCAGGCCTTGAACACCAGCAAGCACCATGAGAAGCTACCAGAAGAGGCAGCAGAGGAATCACAACAGAAAACTGCTCAGTTCCACACATGGAACTGATTCTGCTGTGTCCCTTTGTTCCTGGGGTACCTGACATTACGTTGAAGGAGTCAAATTTCAATATCAGCAAGTTTCCTGAACATATTGTTTTCTCATTAGGAGCATTACTGAAACAGCTTTTCACAGCATCAGTTAACACCTCGAAAATCTGTTCCTATATAACTATCTCATCTGGATTATGCCTTTCCCCTTAGACCTTTAGTTTCTTCAACACAGGAAAATGTACAGATTTTAATCATGTTCTAAAACAGTAAGAGAAGCAACAATGACTCAGTGAGTTAAAATACACACACACACACACACGCATATGTATGTATGTGTGTGTGTGTGTGTGTGTGTGTGTCAGTATTGAAACATGGAATCCTGATTGTGTCCCCACCACAGAGAGCAGAGAGAAAACCACTGAATACATAGACACTTCAACATTCTTCTTAAGGCTTTTACTGAAGAAATTATTTTTAAATTATGCAAATATACCACCATGAGTGGTTTGCCAAAAGGCTATTCTTTTATGAATAGGAGAGTGGATATCTATGATAAGTTTAAAAAATATTGTTACAAACTTTTGTTAATAAAATCTTGAACTCACTTTTTAAAAAATTTTTTTGTTGTTTAATAACTTATTGTGGTAACTACTTCAATGACAGTTCTGGAGGAAGAAAAAAAAATGACTTGGAATTTTAACACCAATTAAATTCATTAAAAGTTGAAGACCTATTCCAAATAGTATTTTTCCCCTATAATATTGATTCCAAATGATTTTCCCAGTACAAATGAGTACTAGTTCTGGTTACCATATTTAATCATGATTTCAGAGAGATGTCAAAACATCAAAGAAGTATAGTCACAAGTAATATGCTAGGAGAAAAGATCTGGTGCCAAAAAGTTTAAAGCCCTAATTTGTATTGTGTCCTATCTAGTTACTGTTATCTTTGAAAAGTAATACAACTTCAGCTTTATGCATTTAATTTGGGACCCAGATATTTGCACACACGGGCAGTAGCAGATTCTACAGAAATGTATTTATGTAGTCCCTCAAAGGAAGTTTTGTTTTCTTCCCCCCAGAAGAGCATGGACTGGTCACCAGATGTGGAGCCCATATGGCACATGCACACAAGAGCCCTGGGACAATAAGAAAGGAGCTAATAAGCTCAACAGGCAGGAGCAACCATTCTAAGATGATGGACAAATGGCTGCTTCTACTGACTTTCTGGAAAAAATAAATAAATCACTTTATTTTTAAACACAGAAATATGCCTTGGTCAGTCATTTCTCTAACTCATTTTTTTAGTTTGAAAGAAAATTTATCCACATGTAGTCTATTGCTTGGTCTAAATTCTGTCTTTTTCACATGAAATTTGTGGTAAAGGAAAGAAAACTGAATCAGGAACAGATAGTAAAATTGCTTTAACTGGTGAAGAGTTAAATTCTGTTTGCTTGAACTTTCAAGGATCTGTTACAGCAAATCAGTCACTAAAGGCCTATATATTCTGTTTCTGACTTACTCTTGGATTTAATCCTTCGTCTCCCACTTTCAGCCCTTTATCCACAAAGGTGTACCTTAAAAACCCAGCCACAGTAAAAGGTCCTGAGGTCTACCGTGTGCTATTGGGACTGTGCCCTTGTGTGTATAGTCCTCACTACCTTGCATGTCTTTCCTAACCACCCTAACTAGCAAGTTTCCTTCCTTCAGAACATAGTTTAAGTGGTAACTGCTAATGGAAAATGTTTTTGACCTGCCTACCCCAAATTATGCCTTTTTAACACCATTTAAAATGAGCCACTGGAAATAAATTCACCAATACTTTTCTTTTTTATTATTTTTTAGAGCATATAGAGCACAAATTTTTCATATCTCTGGTTGTATACAAAGTATATTAACACCAATTTTTATTTTCATACATGTACTTTGGATAATGATGCCCATCACATTCCACCATCATTTCAAACCCCATGGCGCCTCCCTTTCCCTCCTACCCCTCTGCCCTATCCAGAGTTCATCTATTCCTCCCATGTCCCCCCTCCCTACCCCACTATGAATGAGCCTCCTTACATCAGAGAAAACATTTGGCATTTGGTTTTGGGAGATTGGCTAACTTCACTTAGCATTATCTTCTCTAACTCCATCCATTTACCTGCAAATGCCATGATTTTATTCTCTTTTATTGCTGAGTAATATTCCATTGTGTATATATATATCACTTTTTTTTATCCATGCATCTACTGAAGGGAATCTAGGTTGGTTCCACAGTCTAGCTATTGTGAATTGCACTGCTATAAAAATTGATGTGGCTGTGTCCCTGTAGTATGTAGTTTTTAAGTCCTTTGGGTATAAACTGAGGAGTGGGATAGCTAGATCAAATGGTGGTTCCATTCCAAATTTTCCAAGAAATCTCCATACTGCTTTTCATATTGGCTGCACCAATTTGCAGTCCCACCAGCAGTGTATAAGTGTACCTTTTCCCCCACATCCTTGCCAACACTTATTGTTGTTTGTATTCATAATAGCTGTCATTTACCAGACCTTAAACTATACTACAGAGCAATAGTAACAAAAACACCTTGGTATTGGCACCAAAACAGACTGGCAGATCAACGGTACAGAGTAGAGGACACAGAGACTAACACACAAAATTACAATTATCTTATATTAGACAAAGGTGCCAAAAACATGCATTGGATAAAGATAGCTTCTTCAACAAATAATGCTGGGAAAACTGGAAATCCATTTGCAACAAAATGAAATTAAACTCCTATCTCTCACCATGCACAAAACTCAACTCAAAATGGATCAAGAACCTAGGAATAAAACTAGAGGCCCTGCGTCTAATAGAAGAAAAAGTAGGCCCTAATCTCCATCAGGTGGGATTAGGCCTCAACTTCCTTAATAAGACTCCTGTGGTGCAAGAATTAAAATCAAGAATCAATAAATGGGATGGATTCAAACTCAAAAGTTTCTTCTCAGCAAAAGAAACAATCTGTGAAATGAATAGAGAGCTTACATCTTGAGAGCAAATTTTTACCCCTCATACATCAGATAGAGTACTAATCTCTAGGGTATATAAAGAACTCAAAAAGTTAAACACCAAAAAAAACAAATAACCCAATCAATAAATGGGCCAAGGATCTGAACAGACACTTCTCAGAAGATGAAATACAATCAATCAACAAATATATGAAAAAATGTTCATCATCTCTAGCAATTAGAGAAATGCAAATCAAAATGCCTCACCAATACTTTTCTATTCTCAAAAGAAGGAAACAAAGATAGATACTGATGAAAGATGACATTTATAGAGGTCTCTATGGCATACTCCATGCAAATTGTTTTATGCAAGTATCATTCAAGGTTATAGAATTGATATTCTAAAAGCTCCTACAAATGTATAAAAAGAATATATCACAGATCCTGCAGAAACACAAAGAACATAAAAATTATTCATTTCAGCTGAGGTAGGATGAAAATGGTGACAATTTCTTCATTTTTCTCCTTTAGGAAGTGAAGTTTAATTTTTTCCCTTTGGCTCTGTGATAGTCTCTTCAAGTTCTGGAACTTCCAAGGCCAAGTTATAAGAAGGCTTGCAGTTTTTACCAATCTCCCCAAAACAATTTCTCTGGGCCACTTAGCCTCCACTTGAGAAGTCAGACTACCCTGAGACTGCCATATTGGAAAGTCCACTGTAGGCCCTACAGCCAAACCCATCCTTCTGTTTCCTATGTATACCAAACAAGTGGCAGAAGCCATCTTGGGTCCTCCCTCCACCATAGGAGTATTACCAAGTTACCTCAGTAGATGCCATGTGAAGCCAGAGAATTGCTGAGCTGAGCTCTGTCTGAATTCTTGCCACACAAAATCATGAACTATAACCAAACTCTTACTTTAAGCCACTGAGTTTTGGGGTAATTTGCCATGCAGCAGTATATACCTGGAAAACCTATTGCTCATAAATAACTACAATAATCATTTTGATGTGTATCCAATGTTTCTATTAATTCATTCTAAGCACCTAAGTTCCTTCTACTGTCTTCATGTTTTTAATTATATAACAGATGAGTTCATATATATATGCAGTTTTATTTTTCATATCCATATAAACTATTTTTCCATTAACATGACATAACATATCTCCACATCATTAAAAATATTCTTCCAGGGCCCAATTTGACCACATTTATCCTGTTATTTTTCTTATCCATAAGTGTCATGTATATCTATCTTTGTCTTCATGGAAAATGCTGTTCCCATTTTGTTTTCACATTAAACAAATCAACTTACAAAAAACAAAGAATACATCATCCCTACATAGACTAACTAGTAAAAGGAAACTTTTGTACTCTCTTGTAAAACCACATCATAGATGTTAAGAAAAATCACATGAATGGATTACAAGAGCTCCATGAGTCAACGTGGCAGCCTATCAATTTTCAACACATATTTTCCCCTAGAATAGGCTTTTGGGGAATTTAATTTTGCTCATTTACTATGTTTTTTAAATAACTTTAAATTGGAAGATTAAAAAACAGTGTTTCCTATATATGTGTTAGGGAAGGCTCCTATTAAAATATATGGTGTGACCAATGTCACTGTGGGTTTTTTTTCCACAAATATAAAATGATATGTCACTCTAAAAGATGTATTTCCACAATGTTTGTAAAATGATACCACAACACCAGACTGCAGGTTATAAACCAGTACTGCTCCCACTGCAAGCACATAACAAATGGTCCTCCTTAAGAGCGCCCCTCTGTGCAGCTCTGTATCATTCCACAGTCATCACTTCAGGCACCCACAATCTCTGGAAAGAAAAATCCAGAGTGAGCCATGTCCATTCAACACTTCACACTTCTGCTGTCAGCTCGTTGACTCAGAAGTAAAAAAGTGACAAAGGGGACTGCCAAGGCACACACATGCGGTCAGCCACTTCAGGTAAGCCAGATTCAACTATATCCCCAATGTCCCTGGCCAGAAAGGAACTGGAGTATTTCTTGAAATATTCCTCCAATTTTTGAACATTAACAGCCCTTGACCAAAACAAAGCCAAACAAAACACCTCAATAAATAACTCACTCTATCTAGCCTTTGAGAATAGGAAAAAAAAAAATGGAAAACAGAGGAGAAATCTATGCTCACACTCAAACCTACTACTGTCTAGCCTCAGGACTCACTAGTGTTAAGCTAAGTTCTAGCACCCTCAGAATGATTATATCAGAAGTGCTCTAGATAGTCAGCCAGCTAAGGGACAAGCCACATTGATACTTAAGAATCCAGATGTTTAAAAGAAGAGAAAAAAAATCTCAGCAACCACTAGGGTGACCAGACTGGTACAAACAGCTAGAGGGAGTGGCTCAGATGGAAGATGGAATCAGTGCAGGGAAGCATACTCTGTTATTATTTCCCTTGGTCAAGCAAACCAGAATGGTACCCTTCTTGTTTTTTCCCAGATGAACCCACCCACATTCACCTTCAGTCCCTGGCATAAAGTCTGTATTTGAAACTTTTTTGGTTGACCCATAAAATACTTAGAACTAAAATTGTTAGCCTTGAATTTACTTTGCCTGATTACTAACTCTGGCTTCCAGCTGGAATAACACATGATATCACTGCTTCTAGGGCAAGCCCAGTTTAAAAGCAATAGTTCACAGAGCCTATGCATTTGACTCTCATTTCTAATCAGGTGCTTGGCACAAATTCACCTAACTCCAAATCTGGCAATGTGTCCATCCTGGGTAAAGGAATAAGAAGTTCATGGATATTAGCTTCTCTATTTTTCCATTTGTCTCTCTCCTTTATTATTCAAAAATACAATATTTTAATGCATTAGAGAACAATAATAAAATATTTTGCATAAAACAGTAAAATTGAATGATAAATATTTTAAAAAATGTGTAAGCCTCTTAAAGTTGAAATAAAGGCTTGGTAAGGAGTGAAACTCAAGATGAAAATCTAACTTGAATGCAAAACATTTTTAATAAACATTTTATTTATTTTTTAATTGGTGCATTTAGTTATACATAAAAGTAGAATTTATTGTGAAATGTTCATACATGCACATGACAATAGTTTGGTTACTTTTATTCTGCTGTTCCTTCCCTTCCCCTTCCCTCCTCCTTCCCCCTCATTCACTTTCCTCTACTTCACTGGTTTCTCTTCTATTTTCATGAGATCCCTCCCTTTTAAAAAAAATTCCTTATTTTCCTAACTTCTGCAGGTAGGAGAAAACATTCAACCCATGACTTTCTGCATCTGGTTTATTTCACTCAGCATGATATTCTCCAGTTCTATCGATTTATCAGCAAATGACATTTCATTCTTCTTTATGACTGAGTAAAACTCCATTGTGTATATTTACCACATTGTCTTATCCAATCATCTACAGAGGGACACCTAGACTGGTTCCATAGTTTGGCCATTGTGAACTGTGCTGCTATAAACACTGGTATGCATGTATCACTACAGTATACTGATTTTAGTTCTTTTGTATAAATACCAAGGAGTGGGATAGCTGGGTCATCAGGTGAGTCCATTCCAGATGTACTAATTTACAGTTCCACCAACAATGTTCCCCACATCCTCACCAGCAGTTATTATTATTTGTATTTTTGATGATTGCCATTGAATGCCAAACTTATAGATAGATCAAGGATCAAGGAAAAGCAAGTTAGTAGGAAACTTTGCATTTTAGTGATTCTGGAACTCATAATATCATCAATTTAAACACATAAAAATTTGAGCTTTTATTAATGAGTTATATAGACCTTTCATGTATTAAGAACTTTTTTTTCCCTCATACCTGAGAATAAGTATGAAAGTGGCCAACAGCCATTCTGATGCCTTACCCCAGGACAAATATTCCAGTAGTGCATAGTAGTGAAGAGCCTGGCTTGAGAATCAGACAGACTTGGCTTTTAACCTGACTCTGATACTAGCAAATGGAATCAAATTCATGACATGTCCAACCTCTGCTATGCAGTTCACAAGTTCAAATCAGCAATTTAAGAAATGTATTTAAGAAAATTGGTTGATCAGAATCTAGGACTTTCTTATAGAGGCAATACTATTGATACAAAACTTAGGTACTCAGACCAACCTACAATATTCTATTTGGGCCTGTATCCCTGGTGATGGCACAAATAGTGCTAAGGTGCCTATTTCTAATCCACATTACAAAATAAGTTGCAGCATAAGCAAGAGACATTATATGTTTCGGTTTTATAATTTCACTGTTTGGAAGACATAACACGCTCAAAAGATGGCTATTTCATGGAATACAACAGAATAATTTCTTTTGGAAAAGGTTTTTCAGCATTTTCTTTACTCATTTGGGGATGACACCTCTAGCAATGAATTAGAGGGCAGAGGCTTCCCTGGAGAGAAAAGAAAGTAATTAGAAGATTTATGTTTCTGAAAAATAGTAATATGTATGTATTAACATATATTGTTATTATTGTTATATATGTTATATATATGTTATATATATTATGTTATATGTTATATATGTTACATATTTTTATTTATTATATGTTATAATGTTATTATTAACATATGTTATTATCATATAATATAATAATATGTATATTACTAGTTATACATATATATGTTGTAGGAGAACACAATACCTTTATTTTATTTTTTTAAAACTAAATTTTTTTTTGACACAATATCTTTATTTATTTTTATGTGGTGCTGAGGATCAAATCCAGTGCCTCAAGTGTGCGAGGTAAGTGCTCTAACACTGAGCCCCAGACCTAGTAATGTTTATTAATTATCCTACCTATATGAGAGTGCCCCCCAGGTGTTCTGAATTGCAAAAAGCAGCAGAGGAGTAAAATCCTATCACTTAATAAGAGTCTAATCATGTGAACACTTGAGGAATAAATATGTTAGGCTACTCAGATCTCAGATTAAATTCCTGCCATTAATCTGGAACTTTTCTCAATTTGTCTGGAAAATTTTAAAACTCCAACAATTTAGTACTGTGCTAAGATAAATAAATCTTCATAAAGTATGAAGATGAACATATTTGCATATGAAAATACAGATAAGCAAGACTAAGTAATGGAATGTCTGTAAGCCAATATGTTACTCAAAATCAGACAACCTCCTCCTCCCAGTTACAGGCAAGCCTTGGCCAGAGCAGACCTCCACTGAAGGCACAGGACAGACTGACCACCCCCTGTTCCCAGCTCACTCTAAAGAAGAGTAGAGAAAGAATCAGCAGCTGCTACCCAGTGAGAGCAGATCCTAACCCTGAAGAGTGGCTCAAGGACCCTCCAAGAACAATAAAAGCAGAGTTGAGCCTAGCCAACCATCCCAAAATTACCAGCCAGACAAAACACCTCTGTTGCTAGGAGAGGAAGGAGTAGAATGTCAGAAAGAGGCGAGAGTGTGCCTAGGAAAACCCTTCGTCATGGAAATCAGGAGAGGGAGAAGATGGTTTTGCTCCAATACTTGCCCCTGCAGTTATTCTGAAGCAGTTTTGTGAAAAGCAAATTTCACAATTTGCCTTCTCAGCAAAAATCCTATCAAAATCTTTCCCTCATCTATAAACAGTGCCCAGGTCTGGTTTAGGAAATCAACTTTCTCTGTTCTTTCCTCACCTTTTTTTTTTTTTTTAAATGATATAACAGATGTGTTTGCAAGTGACAACATACCATGGTGCTGAATGACTCTGGATATCAAGGTCCTTGCCCACCGAAAACTAACTGGTAAAAACTTCCCAGAAAAATTCAATCCTAACTATAATCAATAAAAAATAAATAAATATTTAAAAACAGGACCACCTAAGGGGACAGTGAAGTCAGGAACAGCACAAAAATGAGCTATTCTATTTTCAAGTCAAGCCATATGGCTTCAGAGCTAATAAAAGCATTAGAGAACTCAAAAGGCAAAACCCACCAAATTGTTACAGAACAAGCAAATACAGTATTATTTAGTTTGTATGAATTTAGTTTGTTTTAGAAAAAGGTAATCTAAAATTTAATATATTTTAAAAATGAATCCTACCTATGAAAAACTACTTTGGCAACTAATGATATAGTATGGTCTATGTTTCATTGCAAAGAGAGATAAAACTAAAGCAATATTATACCTGTATTATCTTGAGTGGCTTTATAATTCACTTGTATTTTAAAGTCATTTTCCAAGTTGTATTTCTTGATGTAAAATATAAATTGTGCCTAAAGAAATAACTAGAAATGTATAATACATATATTTAGAAAGCATGTGCTTTAGGAAACATAAACACAGCTGCTTCCTCTACTCCATATAGTCTGCTAGTATTTTATAACCACAGTAAATAATCCTACACCCAATAAAAGTTTTTCCTGTTACAATTAGCATAAAAACATCAGCTATACATTGCAGGTTTAAAAAACAACATTGCTAAACATTATCAAACATATATCAAAATATAAAAAGACATTAACATTTTTCAAAGTGACAGACTCATTCTTCCTCAATAAATTTTAATTTAGGAAAACAATATTAAGGTGAGAATATTATTAAGGGATTACTCACATAAAATAAGTTGGCATTTTTAAATATTTTGGCTCAGCTAAAAGAATAAATAATAATTACCATTTATTGAGCAATTGGTATTTGCCAGGCCCTGAAACTTAGTGATACAGACATATGATCTCACTCAATCCTGAAATAACACCGGAGAGTAAATGCTTTCTTCCTACTTAGATGAGGAAATAAATTCAAAGTCTTTGCTACACTGTAAAAAAGGTATTCTTCATGTCATTACCAACAAATTAAATAAATCTGTACTCTTAGAAAGCAAAGTTTGGGAGTAAGAAATTCTGATGTGTTCTTACACTGTAGGTAACTATAATTTACTGTTTCAAAAATGTTAGAAGAAAGGATTTTGAGTTTTCACCATAAGGAAATGATAAATGAAGAGATGTGTTTAACTTAATTTAAACATTATACAATTTATACATGTAGAAAACATCACATTATCCCATTAATATGCATGCAGTTGTATGTTTTTATGTATTCATTAAAAATAAATTGAATTTAAATATTTTTTTTAAAAAAATCAGTGTGATGCCCTAATTATAAACTGATAAAATAAAAGTAATTTAAAAGAAAAAAAAACAAAGAAAGCAAATCTACTTGGGGAACATTCATTAATACCATAAATGTTTCTGTGTTCAAGTTAAACTTGTTCCTTTTTAAAACAGAAACATAATGATTTGATAATTAGCATACATATATTCACTGCCTAAAATACTGTCTGTGATTTTGGACACTAAAGAGAAAAAAGAGTCACGAACATACTTTATTTCCTTTGGCTTTTTAAAATATATTCATATGCTAATAAATGAATATTTATATAGCATTTTATATGTTCAAAGGAGGAACTCCGAAAAAATGAATATTTTCAGAGTTCCTCCTTTGAACATATAAAACGCTATTTCTTAATAGAATTCCTAAATCACTTCTAAGAGCCTAAGTCAAATGAGAGTCTTGTGAACAGTCCTCAGCTCTGTTGCTGACTCTCGTGAGATCACCAGAACCTGTGACCCATGAGCTAGCAGTGAGTTGAAGAAATTCTGCAAAACATTTTGAATTGTAGATTTCCAAGACTGATTTCTTTTTCTTAACCAAGGTCGCCTATAAGGTTACTTAGGCCATAAAGTCAACACTGAGGTTTCAGTGATGGAGGCCTGGTAGAAAATAGTAGAAATAAGTCTTCCCAAAGAAATAAACAATTTTTAACATTAGCTGAGCTTTCTCAGTGGCTCTCAAGCCCTTGGGAAAAGCTAAACATTGCCCTCGTGCTCAAAATAAACTCAAATGCTCCATTTTCTAATCAAAGTCTGTAAAAGAGACAGCTGACCATACATTATAACCTGTTACACTAATGGATGAGTGTATACTGTATAAAATAAGCATGTTCATAGACAAAGAGCAATTATAATGGCCAGTTTATGAGTTTGCCTATGCTAAAACCCTAACTTTTAAGGATCCAGAAATGACTAACACAGTGCTAGCCAGGGTGATATGCAATTATGATGAAAGTAGAGTCTTAGTATTTTAAATGTTTACTTCTTTTCCCCAGTCCTTTTTTCTTTTTTCTATTTGCTGAAAGCAAAACACCAAATACCGTGTTCACATCTAGTAGTCTAACAGTCTAATAGGAAACAAAAGATTCTGAAAGTTAATTAGAAATAAATTAAAATATTAAGAGTTTGTCAAATTTCTTCAAAAACCTCTAATAAATTGACAGATTATCTTTCTTAGGAGAAAAGCTCTATCTATTCTTGCTTAGAAACACTTTTATTTGGTTTGGGGCTACCTACTCTCACTTTGGAGCTACATTCTCCAGAGTGAAGGGTTTGTGTCCACCTGGTAGGGCAAGGGTCAAGAGGGAGGTTGCAAAAGTAACTTAAAGCAGGTTATCAGAGCACAGAGGGAGTCTATAGGGAGAGGCAATCACATCCCAGTGCAAGAGACCAGGGCCAAAGCTAGTGAGGAGGTTTTCTATGCACAGGTATGCCAGGGTCTAGTGCAGGTTATTGAAGCCCAAGGGAATAGAGGGGGCATCCACATGAAGGATGAGGTAGGCAAGTCCCAGTGCAAAGTACAAGAACCTAAGCAAGTTGAGGAAGGTGTCCACATGACTATCAAGGACCAAAAGTGGTAAAGAAGACATCCTGGGGAGACGGACAGAGATGGGATTATGCAGCAGCAGCCCTGCTTGGCTTATCAGAATCAGAAGGTCTCCATGCAAAGGCTAGGGGACAGCAACTAAATCCAGCAATGTTTGTGTGTGTGGAAACATACCATTGTGTGTGTGTGTAGGACCAGAAATACAATAAAGACTATTTAACATTTAAAATTTTTGAAGTGCAATTCATCATATTAACAGATTAAGGGAGAATAATGAAATAGTCACCTAAAATTTCCAAATCTGCATAACATAAAATTCAATACTAGTTGAATTAACAAACACAAAAACCTCATCAAGCTAGAATTAGGATAGAATTTCCTTAGCCTGAATAAAAATAAAATAAGGGGATGAGATTGTGGCTCAGTGGTAGAGCACTTGCCTAGCATGCATGAGGCACTAGGTTCAATCCCCGGTGCCACAATAAATAAATAAATAAATAAATAAATAAATAAATAAATGTAGTGTGTCCATCTACAACAAAATACATAAATATATATTATATTATATATTTTAACATATATATGTTAAAAAATAAAATAAAACCTCAGAAAATATAATATCAAATCATAAAATTCTGGAACATTTCTTTAAAGTCAGAATTAAGATGAAGATGCCTAACATCATGACCTGTTTTTAACAGTGGCCTAGTATTCCTAGTCAATGTATTAAAGTAAGAAAGTGGTAGCAAAAGTGAAAAGGAAAAAATAAAACTGCCATTATTTGCATGTGATATTATTGCCTACATAAAAGATCTAAAAGAATAAATGAATAATAGCAAGAAGTAAGGAAACAAGTTTTTTTGGTACATAATCACTATCCAAAAGCTGAGCTATTCCTTAATGCCAGCAATCAACTACAGAAGAATTGAATTTTAAAAAACCAAATTCAAAATAGCATTAAAGTCTTTAGAATATCCATGCACAAATCTAATAAATCTCTTTTTCAGAGAAGAGCATAACACTGGACATACGGACTCAAAATCCCTGACCAATAAAATAGACTAGAAACTAAAAACTATAACCTACTTTACATGGCAGCTTAATACATTATGGATCAATGTGGAAAAGATAAATATATTTTATCTTTAAAACATCAACTAAAATGGCTTAAGTAATAGAATAATTATTGTTATAGTTTGGATAAAGGTGTCCCACAACAAACCCAGGTGCACTTCAACAGATGAATGGATAAAGAAAATGTGGCATGTATACACAATGGAAATTACTCAGCCTTAAAGAATGAAATTATGGCATTTGCTGGTAAATGGATGAAACTAGAGAATACCATGCTAAGTGAAATAAGCCAATCCCAAAGAACCAAAGGCTGAAATGTTTTCTCTGATATGCAGATACTAATTCACAATTGTAGGGGATGGAGAGGGAAGAATAGAGGTACTTTGGATTAGACATAGGGGAGTGAAGGAAGGGATGGGGATGTAGGGGTAGGAACAATAGTAGAATGAATCAGACAGTATTATCCTGAGTGCATATATGATTACACAACTGATGTAACTCTAAATCATGTACGACCAGAAGAATGAGAGTTATACTTCATTTATGAATGATGTGTCAAAATACATTCTTTTGACATGTATAACTAAGTAGAACAAATTTTAAAAAGACTGAAAAAAAAAAAAGAGTCAGTGGCCACTAAGTTACAGTTAGATCAAAGCTAGAAGTTCTGGGGCATATTGTATTGTAGGGTGACTGTAAATAACAGTAACATGCTATCACGTTTTGAAAAGCTATAAGAAAGGATTTTGAAAGTTTACACCATCATGGAATAACAAATGTTTGAAGAGATAGATTATGGTTAATCTGATATGAACATTACACATTTATACATGTATCAAAACAAAACATCACAAAATTTAATTTTTTAAAAACTTTACTCAAATGAGAAAAAAGTCGATTATATTTGTTGTCAAATATGTTTATATGAGTAAAACTTTCAAAATTAAAAAAAAAAAAGCTTACCAAAAGCTCTACTGGAAGCAAGAGGTGTAGTGATTAGATTATGAGAGCTGTAACCTATCAGTAGATTCATCCATTTGATGGGGATCATTTTAAAGAACTGGGTGGTAACTGTGGGCTGGTGGGGCGTGCCTAGAGGAAGTGATCACTGAGGTATTCTCTTGGAGGTTATGTCTTGATCCTGTCTCCTTCTCTGTTTCCTGGCTGCCAGGATTGGAGCAGCTTTCCTCCCCCACCCCTTCCACCATAATGTTCTGCCTCATCTCAGGTCCAAGGAGGTGGCCAACCATGGACTAAAACCTCTGGAACCATGAGCCCAAATTAAACTTTTCCTCTTCTACATTGTCCTTGTCAGATATTTTTGTCATAGCAACCAAACACAATTATCATGTCACAGAGCAAGATATTTTGAAGTATTCTCAAAGTCATCACTTAGGACCCAGACCATTCTGTCTTCCTCAGCATGCCAGTGAGCTTCCCTTCTTATCACAAAGTGTGTAGAGTGTCACAAACATACATTAGGAGGCAGAAAAAGTGACTTGCTTCTATACTGTATATCTTTTCTATCAAAACAAAAGAAAACCCTCCCTAGAAACACCTCCAGTAAACTTCACTTTGCCTCGTTGTGCCTAGAACTGCTATATCAATCACCAAGTATGGAAATAGGAAGAGCAAGGTAATCTGAGATCAAACAGGATTTGCCTGAACCATATGGAAAACAGAAATTGAAACAAAATTGGTATTCTGCCAACATGAGAAAGAGAAAAATGACTATTAGAGAAGTAATCTACAATATAATAGAATATTCCATAAATAGTATAGGGAGATTGGGCTATCTATGTGGAAGACAAAAAAATAGATACTAATTATATCATAAATGTAAATAAATTCCAGATGGATTAAAAATTCGAATGTCAAGAATAGAAGTTAATTTACAGTGGAAAATACCAAACAATATATTTAGAAATTAGGGGTAGAAAAGGATTAATAATATAAAACATAAACACAAACTATAAAGAGTAATATTTAACATATTACTTATATGTTAAAATTTAAACTTTTATATAATAAAACATATCAAAATTAAAGTTGAAAGACAATCTGAGAGAGTATTTACATGATATAACTTTAAAAAGTCTAACATATAAAATGTCAGACCAGATTTTCGTGACACAGCAGATAAAAAATAGGCAAAATACAAGAATGAATGATTCAGAGTAGAGAAAATTAAATAGCCAAAAATAAAAGATAAGATGATCAGCCTCATCGGTAGTCTAAGAATTGCAAATCTATACAAAGAAACAGTGATGAACAACTATAAAAATGGCTTAGTTTTATTCATATCATTTTTATTTATATACATGAATATGTGCAGGCATGCACACACACACGCACACATACACAAAAGCACCAGTTGAACAGCTTAACTAAACATCATTATGGATTAGATAAATAAATTGTATATTTGTGGTATAGATTAAATGAACAAACTAGAACCTTAAATAGAGCATATTGGGTTATCTTAAAAATAAAATATTCAGAGGAAAAAGCAAGTAGTTTAGGAATATTTATAGTATTATGTCACTTAGGTAAAAATTAAAACCTATAACACAATATTCTGTATTCTTTATGAAAAGTAAATACTTACAAAAATACCTCTGGAGAAAGTAAATGGAGAATCAAATCAGAGAAGGGTTCAGTAACAAGGATGCCTCAACTTTATCTCTAGTTGTATTTCTTTAGTGAAACAAAGTTAAAAGATAAATATTTTTAAATGGTAAATTACACTGAGACTATATAGAGAGTCCATAGACGTTTGTCCTTTCACCTAAGTTTATATTTTAAAGTACTTTATACTTTAACAATATTTTATAATTTAACAATATTTTATAATTTTTAAAGCACAGTATAATTTATACTTTATAACATAAAGAATGTCTTTTTAAAAAAGTTTCCCTCCATGTACAAATTTCTGCATAAACACTACAAATGGAGTTCATCTCTTTTCATCTTTTGCTAAACATCATTAAGGCGCATGCTCTATGTTGTTTAAAGATTAGAGATTAAGCAGTATCAGAAAAAATGTAAATAGCAGTGCTATTTTAAAGGACAAATTGGAAGGATTGAATAAAGATGCCATGAAGATCAAGAAAGGTCCAAATGGCACAAAATTGAAAGGAGGTTTCCAAAAGTGAGTCAAACATTCAAAAAATATTCCCAGTATTGAGAAGCCAAAGATGTCACTGTCGAAAAAATTCTAGAAACAGGTCTGGCAAAAGTTTCTATCAAATTTTAATTTGGAGGTGCTTACTGAATGTGATGCAGCACACATGTCAACAATACATTACTGAAACTCTAGTAAACATCAAAGTTTTCCCTGTAAGTCAAAAGCTCCCATAGCAACATACCTGGAGAAGGAGCCTTTCAAAAGCTAGAAAGTTGTCCCACTTGGCTGTCTGCGGGTGTTTCAAAGTTTGAACTGTGGCCAGCCCAAGCTGCAGGAGTCCACAATGATTCCTTAGAGCTTTGAGATTGTTCTTGAAGAGCTGAATATAGGATGTAAGCTGTCCTGGCGAGACTCTCCCTGGAGAAACATAATAATTAATCAGCATACCCTCTTCTGGGAGTAGGAAAAATAATGATGCCATGAAAAACACCATTGTCTTATATTTGCACAGAACTTTAGAACTGACTGCACGCTTTCCCCTAAGCTGCTGTAATCTTCCCAACAGGAACAACAGCAAAGATGTTACCTGCATTTTTCAAGTAAGAAAACAGATGTTAAGGGACCAAACCAAGGTCATACGGCCAGTAGAATACATTTTAAAATCCTGTGATAAACTGTAAACAATTTTCAAATAAATATCAGTTTTATGTGACTATAGCTAGAACTTCAGATTACCACTCCATGATATATGATATAGGAATCCAAAAGGTCAGATTCCTAATTATAGATATAACATAAAATAAGAGAAGAAATATGTTATGACTATAGCTTAAATTTTATCATTGATATCAGTGGGTTCATAAACACTTGTGAGGATAAAAACTGTTACATGGAACAAAAATGTATGGAGAAATTGGGTGGCAAAAACACTAGACAATGAAATATCAGAAGAAAGGGTTTGGTATAACATGTAGCACATTTGCTATACTGGTCACCCAGATATAGAAAAGGTTAGAGATTTTACAAGATACACATAGACACACATGCACACAACAATTTGTTAATTCATTCCCCCAGACCCCCTAAGTCCAATTTCTTCCCATAGCAGTCTTTGACTCACTCACTGCCACTCTCCAATCTTAAACTTCATCCCTGCCATTCACTGGTGCTTTGCATGAAGTCGCTGGACACCAGATTTCCATCATCAGGCATAAAGAAAGCAATGGGGTCAACATAGCTGGAACTCAAGTAAATCATTCCTATACATTTTACCCACCTCCTCCTTGTGGGCTGTTCTTTGATACTGAAATTCAAGTATGTTTAGTTGTTATTTCATACACATGCTAGGCAAGCTCCCTACCACCAGCCATAGCCCCAGCCCCACCATATGTACATTTTAAAGGTAAGAGTGTCTTCAGTTAAAAAACATAGGCAAACTTTTTATTGTTAGCTTTTCCTGGCTAAGAGTCAGACTTAGTCACTCAGATTTATATAATGCTATCTTCCCACATAAGGCATGTGATCTAAAGAAACAAAGTGGGTTATTTCATAACAGGAAATGCCAACAGAGCACAACACTGTGAACTATGCAATTATTCACCATTCCTGCTCTATTTTGTTCCCCTTTGCACAGTAAATCCTTTTCTCACAAACACTTCATTAGATATGTCCTAATAATTTATAACATGCTAACTGAAATTCAATAAAAAAGTATTTCACAAAAATGCCTTAAAATATAGGCTTGTGACATGACACTTTCAAAATTTTAATTTAATCACAAAAAAATGTAATTCCAAAAAATGGAAATCAATGAATTGGCTACCAAAAATGTTGTAGTAAGATTAATGACTTGAATAAAGATTCTTAGTTCACATCAACTAAAACAATGAGCAACTAGAACCAGGTGTTGAAAAGTAAAGTGCAGAACATTTATCCATACCTTACTTTTAAAATAGGAAAAAAAATAACTTGTCAGGCAGATTTATATGGTGGTTTTAAAATGTCAACCCAGAAGGCTTTGCAACACATTTTTAAAAGCTATAAAACAAGGATTATTTTATATCAAAATTGCATAAAGTATAGTAACTCTTTGAAAAGTGACAATTTCACATTTGAAAAGTGGTTTTCAAGCAAGAAATGCTATTGGGGTTTATTGTTCTTCTTTTTTAATTTTAAGGAAAGAAATAAACTTCTGATTTCAATTTAGTTAAGAGAAAAATACAAAGCTTATCACCAATTCTATACATTTTTTAAAAACTCTTACTGAAATATAATTATCTTTTAGGGGAAAGGGTTCAGATCTGGAAAATAAAAGAATTTAGTATTGTATTTTTATATTCTCTAAAACCCTTTCAATATTGAATTCAGTTAAATTCAAATGAATTATGGAGATTATTCTTCCCATTACTGCATACACAATAAATTATAGTTTGTTCAACCTGTTTTGTGACTTAGTAAAATTAAGTAAATTACCTACATATATTTAATTCTCTATTGGAATTCTTAAAATAAAGAGTATTTTCTTAGTGCCATGTATGATTTAATCCCATAACTGTTGTGGTGGGAACAAATAATAACCAACAAAAATTTTGTCTAAAAATAGTACATTTAGCTATTTTTTAAAAATCTCTTGATATAACATATAACCATACTGTCATTGCACATTTTTCATTCATCATATTCCCACAAACATGAATGAAAAACCCAATGTGTACAGACTTTATATTTTTAAGACTCACATCCCCAGAAATCAAATATTGGCATTTCATTTTTCTCCTTTCTCAATCATTTTCTAATATGATAAAAACAAAGCATATGGGAATATTTAAATATAATATACTCTTCTAAGACCCTGTTCATTATTTCATACACAATTGGCAAAACAGAATAATATTAACATTTCACAAAAGTCACACCTGTTGATTTGTGAATTTTTTCCTCATTATTTTAATATTTGGTATCACCAAATAACAGCAACTGAACACAAAGTAAATGAGCACAGCTGGATTCTGCAAGCCACAGAAGGAACTAAGTATTGCATGAAGTGCCCATTCATTCCCAGCTCTTCCTCTTGGCTCTGCTGGCCACATGCCCTATCTTAAAATGTTTCCTGTTGGATTTGCCTGATCTTCAGTTCATTTTGCTTTTGCTTCCATAACTAAACAACTTCAACTCCTCTCATACTACCTTGCAATGAGCTATCTTCAACTCTTTCATCTACATCAAGTCCTACATTTGCTCTAACATTTACATATAGAAATTGACCATGTCTTTCTAAATGTACTAGTATTTTTATCAAGATTTTTGTTGTTTGGTTTGTGCTCTGATTACAAGGTTGAATAGATTTTTTAACAGGCTACTGCCAATTTTTATATATATATATATATATATATATATATATATACACACACACACACACACACACATACACACATCTCAATCATGAGCCTTGACACCTAGCGCGTGATTTTGCAAAACAAAAATTTTCCCTTCCAAAGCAGGCAATTCTGCTAAAATTATTCACTGCACCATTCAATAAATTTTGAGTGTTAATTCAACAGTTAACAGAAAACAGCCTGAATTCCGTATATGGTTTAGGAGTTTTGTTAATAATGTACAAAAGGCTCAAATGGCTACCCTGAGCACATGTGTTTACATCTATTTCTCAGGAGATCTCACCAGAATTACCCACCAGAATGATAGAAAGCTGTAAAAAGGGGTAGGAAGATACCAACAAAAAGATCATCACACAGCCCGAAAGCAGACAAGAGTTCAACACCTTCTTCCCCCACTTATTGGTTATCTTTAAAACTTACATTACATGCCAAAGCTTTCTTTTTTGCTGTCAACCACTGAAGGTATCATATGGCTGTTCAAGTTTTAAGAAGAGGATATTAAGTCCCTGATCCTTCCCTTTATTTCTTTTTCCCCCTTTCATCTTTTAAATCATCTTTTATGTTTTTTATGTTTATCTGCCCAAAATTGGTAGCACTACTTTTATTCCATAACCATGATTCAGTATTATCTGTTTTTGCTATATTTGATTCTAAAAGTTCAAACTCAATCTATACTATTTACATCATTGTTAAGTATGTAACTATTCACAATTTACTTATTCACAAGAATATTTTATTTCTTTTTAGAATGCTCAATCATGTTTTTTGTTCTTTAGTATTTTTATTATCTTCTTGAACAAGCTTTAAACTATTCTAACCTTGAATACACTGTCCTATCTTTGTAGTTGATGCTTTTCCCCATTCCCAGAATACTCCACTGTGGCAGTTTGTTCTCTAGGCCTATCTACACAGCCATCAGCCAGAATTCCTTCCATTGCTCGCTTCAGTTGGATCTATATTTTCTTTAAGTCCCCAATTTTTCTTTCTTAATGAACCATATTGTTTTGGTGAATGTCCTTAAGCTGAATGGAAAGCAAAGTATTTTTATGTCAGAAAATTATTTTTTCCTGCCTTCACAGTTAATGACAATGTATCTGAATCTAGGATTCTTGGATTGAAAATAATTCATTGTTTCATTGTCTTCTGATATTGAAGGTTGCCAAAGAGAAATGTGTGCTTGTCTCAGTCTTGTTCATCTGCATATGAGCTTCTCTTGGGGTCCTTAAGATTTTCTTACTCTTTGGTATCTGGGGAATCACAGAATCACAGTGTTTAATTTAGAGGGTTTTAAAAAAAATCTTCTCTACTTGCTTGGATAAGACTATTTAATTTGAAATTTTTTAACACTAGGAAAGATCACATTTTTTCTTTGCTAATTTCCTGTCCTCTACTTCCTCTCTCTGAAACTTTTAATAGTTTGGGGACCCCTGAATTCATTCTGTGTATCTTTAATCTTCTTTATTTTCCCTCATCTTTTCAAAGTCATCTTCTTTTTTTCTTACATTTTAGATTTTTCAGAACTTATCTTCAAACTTTTGTTGAATATTTTATTTCCACAATGATTTCTTTAATTTCTAAAAGCTCTTTTTAAAAATAGCTTTGCAGAGATATAACTCATATACCATCAAATTCACCCTAAAAACGCACAATTAAGTGGGTTTTGGTATATTCACTGAATTATACAAATGCTATGTAATTTCAGAAAAATTTTATTACTTCAAAATAATTCCCCATGCCCAAATGAAAAAGTACCATTCATATTAGAATATAACTGGAACAGGACATCCATCTGGAAGATATACTGTATTTACTTATACCAAGAAACAGAGAAGCAATAGAAATGAGAAAAAATCAAGTAGTAATAATTGAACTCTTTTTTATATATAGTGAAACAATTATTACGCATTTTAATCTAATGAAATATAATTTCCTGAAAGGCAAAAGAGGAATGTAAGAGTACTAATTGATAAAGCAAAAATCATCATTATCATCATCATCATCATCTGCTGCTGCTGCCATCTCCATAAAAGACTTTACCTGGAATATGTGAAAAGACCCTGCATCAAAGAGGAAGCCACCTTTCCAGAACATGAACTCCAAGATCAGAAGCCTCTGGTATAAAGGAGTTGGTAAGTGAGGAGCACAACATGCATATAGTAAAGCACACAAATCTTAAGTACATAGTTCAAATCAGTTTCACATATGTCTGTCCATATAATCACCTCCTGAATCAAGGTCTAGCATACATTCTGTATCCTAGGAGATTCCCTGGAATGCTTATCCAGTCAACAATTCCCAAAGGTAAACCAGTACTTTGCTCTCTATTACAACAAATCACATTCTGTCTGCTTTTGAACTTCATTTAAATGAAATTCTACATATGTACTCGCTTTCACCTGGCTTCATTTGCTCCATACTATCCAAAAATCCATTTTGTTACTGTGTTTTATTGTTCTGTATGACTACACTAGTTTCTTTATACATTTTGCTATTAAAGCTCATTTATGTTTTATAGTTTGGGGCCATTATAAAACATTATATGTTCATTATTATGAACATTCTAATATATGTCTTTTGGTGGACATAAGCACTCATTTCTACTGGATACACACCCAGTTGTGAAACTGCTAGATTTTACTTAATATGGTATAGTAGTTTCCCATGGCTGTATCAATATCCTCATACTTAAAATATTATTTGATGTAACAATTTAACATGATTTTTAAAATAGATATAAGGTTTAAAATGAAGTGCAACTATATAATTGTTTCCTCATGGTTTTTATGCTGGGTAGCCAAAACTCTAATAAGAGGGAGAGAGAAAAATCAGGATGGAAACCACATTACTATACTATTAGCAAGCACCTTGATTTTGTTTTCTCATTTTTGTTTGTTTTTTTAAATTTACTTTCCTAACAATTTACATAGACAGATGCTTGGAAGGCAAATATTAATTTAATTAAAAAGTTACTTCAAAAAGCAGGGTAGTGGGAGTAGTGGAATGAAAGAATTATATGTTCACTTTTTATTTTACGTGTATTGTCATATGAATTTTTTATAAGCTTGAGCTAGTGTAACTTTTAAAATAATCTCTTGGCTCTAAAACAAAGTAATGTCTGTTTCTTGTAGAGTGGACAGATATTTGTTTTTCTCTGAGAAATTTGACTTTATTACTATCACTGATTTGTGCAATGGATAAAGCATGGTCTTTCAACAAATAAAGAAATAGAAGAGTAATAATAACTGCCTGCTTCTCACCTCAATTGAGGTCAAAGGGTAAAGAAATATGGTTAACATACAGGTGGAGAGATTTAAATCAGACCTGGGGTAAAAATCTTGATCATGATGACTATGAGACATTGAAATAAGTTATTAAAGGGGAAAGAGGGAAGAAATTACAAACCTTCTCCCACAGGGATTTGAAGGGCAGTATACACAGCCATCTGTATAGTGAAACTTGGATAAAGCCCAGCTGTGAATTAATGTTCATTTTTATAACACCATAAATATTGAGAAAAGTGTTCTGGTATATCCTTTAAATAGTATGTGTTTCTTGTTACACAAAATTTTTTTTTAGCTCTACAACCATTATAATAATAGTAGAAGAAGAAACTAATGTGAAAAGAGTATTTTAATTACATAAATCAACTCAATTCCATGGGTCCAAAATTGAGAAATGTGCTATATGCTCTATTTCCAGGTTATTATGGAATAAAGTAACTGTTGCAGGATCAGGGGTTACATACAGAAAATAAATAGCTCTCCCTGAAGTTATGCAGAACAGAGAAATATAAAATCACCAGAAACATTTATGATTTGGCTTTCTGTGGAAATGTAGCCTTCCTAAAGCTAACTTAAACACTGGTTCAACATTTATAAACGATGTATAGAGCAAAGAAGAAAAGAGATTCTCCCCCAGCCCCACACCCTGCCCCCAGTTATCCAGGGCAGAACTCTAGCTTGCCAGAGAAGAAGCATCTCCTTGATGGTCCACTCTGACTTGGAAAGGAATTTCTTCTCCTAAAGGAGAACCTCCCACCCTACAGCCACGGGCCTTCTCACCACCTCATGCTCTCAGGGATTTTCAACTCCTGCCTAACTCATAGCATAACCTTCAGGATTCCTTATGTTGAGAAAGCCTAGGAGGAGTAATAAGCAAGATGGCCGACTAGAGGTGCTCAATGCTCGCCCCCTCCTCCTTCACCCAGGGGAAGGATCAATAGAATGAATAAACAACTGCTCTTTGTAGAGAGTGACTAAGAGGAGACTACTGGAGTCTACAGTACAGGAAAGAAGCAGCAAAAATCCTGTGAAGCACAAAACTTAGGATGGCCACATAGAGAAGGAAAGGAAACATTTTGTCTGTGTTGCCCTATGCCCCAGTCTGAAACAGAAGGGTGGGTCTTCTCCCTACAGGAAAAAGGTATGCAGGAGGTTTCCAGCTGCTCCTGTTCTCCCAGACACTTGCTGCCTCAACTACTGGAGAATCCTACAGGCCTCACAGGTCCTGAGCTCAGCTTAGGAGCTACCTGGAACTGCCTACAGTGGAATGCAGATCACACTACTCCAGAAAAGTTCATATTGTGTCCTGCCCACTATGGCTCAAGCCGCTAGCATTTTGTGCATCTTCAAGCCAGAGCTCCTTCTAGAGTTCATCCTGCTCCAAAGGCCAGTAGCCACTGCATCCCTTCATCCCTAAGGCTCTGCCATCATAGCACCATGTATGTACATATGACAGAGCACCATTTCATGGCCAAGCTATCACAGTTTCAACTGCAGACAGTTTCAACCGAAGTACAGCACTGTTCCCTGCAAGACCCGCCTCTCAGAGACCTGCAGCCCTGGTCCAGCACAGCATTTGTACCTCCAGGAACCTGAAATGATGTGGTGTCCTTCTCTTCATGGAAACATTGCCTTATCCGAGCTGTGCCACCCACCCTCTGGTCCAGAGAGCTACAGAGCTACAGAGCTCTTGGATCTGAACTAGTCACCAGAGTCTGAACTGATGAGGAGTCTGAGCTCTCTGGGCAGTACACCTATCATTTCACTTCCATGCCCCTTCCCTTTTGCCATTCTGAGTTTTTCATGCTGTTTTACCCAGTCTCACAGAGCCAGACTCACTTCTGGGTCTCATCACCCTGGGGTCTATAAACACCTCAATGCAGTACTCCTCTCCTAGTGCTCCAGTTACCACTGTACCCTGTTGACTCCAGAGCCCAAATTGCAGCTGTGCTCTGCTACCCAAGATTTAAGTCTCTGGAACATTCCTTCTTCCCCAGGGCCATTCCAGGGTTGTTCTCCAACCTCCAGGATCAGAGTCACAACTATACCCCTCCCTCCTAAGCCCAAGCTACAAGGGAATTCTTCAAAGCCACAGTCCCCAGTTTTTTGGAAAAGTTGCATCTACCCATGTATCAGGGATTGAAACTGTGCCCACATTGCAGGTATCCCAATAGTTCAGCAAGACACTAATCCCCTGACCCCAGTATCTACAGCAACTTTAACCATCTATTGTGGGAAGCCATTCTCACACGTGATTGGGCACCTCCCTGACTGGTTGTGAGGCATTCTGGCCAAGCTGTGTCAGAACTTATCCCCACCCTTTTTAGGTGCGAGAGCCCATCCGTGTGGGGGTGTGACTGACCATTGACCCTGAGACCAGTCACTGACCCTGACCTTGGAATGCTGTCCCCCTCGACCTTCATTGGATGGAATTTTCCCCTGAATTTCTTGTTCCCCAATAAAAGGCCACTCTCTGGCGTGCTCCTTCCTCTCTCCTGCTAGTCTCTTGTGTAAACCTTGCTACCCCACCAGGTAGCTCGAGGTAGGAGCCAGGAAGGGCCATCTCTGAACTGGTCAAGAAAAAGGTAAATTGAGTTTATGTGTGTTTATTTTGATCTCACTAGTTAACTTCTATGCTTAGGACCTCTAGCATGAAGCTAGTCACACGTGCTGGTCACACGGCAGAATCTATGCCCTGGAACATAGCACTGCTGTGGTTGTGTATAGGTCACATCAGACCTGATACCAAGAAAGATGCCCTCAGCTAAGTCACCCCTCAATAAGAAAAAGAGAATTGGAATACCCCTAAAATTCTTGCTGCTGAGAAGCCTAACAATCTACCCTGCCACCACTTCTGCCAAATATTCCCACATCCTGGGCCACTAAGGTACCTGTAGCCATTGCTGACATTGAACCCAGCTGAAGAAGCTGCACGAAGATAATTCTACTGGGTTCACCTGGAATCAGCGTCAACACACCCGACCAAAAGATATCCAAGGGCCTATCTACAGGGGAAAGTCTCTATGAAATCCATTCTAACTTTGAAAGAGGATTAGATGCACAAGTATCAACACAGAGGCAAAAGAAACATGTAAAAGTGAGGATAGCACCAAAAGAACATAATACTTTTCCAGTAATTGTTGCAAAGAAAAGGAAATTTCCAAATCGCCTAAAAAGGAATTCAAAATAACGATCTCTATGGAAACTAAGAAACTCAGTGAATTACAAGAGAATGCAGACAGGTAATTTATTCAAATCAGATAAATAATTCATAATATGAATAAGAAATCCAACACAGATAAATATCATCAAAAAAGAACCAAACTGAGGGCTGGAGTTGTGGCTCAGTGGTAGAGCGCTTGCCTAGTATGTGTGAAGCACTGGGTTTGATTCTCAGCACCGCATATAAACAAATAAAATAAAGATCCATCAATGACTGAAAAAAAAAAAAAAGAACCAAACTGACATCTTGGAGCCGAAGAATTTGATGAATGAGATAAAAAGTAGAGAGCTTCAACAGCAGACTAAATCAAGCAGAAGTAGATGTGTAAACTTAAAATTCACCTTTTAAAATAATCCAGTCACAGGAAACAAAAGAAAATGCAATGAAAGAGTAAAAAAAGTCTACAGGACTTACTAGACACTACTAAGTAAACAAATGCAAGTAATAACAAAAAGAGAACAAGAGTTACTATATTTAGATAAAATAGTCTTCAAGTCAAAACTGTTGTCAAAGACAAAGAAGGACATTATTTAATGACATCAGGGTCAGGTAATCAAAAGGATTTAACAGTTGTAAATATATATGTGCCTAATATCAAAGAATCTACTAAATATATAAAGCAAATATTAATAAATCTGAAGAGAGAAATAGGTTCCAATACAATAGGTTCCAATACAGGAGACTTCAATACCCCTTTTTCATCAATGAACAGGTCAGCCAGAAAAAAAATCAATGAGAAAATACTGGAATTGAACTAAATTTTAGACCAAATGGAGCTAACAGATATATGTAGAGCATTACATCCAATAGCACGAAACATGCATTCTTCTCTAGCACACATGGAGCATTCTCCAGGATATGTTACATTACAAAATGTCTTAACAAATTTAAGGGATGAATCTTTGAAAATTCACAAATATGCATAAATTCCATGTTCCTGAGCAACTTAGAGATCAAGTAAGAAAAAAAATAGGAAATTTTAAAATATCTTATTGAGACATAAAACAATAGAAACATAACCTATGGGATGCAACAAAAATAGTTCTAAGAGGAAGGTTTATGCCAATAAATAATTACATTAAAAAAGAATAAAGATACCAAATAATAGCCTAACATACCTCAAGGAACTAGGGAAAAAAAATTAAAAACAAAGTAAACCTTAAGTTAGCAGAAAGAGGAAAATAATAAAGATGAGAACAGAGCTCAATTCAACAGAGTACAGAAAAACCATAGGGGGGAAAATTGATAAAATCAAGAGTTGTTCTTTTTTCAAAATATATAAACAATATTTACCAATTCCTAACCAAAAAAAGAGAAAAGACTCAAAGAAATAAATAAAATCAGAAACAAAAGTTGAGACATTACAACAGACCCCTCAGAAATAAATAAGGGACTATTAAGACCAATGATATAATAAGAACTGGATAACCTAGAGGAAATAAATGTTTCTAGAAAAATATAGACTTCATTGAATTAAGAAAAAATGGAAGGCTTTAATAGCATTCTCCACCCCTACCCCGACCAAAGAAGCATAGATTTAAGTAGTAATGTTCAAATTTCTAACAAAGAAAAAGCCCTGGACTAGATAGATGGCTTCACAACTGAATCCTACCAAATATTCAAAAGAAAAATTATTACCAATAAACTCTTCCAAATATAGCACTTGAGGGTTATGTTTACATATATTTTATGATATCAGCAATACCTAAGCTAGACAAAGACATTATTAAAAAGGAAAACTATAACTTAGTATCTCTAATGAATACTGATGTGGTAATCCTCAATAAAATATTAGCAAACCAAATTCAGCTACATCAAAAAGATTAAATATAGGGCTGGGGATGTGGCTCAAGCGGTAGTGCACTCGCCTGGCATGCATGCGGCCCGGGTTCGATCCTCAGCACCACATACAAACAAAGATGTTGTGCCTGCCGAAAACTAAAATAAATAAATAAATAAATAAATAAATATTAAAAAAAAAAAGATTAAATATAATATCTAAGATTTATCCCTGTCATGAAGGCTGATTTAAGTGTGCAAATAATCAATGTAATACAAATCATCAATAGAATGAAAAATACAAACCACAAAATTATTCTCAATTGATGCAAAAAAAGTACCTGACAAAGCTCAACAGGCTTTCTTAATAAAAAAAACTGTTAATTGTTTAGGAATATAAAAAAAATTCCACAATGTAATAAAGGCCACTCATGAAAAACCCAAAACTAACACCGTAATCAGGAGAAAAACTGAGAGCTTTTCTAATAAGATCAAGTACAAGGCAGGGATGCCCACTGTTGCCACAACATAGTACTGTAAGTACTAGCAAGAGCAGTCAGACAAAAAAAAAAAAATGAATAAAAGGTATCTAAATCAGAAATTAAAAACTTACCTATTTGTAGATAACACAATCCTTTATGTTAAGTATCACAAAGATTCTACCCAAAACACTGTCAAAACAGGAGCTGAAGCTGGAGCTCAGTAACAGAGTGTGTGCCTAGCACGTGCGAGGCACTGGATTCAATTCTCAGCACTACATATAAATAAATAAAATAAAGGGTCCATTGACAACCAAAAATAATATTTTTTAAAAAACTGTCAAAACAAATAAATGCATTAGTTAAGTTGCAATATACAAAATCAATATATGAAAATGAGATTCTTTTCTATATACAAACAATAATGTAAATGGAAAAGAAATCAAGAAAACAATCCCATTTATGATTGCATCAAAAAATTACTTAGGAATAAATTTAAGAAAGGAGGTGAAATATTTGTACATTGAAAACTATAAAAATCAATGAAATAAATTTTTAAAAAACGAATAAATAGAAAGATATTCTGTGTTCATGGGTTGGAAGAATTATATTGTTAAAATGTTCATGCTGCCCAAAGCAATACACAGATTCAATGCAATCCTTATCAAAATTCTAACGGCATTCTTCACAGAAAGTGAAAACACAACCTAAAATTCATGTGGAACTACAAAACAAATAAGCAAGCAAACAAACAAAACAAAACAAAAAACCCTGAATATACAAATCAATACTGAGAAAAACAAAATTGGGGGGCATCACACCTCCTAATTTAAAATTAGATTACAATGCATAGCAATCCAAACAGAATAGTACTGGTACAAAAGCAGTAGGATCAGTGAACCAAATAGAAAGTCTAGAAATGAATCCAAACACAAGTCAACTAATTTTCAGCAAAACCTCAAGAGAACATAATGAGAAAACAGTGCTGGGAAAACTGGGTCTCCTCATGCAAATACACAAAATTGGACCCTTCTCTTACACCATGTTAAAAAATCAATTCAGAATGGATCAAGACCTCAACGTAAGACTGAAAACAATAAAATTCCTAGAACACAAGACACTGACTTTAGCAATGATTCTTTGATATAACACCAAAAGTAGATTTTGGTTGTTTTTATCACAAAAAGTAACTATATGAGAAATATTTTCATTTGATTCATTGCACTAATGACTTTACTATCAAGATATTTTTATAAAATCATATTGTAAACCTCAAACATACATATAAAATTCATTATTTTTAGGAAGAAGATAATAAGACATAAAAAGAGGAAACATCTATTTAAATTAAAAGTACAGAGCAAGAGAGTAGATGTTTAAAGGACATTAGAAATTCAGATTCCCATCTACTGATGAAGAAATAAAGAAACAGAAGCAATAAGTGCTGCTATAGGTGATGGAGTATAAGCTGAAGCATTATTTAACAATCTTAAGACTCTGTCTCTTTCTCTAGATTCTCTTCTTCTCCACACCTCCTAAATGGATGTATTCCTTAGGGCCCTGATTCAACCTCTTATTAGGTCTACCATTTCTCTTAAATCAACCTTATATGATACGTATTTCCTTCAGAAATTCATCACTCAGGTTTCAATATAATCATTAGGCAACTAATCCAAATCTTACTCCAGTCACACTTCCCAACTAAAGGAACAATTTCTACAGATGGAATGATCCCACCCCTAGATTTGATCTGGTAGAGTATTCTTCATATTCAGTTGCAGGACTCTTGGTCATTATTTTTATATCCACCCAGAGATAATAATTTCATCACGCTATATCCTCACTTTACTCATATCTTGAATTCTTCACGAATGCTATGTTCCATGTAAGTCATTTCATCTAATTATCAGATTAACAAGTACTAGAATCCTTCCTTTATAGATAAACAAACTCAGCAAAGTTAAAAATTTGCACATTCAAAAACAAGATATTTTACATGTTTTCTATCTACTACAAAGACTTACTATATAGTAGGCACACATAATATTTTTTGAACAAAGGAAAATAGCCTGTTATCTCAAACTCGGAATAGCATCTAGAGAAGAGTTCGATGAGCTTTCTCATCCTTTCTGATATTCAACTGATTCCACTGATCTCTAGGAAATTGTGCCAATAGAAACCCCAGAGAATATGACCTTCTTTTAAGTAATGGTTCTCAAAGATATTCTACAAACCCCTGGGTCCTAAAGCACATTCTGGCAAAGACAAACAATCTTCATAATAAATAATACTGAAGTTTTACTTGATTTTGTTACTATATTATTTGGTGGGTAAAAGTGTTGATGCTTAGCATAAATCCAGGCACCAAATTATATTAGTCAGTGTCACTTCCAAATGACATCAGGAAACTATAAATGTTATTAATTTTATCAAATCTGAACCCTTGAGAAAACATCAATATTCCACATAAATAAATGGGAAATACGCAAGTGGACTTCTGGTACATACTAACATATAATGGCTATCTTGAGAGAAAGTTCTGGGGTGGTCACTTGGATCATGAACTTAACTAGCCGTTTTTCATGCCAAACAGAAGAGACAACTAGAAGACATGTTCTTCAGACATCTCCTAAAACATGAATGAAGTAAGCCTGTCACTTTGAGAAAAACTATTGGCATTTATATTGCCAATGACAAAAGACAATTTTGTGTGTAAAAAACTAGAATGTTTGAAAATTTGTATTTGTTGCTGAATCTTTATATTCCCACACTCAAAGATTTTCTAATGATATCAGTGGTAATATCAATAAATATGATTTTATTATATTGCATAATATATGTCAGCATTTGGAAAATTGATATAATTTAGATAACCAATATTTTCAAGACACTAATATAAATGATTCATTCAAAGTGCAAGAGAGATGAATGGATTTTTTTTTTTAATTGGAGCTTTATAGTTACCCGTAGTAGTTGGGTTTGTCCTGACAAACTCATATACACAGGGAGCTGGATTTCAGTTCATGATCGCCCCCTCTTCCCTCCCAACCTCCCTCCTCTCTCCCATTCTCCTCCCTCTACTCTACTAGTTTTGCTTTTGCCTGTCTATTTATTTGTGTTTGATTGGTTCCTTTTGCTATCCTATCTTCTCTTCCCCCTTCCCTTTATTTTGCTCAAGTTTCTGAATACAAAAGAAAACATTTGATCATTGAGTTTCTGGGTTTGGCTAATTTAACTTATCATGACATTCTCCATTTCCATCCATTTACCAGCAAATGTGGTAATTTCATTGTTTTTAATGGTTAAGTAGAACTCCATTGTGTGTATGTATATTTGTATATGTATGTATGCATGTGTATGTGAGATATATATATCACAATTTCTTAATTCATTCATCTATTCACAGATGCCCTAATAACATAATTCAGCTATTGTCAATTGTGCTGCTAAAAACATTTATGTGGCTGTGTTCCTGTAAAATGCTGATTTTAGGTCTTTTGAAGAAATACCAAGGAATGAGATAGCTGGGTCATATGGTGGTTCCACCCCTAGTTTTTTCAGGAATCTCCATATAGCTTTCCAGGATGGTTGTACTAGTCTGTAGTCCCACCAACAATGTATAAGTGTACCTTCCCCCCCACCACAACCTCACCAGCATTGATTATTGTTCATATTCTTTTTTTCCATAGCTTTATTGAGGTAAAACTGAAGTACAATAAAATGCATATATTTGAAATATGCAATTTGATCAGTTTTGACATGTGTGTAACCAATACAATAAATAAAAAAAGCATTTCCATTGCTTTTTTAAATTTGAAATCATACAGACTGTGCTTCCTGTATGATTTATTAAATTAGAAATCAATCATCTTTAAATATATAGAACTCCACACCCATATTTCAACTATTTCAAAATTAAGTGGTGCACTTATAAGTATCTCAGAGATCAAGGAAGAAAGCACAAGAAAAGTAAATAAAAATTGCTTTGCACTAAGTGATAATAAAAGCTTAAAATATCAGAATCTCTGGGATGAAACAGTACTTAGATGAATGTTTATAACTTAAAGTACTTGTATCAGAAAGGAGCTAGAATAACAATTGTTATTCATGTTCTTAATCACTGACATTCTGACTGGAGTGAGATAAAATCTTAGTGAAATTTTGATTTGCATTTCCCTGATTGCTAGAGATGTTGAACATTTTTTCGTGTATTTGTTGGCTATTTGGGTTTCTTCTTTTGCGAAGTTTCTGTTTAGTATTTTCGCCCACTTACTGATTGGGGTTTTTTGTGTGGGATTGTTAAGTTTTTTGAGTTCTTTGTATATTCTAGTTAATCCCCTATTATAGGAGTAGCCAGCCAAGATTTTCTCCTGTTCCAAAGGCTCTGTCTTCATGTTTTTAATTGTTTCCTTTGCTGTGCAGAAGCTTTTTAGTCTGATGGTATCCCACATACTACTTCTTGGTTTTATTTCTTGTGTTTTGGGGCTCTTATTAAGGAAGTCAGTGCCAGCACCTATAAGATGGAGTGCTGACCCTATCTTTTCTTCTACCAGTTGAAAAATTTCTGGTCTAATTCCTAAGTCTTTGATCCATTTCATTTTGAGTTTTGTGCAGGGTAAGAGATATGGGTCTAATTTCATTTTTCTACATATGGCATCCAGTTTTCCCAGCATTTATTAAAAAGGCTATCAATTTTAACATTTTTTTAAAAGGCTATCTTTTCTCCAAGACATATTTTTGGCACCTGTGTATAGTAGCAGATGGCTATGGGTATGTGGATTTGTCTGTGTCTCTTATTCTATTCCATTGGCCTTCATGTCTATTTCGATGTCAGTATCATGCTGGTTTTGCTACTATACCTCTATAGCACAATTTCAGATCAGTTATTGTGATGCCTCCAGCTTCACTTTTCTTGCTTAGTATTGCATTGGGTATACCAGGTCTTTTATACCTCCAAATGAACTTAAGAAATTATTTTTTCTAATTCTGTAAAGAATGTCATTGGTATTTTGATGGGGATTAAAGATGATTGGATTTTAATGGAACACAGTATAAAAAATTCAAAGATGTTTTCATATTTCAAACTGCAACTACCATATAAGAAACTACCTTTTGTAAAGTTAATGTAATATCAGAGAAAGAGTGTCTGTGGTCTTCTGAAAAGATTATTAAAATACTCTTCCTTTTCAAACTTTTAACTTTCTTTTTTTAAGTTTCTTTTTTAAAATACCTTTATTTTATTTATTCATATTTTTTAATGTGGTGCTGAGGATTGAACCTAGCGCCTTGCATGTGCTAGGAGAGTGCTCTACCACTGAGCCACAGCCCCAGTCCCAAACTCTTTATCTTTCTAAGGCCAACTTTTCTTCATATGCTTCATCTAAAATGATACAGCACAGTAGATTGCATGAAGAGACAGATATTAGGATGAAGACAGTTGTATTTTGTTAAATTAGACAGCAGAAATATGCAAACGTGTAGAGTACTGCCCCTCTTCTCATTGCTTTAGAAAACAGATTTTTTTTTAATTTTTAGATGTTGATGGACTTTTATTTTGTTCATTTATTTGTATGTGGTGCTGAGAATCAAACCCAGTGCCTCACACATGCTAGGCAAGCGCTCTGCCACTGAGCCACAACCCCAGCCCCAGATTTTTTTAAAATATTCTTTTTAGAGGCTGGGGTTGTTGCTCNATTCATTTGCGAGGGGCTGGGATTGCGGCTCGGTGGTAGCATGCTTGCCTAGCATGCATGAGGCACTGGGTTCGATCCTCAGCACCACATAAAAATAAAGAAAATAAAGTCTATCAACAACTAAAAAAAAAGAATTAAATAGAAAATAATTGTTAAAAAAATTTTTTTTAGTTGTAGTTGGACACAATACCTTTATTTATTTATTATTATGTGGTACTGAGGATCGAACTCAGGGCCTTGCACATGCTAGGCGAGCACACTACCATCGAGCCACAACCCCAGCCTCAGATTTTTTTTTAATAACTGGTAATGGTTTATTATCTTTATATAAATTAATAAATATTTACAAAATGTTTCCTACTTTAATTCCCAATATGATATCTTCTACCTACTCATCCCTTCATTTATCTATCCCGTACATATCAATAGATATAATTCACATAAACCAAAAGCCTGTCAGCATCCTCAATAATTTTTTTAAAAATTGTAAAGGAATTCTGAGATTAAATAGTTTAAGAAGATATGTTCTAAATCAACATTGAACTTGGTTTCCACAGGAAAGTAATAGAAAATGCAACCCATTAAATAGATGATAAATCTTGACACTGATAATTCAAAAATGTATTCATTCATTTCATAAATACTTATTGAGCATATAGCAAGTTCAAGGTCCTGTGTTAAGTACAAAGAAAACGAAGAAACACAGATAAGAATTCCAAGCCCCAACTACTCAGAGTCTGGTAGTAACTG
The DNA here is from genome assembly GCF_001458135.2 of Marmota marmota marmota. Lineage (NCBI taxonomy): Eukaryota > Metazoa > Chordata > Mammalia > Rodentia > Sciuridae > Marmota > Marmota marmota. Next base: position 39,776,528 of record NW_026000108.1, read on the forward strand.
CTATAATAGCAGAACAAACAAAAACAGTACTGAGAGGAATACAAGATGTCATCTCTTAGAGAAGATGGTATGGGCTGGGATATAAAGGAGAAAATGTTGGGAAAGAATTGTAAAAGCCAGGAGACAGAATTGTAGAAAATGAGTGTTCTTGTTTTGGAGGGAGTGAAAGTAGGGGAAGGCTTTAAGATCAGTAGCAGTCACTAACTGAACATCTATATGCAAAATATGTACAAGGAAACAAAGACATCTATAGTCTTCTATCGAACTAGAAGTAAGGAAGAGAAGACATGAAACAACTAGGAAGAGGAAGCCATCAAAACCGCACAGTGATATGAGGACAATAGGAAAAAAGCCCAAGAAAGAAGATGTGAACAGAGGAGTACAGAGACATCAAGAGGAACAAGAAATATCAGAAAAGGAGAACTGTAAACACAAATAATAATACTAAAATTTAAAATAGAAATATTCACTGTCTATTCTACACCACAATTACTGCCACACTTACTGAACCAACAAGTATTGAGCCACCCACTATGTACTAAATTCTTCAAATGGCCAATAAAGAACAAGACATAAGGTTTTGGATTGACACACATTCAACTCTATTACACTGTAGCAAGTGCTAAGGAAGCATCAATAAAAGAGCTGTATATCCTAAGGAGTCAGAACAATCCATTCAGCCCACAAAGAGGGGGTGAAAAGCAAGGAAGAAAGGACTTAGATATAGCTCCACAGAGAAAGTGACAACTATTATCAGGTCATGAAAAATAAGGTGGGTTTTAACAGGAAACAGACAAAAATGTGTGTCTGTATTTGTGCACACATGCACCAGGGACACTATTTGGAAAATGAGTGTTCACAAAGTCAAGGCTGTGGCAGCAAAGAGCATTCTCAAGCAGTGAAAATAAGGAGCTCTTAACAGAGACAGTTCTTATGCGAGTGGAAGCTGGGAGACATCTAAAGCTTTAATGAAAACCAACAAGGGAAGGATAGAGGAATGCAACCAACTGCATCCTGGCAGGAAAGAAGCCAAGTGAACAAGACCCTAACCCAACTGATAGGCAAAGGACAGTCAAGCCTTTGAGGCAGCCCATAAAAGTCAACCTCCAGAGTCACAGGTAGAAAAGAGTGCAGAGTGGAGCTCGAGGAAAAAGCAAATCAAAGTATTTCAGCAAAGGCAGCAGAGACCTGGATCTGCAAAAGCCCATGTTGGGGAATGGGGAGAAGAGAAATAAAGCAAGGGGAGTGGACGGGTGAAGTCAAGAGGCTCAAAGGCAGAAATTTTTCATAAACGGCATGTTTGAACACTATCTTGAGCCAATGGGGACCCCTCAAAGAGTTCTAAGCAGGAGGATGGCACGATCATATCTGCATTTGTAGCTCTGTAGATGCCACCCCCACCCCAATCATCAGATTCTCTATCCAAAAAGAGTCTTGAGACAGAAGTCACACAGACTCAGGTTTGTATCCTGGCTCATTCGCTCATTGGTGAGTCATTTCAAGGCCCAGTCAGAAGGCAGTCACACACCAGCTTTTGAACAGAGAAAATCTACTACAAAAAAAAAACAACTGTGAACTAGGGAACTGAAAAGATGGAAAATCTCTAGGGTATAATGGAGGTAAGAGCAGTCACTACCACTAGTGGTAAGAAAACTGAGAGAGAGGAGAGAGAAAAAGAAATTGGAATTACTAAAATTTACAAACTCAGGAACCTGTGAGCTTAAATTTGGAAAATTTGGACCTCCAAGAATAGAATGTTCATGGACTGGGCTGGGCTGGGCTGAGCTGAGCTGCGCTGGGCTGGCGCCTCTGAGGTGTGAATGCCATGAAGTTGCATGTGTTGCCAGAGCTGCAAACTGGATTCAGTTGCTGCCACAGGAAGCCCCACCACACCCCTGCCAATACTGTGCACAACACAAGCAGAAGCAGAGTCTCTGGCAAGCAGACAGGAAGCCCCAGGTTGCTCCTTCACCCTGGAGCTTTGCAGTCTTCCTCAACACTCTCCATCAGCACAGCATAAAGGGGGCCAGCCAGGAGGGCAGAAGTGTGCTCTGCACAGTCCCAGCCCCAGCAGCACCCAGCAGAAGGGGGAGTTTTGATCTGAGAGACAACAACTTAACAACTGGCACAGGAATCCTGGAAAAGGGAGCCAACCTTCTGGGTCTGTTTTCCTTCTTGGTGAAATGGGAGTGAAACGGGAGTACCAAATTCACAAGATTTGGGGGAACATTAAGTGAACTATGCAAAACTTCTGTTATAGCACCTGAAATAAAGTAGCTATTTGATAAAAATTAATTCCCTTCCCTATTCCCAAAATTGTGGTAACAACCAAAACATAAAGATAAGGATGAATGAGAGTTGAGAATCAATGTGTCTTACAAGGCATCTTTTGTAAGTTACTATATATCACATTGCATGTTGTTCTTATTAGGTTTTAACCTATCCTTTTTACAAAGTTTGCCAACTTCCCATTTCCCCATCTGTTTTTTCCTTTATCTTTCTCTCTTTTTACACTGTCCCTCTCACACACACAAAAATGCGCATTCATACATGCTCCCCTTAATTCCAGACAAAATTCTCCATAATGACAGCAAAAGTCATAAATGTAATCAAAACATGGCTATTATGCAGCCAAAACTGTGCTAATTCAAGTACTGTGGGAAGCCGTTCTCGCACGTGATTGGGCACCTCCCTGACTGGGTGTGAGGCGTTCTGGCCAAGCTGTGTCAGAACAAATCCCCACCCTTTTTAGGTGTGAGAGCCCCTCTGTGTGGGGGTGTGACTGACCATTGACCCTGAGACCAATCACTGACCCTGACCTTGGAATGCTGTCCCCCTCGACCTTCATTGGATGGAATTTTCCCCTGAATTTCTTGTTCCCCAATAAAAGGCCACTCCCTGGCGTGCCCTCTCTCTCTCCTGCTAGTCTCTTGTTTAAACCTCTCACTACCCCACCAGGTGGCTCGAGGCAGGAGCCAGAGGGGGCCGTCTCTGATCTGGTCAAGAAAAAGGTAAATTGAGTTTATGTGTGTTTATTTTGATCTCACTAGTTAACTTCTATGCTTAGGACCTCTAGTATGAAGCTAGTGTGCTGGTCACACGGCAGAAAGTACCAAAAAACAGGAAGCAGAGGACTCTCAATAATGTTGGAAAATGACATATTGAATAAAATTTTAGAGTGTTTTGATTTATTGCTATTTTTAAAAACTAGTTGAAATTGCTAAATGTTAAAAGCTGGAAACAACAGCAAGCAAGGCATTGGGGGGCGGGGACAAAAACCACTGATCTTATGTGGAACTTGATTAAGAGGAGTGTGGTGTCCAAAATAGGGGAAGGCCAAGACAGTATCTTTGTACAGCTGAGAGGTTAACTAGAGCTTTCCTACTGGTTCGGAACTAGAGGCAGCCATGATGGTACAAGGTGGGCAGGCTTGTCTGTTCACAAATGGTTCAAAGAATTCATCATAAATTATTTGGAAAAGAGAAAATGGTGGTGAATAAACAGGGCTGACACTAAGGTGCCCCAGAACTATGAGAGCAAATTGAGAAGTATCACAGCATAGTGAGTTGGATTATGATCTAGAAACGTAACTCAAGAGATTTTTCTATAAAAGTGTGGACCATAGAGGCACAGGAATTCCTAATACAGTCAAGGTGAGATAGGGTAGAAGTGAAGATGAGAATGGAGTTGGAGAAGAAGTTAATCATAACTAAAGTAAAGTGAAAAACTATTCAGAATTACGTATAAAGAAAGACTTGGTTAAACCAGCCACCAGGGCACAAATCTGTAATCCTAGCTACCCTGGAGGCCAAGACAGGAGGATTACAAAGATGAGGTCAGCCCGGGCAACAATAAGACCCTATCTCTTTAAAAAAAAAAAAAAAAAAAAACAGAAAGGAAAAAAAGAAAGGAAGAAAGGCAGGTGCTTCTAGAAAGTAGATATTCAAACACTCAGCATAAGGCCTAGAAAAAGACAAGTGAAAAAGAATGAATAGTATGTTCCTCTCAAAGAAAGAAGACTTTTCCACAGACAGCACACAAATTCCAATTTGCTTCAAAGTGTTAACTACCACTAAGATCTGAGTTTTCATTCTCTTTCAATTTCCAGGAAGTAGATATTTCTCCCATTTTATGGATAAATAAATATGTTTGTCTAATAAGTGGCAGACCTGTGATTCAACCCCAAGAGAATTAACTTGGTACTCCATCAAAATCAGGAGGACCAAAAGTCACAGAAAACACACCAATGAGAAAGAAGCAATAGCCTAGAAGTGGATGCCATAGAGAAGCCGAGAAGAAAAAAGACTGAGGAAGAAAAAATCTCCTTAGTTTTAGTATCTGGGAGACTTTTCAGTAAAAAAGTACCAGCACCTAGACTGCACTAAATTATAAACAATAAAACAACAAAGAAACAGGCATCAAGTACAGAATACTCTCAAGAATTGTAGCTGCTAAAGAAAGGACAGTATTATTAAGAGATCTGTTTCCCTTCAGCTCTAACAGGATATTCTGCTACAAATTATAAACTGAGGAATGTATCTCTTGTTCACAGAGCTGTAGGGCAGACAGGTGAAGATCTCTCGACCACCATGACCACAATGGTACTCCAGAGAAGATTCTCTCCAAGGTATCAGAGTTCAAGACAGGCATCTTCTCATTTCTTCTCTAAGTGGCTATTTTGGACACAATCAAATAGATTCTTAGCATGTATTTGTTTCTTACTTTCAGAATACATTTTCATTATGGAATCCAGTAAGAAAAGTACAAGTCATTCTTCGTGTTTTTTTTTTTAAATCACTCTTCTGAAACATACTGCTTAACTGACAATTTAATAACAAGCTCTTAGAAAGATGACTTATGTTTATATGTGCAATGATAAAATGATTTTTTTATTTTAGCAAATAAACTCTTATCATTTAAGAGAGTGGTGTTTATTTCTCTTGGTGCTCATAATGTTTAATATGAACTTACCTTGTACTGAGAAACTTTATATTTAAGATCTAAGGTTTCAGTCATGAGATCCTTCTCATTGAATTTACACAAGAGAATCCTCAGTCTAGAAATAAAGTCTGTTTAATGTCTAAAAAATACCAGAAGCCTCTATTGTAGTCAGGAAAATTTATACTTCAGTAAGAGTTACAGCAGGGGTGGGAGGACAGTGCATAATTTAAAGTGCACTTCATAGTATTTCATAGTCTTAAATGCTGCTAGAAAAAAGCATTTAAATCATTTAAGAGAACAAAGCTTCATTTTTTAAATAATAAGCTTATGATAGGCAGTTTTCAAAATTCAATGTCATTATGATTAAAACTTTCAGCTCTTTTTCTTACTTGCATGGTTATATGCCTGTTTATATATGGAAATGAGACATGTAAGAAATTCCAGCTAATGATATGAAGCAGAAATGGGTAGCTACACTGTGTTATTTTTTTACAAAATTATAATTGGCACAAGGATAGAGTATGAGCCAGTCTTGCTAGCAATCACCTATTTCTTTGTTTCTTTCTTCCTCTTGGATTCCACCCTCATGTGTGGAGTTTTGGGATAAAGAAAACCATTTTACCTAATATGGGGGAGAGGAGAAAATGCAAACATTGACATTTGATTTCCTCATGGGGAATCTGCCTTTTTATTTTTTTCTGGCTCTTCACAAAAAGTAAAGTTTCTTGATCTTTTGAGAGTCCTACAGTGAGCAATCAGAATTGATTCTGCTCTGTGACAGCATCATAAGGTTATGTCACTGAAACACAACGTAAACTAACCTTATCATTAAGACCCCTTGTGCATTCCTACTTTTGATGATTCACAATACAAATTAGTTCTTGTTTCAACATGTTCATGAATAAGGGATTCTAAAAGGTAAATACACTTGTTAGTAATGTATACCTAAGACTGGAAATAAAAGAGGGAGGGAGGAAAAAAAGAAAGAAGATAGGCATAAGAAAAGGAAGGAGGGAGGGAACTAAAATTGGTAATTAAATGCCAGAATGCTCTCAAAGCAGTAACTTTATTTCTACCCCAAACAACATGTAAGACTTCTGGCATTGGTTACATGGAATTAGCATAATTTTATAAACAAAGTGTACATCCTCTGCCATCAGAATACTTGGATTTGAATTCCAGTCCTACCCTTTATCAGATGTATGATCTTGAGTGACTTAATTTTTGTTTGTTTCCTCATCTGAAAAATGGGATATGTGAATTGTTCCTAGCTCATAGAATTACTGTAATGATTAAATAAAACTACACATGTAAAGAAGTAGAAACTCTTGGCACAAATGTTAATTATTTTCACTTTTCTTATCATCACTATGTTCTTTAAAATTCTCACATATAGTCACTTAATATATTAAAAGTCATAATTGCATTTTCATGTAATGACCCTATAACTTTTTTCTTCCTAGGCTCATCTACATTGTTCTATTTCCAAATTTTTGTTCTATTTCAACTTGATAGTTTGACTTTTAATTATTGTACCATAATTAAAAACTTAGGCTACCCTCCATGGAAAGCAGTATGCAGATTCCTAAAAAATATAAAAATAGATCTACCACACTATCCAGAAATTCTACTCCTAGGTATCTATCCAAAATAAAGGAAGTCAGTGTGAAAAACATATACCTGCATACCCACATTTATTGCAGTAGTATTCACAATAGCCAAGGTATAGAATCAGGCTAAATGCCCATCAACAGATGAGTGGGTTAAAAAACTATATGGGGTACACACACACACAATTGAGTTTTATTCTGCTATAAAGAAGTATCATTTGAATGGTCTGGAGGTTTTCATGATTAAGTAAAATAACCAGACATAGAAAAGTATCACAAAAGTATCATATTACTGAAAATAAAAGACAGACTATCAATAAACTAATATTTAGTAGATATCAAAAAGCAGATTATAAGAAACCTTATTTTTAAAATAATTAATTTTTGCAAGTTTCCAGAAATAAATTCTACCTATTAACCATACTCAATAGTCATATTTAAATATTTCCATATTAAAATTTAATGTATTATTAAAAACAAAAAACTTTAAAAGCCAAATTTATTTTCTAAAATAAAAATATTACTTCTGTGATTTTTTTTTACTTTTTGGTAAAAAGAAAAAATATTTTAAAGAAATTTCAGCTGCAGATGTACCTCAGTGGTAGAGCACTAGAAAGCACAAGGCCTTAAATTCAATCTCCAGTATCACAAAAATAAATTAATGAATGAATTAATAATGTTTAAAACACTTAAAATTCATTGCAGCCATATTCTTCCAAAGACAAAGTTGAATGTTAGAAAGAGAGAGAGAAACATGAAGTATGTGATCTATGGTGAAGAAGAAGTAACATTCATGTGACTGGACAATTAGCAGACTGCTCTAGGGTGAGGGGCCAGGATAGAACATATCTGTCTGCTCAGTTGCTTTTTCAGAATAATAGTTCATTCATTAATTCAAAACCAATGAAAGAACTTTCATCTACTATAAGTTGGACAGGGAGAAAAAGGGGAGTAGGGGTGGAATAGAATTAAGGGAAGATAGTCCAGACTGATTTTGATAGTTTTAGAATCAGTTAAGAAACTAAAAGAATTATTCTTTGTAAGCAAGAACTTTCCTAAAGTTCCCAAGCATTCTAAGAAAAGTCATCAATGCCAAGCCCAAGGGCAGTGTGCACATAATTCTTCCCTATTCTTTCAGCAGTTCACAAATGCATTCAGTATTTTCACCACATTGGCTAGACTGGTACACAGTTCAGAGCAGGCTTACAGAAGCTTCCTAGGTGGAGTAGAAAGGCTTACCCATACTCATCTTGATTGGCAGGTTTTCTCTGCTTGCTGCTTCCACTAGATGTCTCCGAACTTCCATCACTGCCTCTTTGTGCTTGGTGTTCAGTAAGGCTTCCCACAGGGCTTTCGCAGCTGTGTCACTGCAACAGAACAACCACAACAAGAGCTTTAGAATAAATTTATACCAGAAAATGTAAAGGGTTGAAAGCACTTTTGAGCACTAATACAGTTTTTCTTACCAACAGACTCATTAGGATTAGGATTCAATAAGGAATATCTAATTTGTTTAATTGGCACAAATTATCGAGAAATTAGGAGATCATAAAATCAAAACAAAAAAAAAAGGAATAAAAGTTATAGTGTGCCATGAGAAGTATAGGAAACTACATAAAAACTTTTTTGAGATTTTTCACTTGAAAGTACTTCAGAGTGTAATTCAACTTTACTAGAGTAACATAAATGTTAAGCAAGTCAAAATTAGATATTTGTCTAAAAATTACTTTATCAGTGATTATAAGCCATGTGTCAATTTAAAATAACATACTTTTCTGAGAAATACAAAGCAATCAGCAATGAGAATTCCGGTTCAAAAATTACTCAATAGACTTCCTAATTAGTAGGCTTCTTGCTGAATAAAAAATCAGGACTAGCACTAAGAAACCATGGGCTAAAGTATTCCACTTTGGGCCTTAGGTTGGAAAGATGGCCCTTGCAGAAGCCTTTACAATTAACTGTTTATGACTGCTCGAAGCATTGCATTATGCAGGGTCTCATCTGGGTTTCTTCCCCAATAGCCCTCTGTCTTACCCAACATGCCATGTCCAAATTATAAATGAGTACAGTGTTCTTTCCGGAAGATATCTGCCATGTAGCCAAGTATACACATTTGTAAAGTAACATTTTCAAAACGAACATAAAGAAACAAAGATGACTTTTGTCCCTTTTTAAGGACTTCTTCCTCTATTTAAAGCACCACTAACTCTCCTACTATCCAGTTAGCACTCGTTTGAAAATGAATGCATTTTTTTAAATCTTAGTTTTAAAAGTTTAGATTTAAAGTTATACCTAACAAAATGCATCTTTCAAGTTTGGATTTGAGCTGGAATGCTGAAATTTCATAACTTAGCCCTAATTTTAATGTCTGGCACACAGTGATCTTTCATTAAACAGTAGTTGCTTTATTATCATCTATTTCCCCATAGTGAAATGAAATCACTGTTCAACATACTCTTCTTGGTTTAATCTGATCAAAACTTTCATCATGATTACTCTTGTGATGGTTAATCTTGGCTGTCAACCTGACTGGAATGAGAGACAACTAGAAAATTAGTAAAGCATATTTCTGGGTGTGTCTATGAGGGTGTTTCCACAAACACTGGCATGTGGGTCAGCCAACTGAGGTAAGAAGACCAACCCTGAATGTGGGTAATATTATCAAATAGAGTGGGGGCCCAGATGGAACAAAAAGCAAAGGAGGAAAGTCAGTCACATGCACAGTGAGTGGTTCTTGAGCAGGTGTGGCTTTTGCTGCTTCCATAAGACATCAGCCTCCAGGTTCTTCAGCCTTTGAATGTGACTCACACCAGCAATTCTCCAGGGAGCTTCCAGACCTTCAGCCTGGACTGGGGCTACATCAATGGACCCTCCTGTCCTGAAGCTTCCAGTTTCTTGGATTGAGCAGTTACTGGTTTTCCCAACTCTCCAGTTTATAGATGGCCATTGTAGGAACAGCATCTAAGCCAATCTAATAAATCCTCCTTTATAATTATATACCCATTCTATTGGTTCTGCTCATTTAGAAAACCCTAATACAACTCTGCATCTATTATAAGTGCAATTTAAGTGAGGAAGTAAACTACATGCCAAGCCTGGAATCTGGTTGGAATTTAGATTCTAAAAACAAGATTTCAATGACTTAGTCTGAAAGAGAAATTAAAAAAAAAAAAAAGTGTGGTAAGAGCCATGATCAACACTTGCATAGATCTTTATGCAAATCTAATCCTGTCTAGGAGGTGAGGAGCTAAAGGAAGGATTTCAACTGGAAATGATGAGCAAATACAACAAAACCCAAACTCCAAAAAGTGGCCAAGGAAAGAAGTTATAACTCAATCTAGGAAGGAGAAGCCGTGAGGAAAGGCTTTAAAGAAAATATAAAATTATAGTCACAGAAGAAAGTAGGACATTTTGGAATATACAAAGTCCTAGAACTGTTTTGTTCTATGCCAAGGTACAAGGGGAGGGACAGAAGAAGTAAGGGCAAGAGAGGATGGGAGCCATACTATGAGGGCCCTGTATTTCTTGTCAGGTCTTTTGGCTTCAATCTGTAAGGGACAGGATGCCAAGGAATTTGTAATTAATTTCACACTGTAAGAAGAACAACATAGCTTAGCAGTTTTGAACATAGTCTTTATCATAATTCAAAAGCAGGGTTTTCAGAAAGACACAATTTCTCTAAAACTCAGCAGGCAATGGAAAATCACTGTAGAGTTCTGAGGGGGTAAGTTTCACTCCCAGTTTCCCTAACTTATGGTCCATAAATATACCTTACTTTTATTCTCAGAAGGACCTCTCCCTAGACCACAGAGATGTCTCAGAGAACCTCCCCAGCATAACATGTCACTACCCTTTTCCTTGCCACAAGAATATATATTTCTCTAATATAGTATGTGCCCAAGATCACAGTGAGTTAGGTAATGCTGTGGTTGACCAAATTAGATTAGTGTAGAATTAAAACACGGGCTCTGGAGTCCAACCATTATCTTCTTTGCCCACTCCAAATATATGGCCTCCCATATCATCCTCCCAAGAACAAGAACCTTTTCCCCTCCTTTACCAGGAGCACTCTTCCTGAAAACATTCCTTTATTCCCAGGTATCTGCTGAAATGTCACATTATCAGAGAAGTCTCCCCCACCACACTAGATAAAAGAGTGATAAAGCTCATCTCACTACCCCATCCTTGCACTCTTGCCTCCTCACTTGGTTTTACTGCTCCACATAATCCTTGCTGCGATTGGACTTACTGGATGTTTCCATGTTTGTTTGTTTGTTCCGTATCTTCCTCATGAAAGGTGAGACCCTCTGGGAAGGCAGAGATTTTGTTTAACTCATTGCTAATTCCCCACTACCTAGAACAAGGCAGACCTGTGGACGGCACACTCAATAAATATTGAATAAATAATACTTGCTAGTTGTGTACCTTTGTGCACATAATTTGTTTTCCTCAGTTTTCTCATCTATGAAGATGAAAGTAATAAGAGTAACTTCACAGAGCTGTTGTAAGGAGTAAATAAAATAATGTACCTTAAGCAATTTGATTCACAATAAATTTTGAATAGATGTGTGGTTGTCACTGTGGTTGTTACTACTATTATTGTTCTTATGAATAATATTGTCCTATAATTTTTAATTCAGTATGCTCAAGTCTTGGCAATATATTGTGCAAATTCACTTAATTACATTGAGGTTTTTTTAACCATAAAGTACATTGAGTTTTTTTTTTTAATATTTTTAGTTGTAGATGGACACAATATATTTATTTATTTATTTTTCTGTGGTGCTAAAGATGAACCCAGTGCCTCAATTGTGCGAGGAAAGGACTCTACCACTGAGCTACAAATCCAGCCCCTACTTTGATTACTTTTATTCATAAGACCTTGATTAATGTCATACAGTATACTAACGTCACTTTGGGCTTGAACTTTCTGCCTTTTATCTATTAAAACATTTTAGGAGAAATATATAGTATCCATGATCTCTGACACTGACATGTGGACAGGATATGTTTCTTTGAAAATTGTTTTGTTTCTGTAAATAATTCTGTAAATAATTCCAGAATTACGTCTGACTTACTAATATCTACTTCCTCTCCTAAACAGTTTCCTAAATATCATACTAACCTCCACATCACATATGGTCACTTTAAGTTGATCAAATGAACATTCATGAATTAATCCAGGTTCTCTGAATGACTGACACTGAGGACAATCAAAGCCATACTCTCTGGCTTAAATTAATCATCCTTCACATCTTCAGCAGGACTAAGCCCAACCTGACACAGACAGATGAAAATCCATTTGTGTTTTGTTTTTTTTTTCTTTGTTTTGTGCTATTAGGGATTGAACCCAGGGTCTCACACATGCTAGCAAATGTTCTATCATTGGTCTATATCCCCAACCCTATTTGTATTTTATTTTAAGATAAGGTCTCACTAAGTTACCCAGGCTGGCCTCAAACTTGACATCCTCCTGCCTATGGAACTCTGTGGAGTCACTAAGATTACATGTGTGTGCCACGATATACAGCTGGCTCAATATCTTTTTAATAATCAGGCCCCTCATTGTCTCTTTTCTGGGGATGGTAGGGTGGTGGTGACTAAATTAAGAAATAGTTTTGAAAAGTAAATAAAGTATAACTATTTTATATTAAGATCTACTTTCAAATACCATCACTGTACCCTATTTTAAAAGCATTTACATACATGTATAAAAGCATTCACATACATACATATAAAAGAATTTACAAAATACCTTATATATCTCATTTGATCCTCACCTTATGAGCTAAGCCATTATTAGTGACCAATTAGATCCTCTGAGATGCCAACTGACTTAAGTACACTCAACCTGTAAATGGCAACTCAACCTGGCAAAAACAGGACTCATACCAAGATAATCTTTCTACTATAACATGCCTTGTTGATGGTAAGCAAATCATCAAAGAGAATCAATTATGTAGAATGCTAATTATTTTCAACTTGGTTTTCTCTTCTAATCCTTAACATCCATTATTTTTCTTTTAAACTCAAATGTGGACCCCACATAGGATAAAATGGAAAAGAGTAAAAAGTGAAGATCTACATAAAGTTATAAAGCAGGTAAAGCTCTCTCAGGATTCTGCATTTTTTGTTTTAAATAATGTCATACTGTTACCCTTTTTTAATATCTCTGGTTGTATACAAAGCATATATAGTCATCAATAGCCACTGGTTTGTTACACAATACTAATTATTTCCCACTTTTACTCAGCTTTCTTTTTTAAATATTCAGCTTTTGTTTCTCTCCAAACAAAACTTTGCTGAATTTTCAAACATCCTACTTATATCATTTATATAACCAAAACACAAAAAATTAAAGTCTAAATTGCTTAGAGGTATTATTTTCAATCTAGCTATTATTTTATGTTCATTATAACCTCAGGAAAGAGTAGGGGAAATATCCTCTAGAAACTTTATGACCCATAAACTGAGACAAAAATAAAACCACTTGCCTAACATCTCGTTTTTTTTTTCATGCCTTATGTACTTTTTTTAATTTTATTTTTTTATTCTAATTTGTTATATATAACAGCAGAATGGATTACAATTCATATTACACATATAGAGCACATTTTTTAATATCTCTGGTTGTATACAAAGCATATTCACACCATTCGTGTCTTCATACATGTACTTAGGGAAATGATGTCCATCTCATTCCACCATCTTTTTTATATCCCTTTCCCCCTCCCTTCCCCTCCCTCCCCTTTGCCCTATCTAGAGTTCATCTAATCTTCACATGCTTCCCCTCCCAACCCCACTATGAATCAGCCTCCTTATATCAGAGAAAACATTTGGCATTTGGTTTTTTGGGGATTGACTAACTTCACTTAGCATTATATTCTCCTATTCCATCCATTTACCTGCAAATATCATGATCTTATTCTCTTTTATTGCTGAGTAATATTCCATTGTGTATAAATGGCATTTTCTTTATCCATTCATCTACTGATGAGCATCTATCTAGATTGGTTCCACAGTTTAGCTATTGTGAATTGTGGTGCAATAAACATTGATAACATCTCATTTTTAATAAAAATTTTTCAATAGAGCTCAAGTTCAATGAGCTCTTTCTGTCACTTTGGATAATTCAATTAATCTTCTTGGGGCTTCTCTTTATAGGTGCAACTCATTTTTTTTTCATTTATTGAGAGCTCAATATGTCATAGGCAATATAACTATTTTATCTCACTAAATAGCAATCTCCCAGGATATGTATCATTGACCCCATTTCATAAATAACAAAGCTGATTCTTACAGAGATGAAATCATCTGTCCAAAATACACAGCCAATAAATTAGGGTTTGAACCTGGGTCCCTAAAACTCCAAAATCTACTTTTTACCATGATTCTACACCATTTTATAAAATTCAAGTTCTGGTTGAACTAAAATGTCAATGTTGAGGTTCTTTGGGTCCCAAACAAACTATAAAGTTTCCATTATGTACTAGAAGTTCACATTTGTGAATATGCCTGACTTTGCCAACCTCAGCAGAAGATGGGTGGATATCTCACAATGCTTTTATTAAAACCTTTTTCTTTTTTACAAATCTAGTGACATTAATTAAAAGAGTTAACAAAAGAAACTTCCCAACAGCTCTATAGTATATAAATGAAACAATTTTCTATCTTCTTCTGTTTTTAAAGTTATATTTTTGGGGGCCGGGGTTATATGTAGCTCAGTTTTAGAGATCTTGCCTAGCACGTGTGAGGCACTAGGTTTGATCCTCAGCACCACATAAAAATAAATAAATTAAATAAAGGTATTGTGTCCATCTACAACTAAAAATATATTTTTAAAGTTATATTTTCCAAAAAGATAAACTTTGATTCATTGCAGCTACTAGAATACAATTTTATTTGTTATAATTAACTCTCTGAAATATATAATAAAAAGTACTATATTTGAACATCCAATATATTACTATGAAATGCAATTAGTTTCTATATTTTCATTAACTACATCTGATACTAAATACATATGAAATGCATGTGCTTTTGATAAACTGATTGTTGTATCCTTAGAAATCAAACTACTTTTGATAAATTATCGTCTTTGAAGACCACAAACCAGTAACATACACATATTAATAAACTGCTAAAGGTCATTTTTTAAAGTCTTTCAGAATACTTCTCTACATGAAGATATGGTTCTTTCAGATCATTCTAGACTTTTTATTCAGCAGTTTTTCTCTACTTTTAATGAAATCTTAGAAATGGCCTTGGTTTGGCATGTATGAAATGTCAAATGCAGAAACAAACAGGAAATACTCATCACCAAATAAAACATAAAGAAGACAGCTTTAACTCTTAAAAGGTGGCTGACTGGTGAATCATGGTACTACCTCAGTCAAGTGGAAAGCATACAATTAGGAGACTGACAAATAAATGTGAATGCGCACAATCATCTTGTGACTAAACTCAGAGAAATAGCTTTTTAATGGCATCCACAGGAAGCTAAGCTTACTCACAGAATTTGCAATAACAGCGACATTATTCCGACAGAAACACAATGACAAAAAAAGAAAAAAAATATATTTTCAACTAATTTTAAACAGAAAGCAAGCTGAATCGTTTTATGCAGCAGGAAATTATTGCTTCCATCAATAGTAAGCTTAATAACTCTTAAGGTAGTTTTGTTCATGAAAACATTCACAGTGACTTCATTACTCATCTTTTCTCTTAATTACTTTTTTAAACAATTACTTCATCTTTAAGAAACTTATCCATTATGTGGAATTCATATTATCAAAATGGCCATACTACTAAAAGCAATATACAGATTCAATGCAATCCCTATCTAAATACTAATGACATTCTTCACAGAACTAGAAAAAAAAATAGTCCTATAATTCGTTTAGAAAAATAAGAGATCCAGAATAGCCAAAGAAATCCTGTGCAAGTTCAAAGTTTAAGTCTTTACCTATAGGAGAATGAAGAGCCACTGAAAGAATTTCCCAGGGTAGGACTAGAATCAAATTTACTATTACTTTCACAGCTGAATGAATACATGTACCTCCCAGCCAGTGAATATAATCTATCAGGATTTTGCTATTGATGGTTCTTCTTTGGGGTTTTGTTCTTTAGTTAACAAATATTTATTAAGTGCCTACCATGCACCACACACTGTTCTTGGGACTAGGATACAGCAGTGAGCAAAGCAAACATAAAACCACTGCTGTCATGTAATCCATGTTTTGGAGTTTATTTTCAGAACATGATAAATAGAAATCTTAAAGAGGAATTGAGATCTTCCAGCAGTTCATTAGAAATTATCTCATCTACCTTCTTTCTAAGAAGAAAACTGTGAACATGATGATATACTAAGTACTTTGCTCAAGACCATAAGGTTTTGGTGAAAAAGACACCATACCACTATAAAAAAAAATCAAAAACTGTACAGAAGCCACTCAAGGACACACACATACACCATCATCAACAGAAACAGCCGTTCATATGTGGTTTAGTAATTGATAGGAAAAGAAATATTTTAACAATTTTTGTATCCACTGTCACATTTGTTAAAAAATGTCTCCATAACTATCAAATACATTCAAAAGAAAAAAAGACCAATTTAAAATATTAAATATAAATATCTCCTTGTAGTAACATTTTGGGAAGAAGCAGAACAGAATGAAAAAGCCTGAACCTTCACACAGTTCATTCTTTGGAGAAGTCACTTCTATCTACCTTTCAGGTCTCATTTATACTACAGGAAAGTAACTTTTACTATTTCATTCAACAAAAATAAAGCATCATACTAATTTAACATGTATTGTTCTAACTAAGGGAAAATATGTTATTTCAAAAGCATGAATAAATGTCTATTATAAACATTCAATTAGCATAATAAGCTTGTTGTGAATTATATACTTTTGGCTTGGTATCCAAAAATTTAAAGATGTCCTAAAAGAATTCAGGCTCCTTCTGCATTAGTCTATAGCTAAGAGAAAATCCATCTGTGTGATTAGTTCCAGATTATAAATGCACTAAAATATTTTTTAACAATATCAAAACCACAACCACATGTTCATAAATTAAATAAAATTCAGGATAAACACCAGATTTATAATGTTTGGAATATGTGAGCAAAGTTTCATCTCTTTCCGATATATACTCAATTTCATCATTTCTTCTTTCAATATGATGCTTTCATTCAGCACTGTCACAGACCTGTGAAACCTCTTACAAAGAAGATCAAAACATAACAATAGGGCTGGGGTTGTGGTTCAGTAGTGGAGCAACTGCCTACCAAGTGGGAGGCACTGGATTCCATTATCAGTACCAAATATAAATAAATGAATAAAATAAAGGCTCATCAACATCAAAAAATAATTTAAAAAAACAACAATATATGAAATGTTTAAACATCATATAAAATAACTAAGGCTAATTGGGCTTCATCTCAGTGCAAATAAATATCTTTTATTCCTAATCCTACTCTACCAGTTCATTAAGGGAAATGCTATAATCCACACAACTCATTAACAAGGTCCTCTTAGCAAATAATAAAGTGTAGGAAAGACTGTTTTTCATATGGATGATCTATAAATTTAACTCAGTATGAAGATGTTAAATCACTAACACAACTAGCTTACTTGAAAAAAAAAAACACACAACCCCTTTATGCACATTTTTCTACCTCCAAAAGATTTACTTTTGAGTCCCTGCAGGTCACCTCCCTAACCCACTCCAAAGGCCAGCACTTGCTCCACTGAAAAACCCAACTCTAGACTCAATTGGTTACAACTGGTTGTTCAGGCTCACATTCAAGATTTTATGGAAAGTTAAGGACTAATTCCTGTGTCAAGGAACTCTTAGAAGATTAGTGACAGTTGTTTAGTGAATCTTAGAAGCAAACTTTATTTGCCTGCTTTACCCATCACTTTACTCTATGAAGAATGGTTATTTCAACATCACCATAATCTATTGTACTATTAAATACACAGTGATTCCAGAATCTATCACTCTGTTGGGTGACACCATTGTACCCAAACACACACATATATACGAAACTTCAAAGCTACTAAATTGGGAAAAGTTGATCTGTCAAAATTATTAAAGTCTTGATTTTTCCCTCATTGTTTTTTGTTTCAGTTTTGGTTCAAGTGGATATATATTTGTTTTGCTCCTATTATTTACTACCTTAATGCTCATAGATTTTGGTAAGGTATTTCATGCCACCTCCCTTAATAGCATAGGAGTTTAGTGTTGAGGTGTTAATAGAAATACAATCCTGAGAAGAGCATAATATACAGTAGTTCTTTAAATAAAAGGTTTTTAGGATTAGCAATCTCTTTAAGGGAGAGAAAAGAGGATTTATTTTGAAGTTCTATTGGCACAGTAAGTGTACTATTTTTACTTAGCATAAATGGATGAAGTTGGAGAATATCATGCTAAGCAAAATAAGCCAATCCCAAAAAACCAAAGGCCAAATGTTTTCTCAAATATGAAGATGTTAATTCATAATGGGGTCAGGCACTTGAGTAGAAGAGATTTGGTAGAGGGAGTGGAGTGGAGGAGATGTAGAAATAGAAAAGAAAGTAGAACAAAACAGATGTTATTGCTTTATGTATATATGTGACTGCATGACCAATGTGATTCTACAATATGTACACTCAGAAAAATTAGAAATTACATCACATCTATATATGATATATTGAAGTGCACAAATGCATTCTACTGTCATGTATAACAATTAAAAAAATAAAAATATTTTAAAGAATGAAGTAGAGCTTCTTGAGGAGCTAAATTATTCACCTTAAAGCTTTTTTTGCTTTAAACAAGATAAATTGTGTATGTACGTGGGTCTGGGTTTTGTGTAGTAAAAGAACAGGACCTTACTTGACCCATAAAAAGGAAGGAGCTCTGTGTTGTTTCATTTCTCTGCTTCATAATAGCCAAGTCTGAGAACCACTTCAAAAAGCTCCAGGCATAAGGAATAAAGACAAACCTTCAAGGTTCTTTCCAGGTTCTTGTTGTGAAAATTGCCCCACTAGTAAAGGAGAGTCAAGGCAAAAATCCAAAATGAAAGGATAATAGGCACACATGTCTGGCATGTCTTCCACAAGGAAGAGCAAAATTCAAAGGGCTGGAACAACTAACACTCACTCATTTTTAGTCAATCTTCGGCTGAGCAGCACATCACCTCCTAAAAATCTCTTTAATATAGTTCTAAAATGGACCTGAGATTTATTTTAATCAGTATGGCAAGACATACTGACACTAAAATGACTGTCAAGAAGAAAAAAATGTTTATACTCACAGAGTCACAGATCCCCTAAAACAAGAGGCTTGTCATGCCCTTCCAGACCATGCCAGGCCACAGGGGAAGCATGGGGCTGGTGAGGAGGCAGAGGGAAGGAAGCAATACAGAGTCATAGAAGCATGCCATCATTGTGGTTTAGTGTCATTGTGTTTCAGTGTTTAGGGTTTACAGTGATTTCAGTGGGCTCTAAAGAATAGGGGGTGCCCCCCACTCCAGTTGTTTGGTACCTAACTCTGGGGACCTTAGAGTAAGGAAACATCGGCCTGGGGTGAACACCCCAGAGAAGGAGGTGGGTATGCCTAGATGTATGTTAGTTCACACATGAAAGGCACATTTCCAGCTAGTTGTTTGCTTTCTCTAGGACCCATATCAAAGCATCAAGAACACAGAAAATAGAATACTGTTAATACAAACACTGAGATTACTTAACTATGTATTAATAAGTACAGCCTGGGAAAGTAGGTTAATAAAAATTATAGCAGATGAGAAAGGTATCTGTGACTAATCTCAACTAAAGATACATATGACACTGAACCAGCAATCAGGGCCTGTTTTCCAACCCTAATGGACCTTGCAATGCCCCTTTCCTCACTAGAGAGACTATAAAGTTCTCTCTCATCTTTTTGCCTCTGAAATACATTTTCCTTAAGTACCTGATACAATCCAGAAAATTATTGTGTGTGCGTACACTTGAGTGCTCATATATATGTGGCAATAAAAGAAGACTCGTTGCCTTTCCAGGGAAAACAGATGACAAAAACTCTCAACATAATACATTCCTAGAAGAAAGTAAAGTATATTTGGAAGTTGAGACCCAGCAAAACATAAATGATTAACAAAAATAATTAATGCATTGTTCAATCATATCACAAAGAATTAGAAGAAAAGGAGAGAAAGATGAAGGAGTAAGAAAATAGAAGAAAGAAACAGGACTGGTCTTCAAGAGATACAATTTAGGTAAGCATTAAACCAAGAAGGTTCCAGAATCATTTTGCCAAGGCATATTGTGAGACTCACTGAAAGCAGTTTTCAGTAAATACATAAACAAATCTGAAATCCCAAAGGTAAGATAGGTGCTCTGAAGGAACTAGGCAAAGCATTTAACTTATCTTTACCTTCTTTGAGGCTTGCTGAATAAGATAGGATGGACTGATAGTAAAAGAGGAAGGCAGTTAGGCCAATGGGTCCCCACGAGGCTTCTCTAAATGTAAAGACCACTCCATGAAATTAACTTTTATAAACATTCCAAACATCCAGCTGATTCCTTTGTCTTAGAGAGGCAGGAAAAGAAGAGTAGACCAGACCTGAGTGAAGGCTACAGACTCAAGGCCTAAAAGCACACAACCAATCAGAAAGGTCATGGGCTGAACAAATAGCCCTAACACTTTCCAATACCTGTTTAACACAGATACAGACCAATAGACTTGGCTCTTTTCCAATACCTGATTAGCAGGATTTTGATCAATGCCCCTACCTGGTAACCATTTTAATCTTTAGACTAGTACACTTAAGTAGCAACCAGTGGCAATCAGGTTCCCTCTCACCAGTGAAAGTGCTGCTTCTTTTCTTCTCACTTAAATAAATCCTATTCTGATGTGCTTTCTCTTCATTGTGGATTTCATTCTTTGAATTTGTGAGACATGAACCCAGCAAGAAATCTTCAGTGAGCTTCTGGGGTCTGCTGCAATACTAGGGGGCATACCTGCAACATACCACTGCAATAGTAGCAGTGAAGAGTCCAGCTTTCCCAGCTGTGATCCACAGAGCTGATGCCAGTATGCATTTCCCTGTTCTGATTAGCAGCTCCCACTAAAATGGGCTTTCTCAGCTACAGAAACCTATAACTTAGGCAGACTTCCCTCTGGCAATTACAGCAGCAAAAGAAGAGAATTTAATTTCATCTGCAACTCCAGTTTTATTACAACCATATATCGCTGGCATTATTATAAACCAGTTTTCAGATGAGGAGTCTGAAGTTCAGAGAGCACAGGTAACAGCAACACTTCAAACAATATTTGTTAAGAGCCTTTCAGGATACTGGAGTTCAGACTCCTAACTCCTCCCCAAAATCAATCCTGGAGGAACTAAAGAAAAAATAACAAGACATGAAAAAGTCTGTGAGAAAAATAGCAAACCAAATATGTAAGAAATAAGTCAAGGATGGCCACCATTACCACCCTTGTTCAACATCATGTACAACAATAGAAGAAATAGAAACCAGCTTCTTGTTACTAGAAAATATGGTTTAATATTAGTTTTATTAAACATCAAGATCCAAATTCCCCCAAATTCAAAACTTAAGTCAACTTTAAATGTCATGAAATAAATAACGTAACCTACAGCTTCCTAAACATGCAGTTGGCAAGTTGATTTCCATAGATGAACTGATTAATTTTCATTATATTAATGTAAACCAGAAAAAAATGTAAGTAGCACATGAAACCCATGACTTTACAACTACACAGCTATCATTTCTTAGAATAAGGTTAACATCAGGTACTCCTCATTTAAGTTTAAAAAGCAACTAACCAAACAGGATCTTCCTTTCTTTACAAGTTAGTCCTAATAAAACAAAAACTCCTTCCTCATTTAGTTCCATTAGGTGGTACTTCACAAGAGAGGCATCCTGATGGAGCATCAGAGGTTAAGTGTCAAGTAGACAGACAAAATCTAGCATGGAGTGCCGAAGTCAGAGAGAGGTAAGGAGCAATTTCAGGGGGAGGGTTCTCTGCAGAATGCAGGGTGTGGGAACCCAAGCAAGAAGAGAGGGGCATCTGCATGAAGGGATCAAGGGCCCTGCTGGGAGCATCAAAGCATAACCAGGATGAGGACCTCCACATGGAACAGTGGGTAGCAGCAGTTTGACTCAGGGAGGCAGACCCCAAGTGGGATGAGAAAGGTATCCATGGCTCAGATGTCCAAAACCGAGTGGAATGGTAAGGATACCTTCACAGGTGTCCAAATGAAAGGGGTAAAGAGGGGTACAATGCCAAGGCAGGCCAAGCCAGAAAGTATCAGAACCTGAATGGTACAAAGGACTGTCCAGGCAGTGTGGGGTGGATGCTGTGGGTATTAGAAACTAGGAGGAAAGAAGAAAGCACTGATACAGAAGAAGAGGAAGAGGTAGCACTGATGAGAGTATATTGGTTAAACACAGGGGACTGAGCAAATAAGTATGTTGAGGGGTAAGAAGAGCCAACTTACCGATCAACTTACCGAGTATATATATGGAAAGCAAAAATTTAACTTGTGATACTTGCCTGAAACTGAAGTATTATTGTGAACTCATGATGTTCAATACACAGAGAAATCTGTGTAAATGTGTGTGTGTGTGTGTGTGTGTGTGTGTATTAATTCCTTAACTGTGTCCACTGTAAAGACCTGGGAACAACAACCCTCCAAAAACAGCAAATACACTGAGCACCCAGATCTTGACTGCTAAATAAAGTTCTCCACTAAAAGAAATCGGTGCTCCCTAGAGAAATGACTGGTTCTAGGACTATAGAAGGAAAAGTATAAGATGTACCTGAACTATCTGATACCAGAAAGTAAGGGAATATTCAAAAGAATGATGATGATATATCCAAAGGACATAGAAGAGTGGACACTGTGGAGTGTGGATTGTCTCCCCTGATGATCCTATGGCTGGGAGCTGTGGCTCTCTGCCACTGTCTCATATCACATAGAGTATCCTACCAGATATTGTTAGCCCAGGAAAAAAACAAAATTCCAAATTCAAAGTAGTTTCTGCTAAATGTGTATTGTTTTGTTTTTGTTTGTTTGGGTAGTTGTTTGGGGGGTTTTTTGGGGGGGAGGGGCTACTGGGAAATGAATGCAGGGGCACTCAGCCACTGAGCCACATCCCCCCACAGCCCTATATTTTTGTATTTCATTTAGAGACAAGGTCTAACTGAATTGCTTAGCACCTCACTTTTGCTGAGGCTGGCTTTGAGCTTGTGATCCTCCTACCTCAGCCTCCCGAGCTGCTGGGATTACAGGAGTATACACCATGTCTGGCTGAATGTGTATTGTTTTTCATATCATGGTAAAGTCAAACATTTCAAGTGTTGAAAGAAAAGAAATGTCAACCCAATCCTATACCAGTGAAAGTTTCACTCGAGAGAGTTATGGGGAATTAAAATATTTTCAGATGAATAAAAGCTAAGTAATTTTGTTTCCAGTAGACCTTCTAAAGAAAATTCTTTAAAAAGAAAAGAAATTAGAAATATTTGAGATATCAGAAAGGAAGAAAGAACACAATAAGCAAAAATAAAGGTAAACACAATAAGCATTCCTTCTGAGCTTTCTAAACTGTTTGATGGTAGAAGCAAATATTATAACAATATCTGATGAGATTAAAAATGTATGTAGAGGAAATATTTAAGATGATTCTAAGTGTGGAATGGTAAAGGAAAATAAGAGGTAAGATTTCTACACTTCTCTCAAACAGGTAAAATGACACCACCAGTAGATTGTGATATTATAACATCCAATTATATTATATAGAAATGTACACATAGTATGTGCAAATATGGTATATATGTGTACATACATGTGTGTGTGTGTGTGTGTGTGTGTGTCTTACAGGTAATATGTTATTTCATGTAATACCTAGTGCAACCATTGAAGAGTCATACAAATAGGCAGCTCAAAAACATTGAAGACAAATCAAGTGCAATTCTAAAAACTGTTCAAGTAACCTGCAGGAAAGCTAGATAAAAGAAACAGAAATGAAAAACAGTGGGCATAAAAAGAACACAAGAACAAGAAGGGTAGATTCAAGCCCTAACATAAAGGCAGTTCCATTAAATGCAAAGTGTCTAAATACATCAATTAAAAACAGAGATCAGCAAAATGGATTTAAAAATATGACCCAATTATATGATTTTTATAACATACTCCCACACATAATGATAATGGCTAATTAAAATAAAAGAAAATAAAAAGGTTTATCAAGCAAACATTAAACAAAAGCTATAATAAATCAGACAAAGTGATTTTAGGACAAAGAAAATTACCAGCAACAGAGTGACATTATCTAATAATTAAAAGGTCAATGCACCAAAAAGACAATATCAGTCCTAAAGCATATACATCAAACAGCAGAGCCAAAAACAAGGAGAAGTACAATCTAATAGAACTAACATGAAAACTTGAGAGATCACAATTGTGGAATTTCATTACCCCCGTATCAACAATTGATAGAAAAACTAGAAAGAAAATCAGCAAAAATGTATAAGCACCCAACAACACCATCAACCAAAGGTTCAATCAACATTTATCAAATACTCCACCCAACAACAGCATTATACACGTTCTTTACAAGTGTTCATGGAAGAAATATCAAGGTAGACCATATCCTGGGCCATAAAACAAACATTAAATAACTCAAATCATACAGAGGGCATTCTCCAATGCACAATGGAAACAAACTCAAAATCAGTAACAGAAAATAAAACATGAAACATCTCCAAACACTTGGAACCTAAATGGCACGGTACTAAATAATCCATCAAGCAAAGAAAAAAAATCACAAGGATTGCCATCAAATAGACTGAACAGAGTAAAAATGAAAATACAGCATGTCAAGATTTGAGGGCATGAATAAATAAATGCTGAGACGAGTTTTATAGCACACATGTATACATTAAAGAATAGGAAAAATTCTCCCACCTCAAAAAACTATAACAAACCAAACTCAAAACGAGCAGAAGAAAGGAAATAATGAAAGAATAAATTCACAAAATTGAAAACAAAAACCAATACAGAAAGTCACTGAAACAAAGAATTATTTCCTTAAAAAAAATCAGTAAGATTAACAAACTTCTAATAAGACTGACAAAATGGAGAAAATACATAAATTGCCAATATCAGTGATGAAATATGAAATAGCAACACAGAAAATACGTACATCAAAGGGATGATAAAGGAATATTACAAACCATACTACACATGTAAATTTGACAACTTAGATGAAATGAGCCAATTTCTTAAAGAACTATCACAATCCACCCAATGTAAAACAGATAACTTCAAGATGGTGGGCTAGAGGGTGGCTGCATTCTGTGTCACTCCGGGACCTGGGATTCAAGTAGTAGGAATATTGTTTCTCTGCGAGTGATTTGCACAGGATTCCCTGCCCCTCTTCCATGCAGGTCCTCTGGGTGCCCAAGTAGGACCACCAGCATTAGCACCCATGGAGGACTCATGGCTACCCACCCGCGCAAGAACTCCAGTAGCCACTCCCATGTGGATCCAATATGAGGATCTACCAATATGAGGTTCCTTCAGTCGCCCCCATCTTGGGGCACTGCAACCACTGCCACAGTCCCCTACACACGGCAGCTTGTACCTGGGGACATTGCACCAGGTCCACAGACAGCTGGCAGCCACAATACTACACATATCTGAAGACGCAGCTCAGTGTCACTGCACAAGCCCCACCGGACCTGACACTCCATCACTGAAAGCAGCCAGCTCCCTCTTGGGACACTTTTGTCACTATCTTTAGTTGGGGCAATTCCCAGCTTGGAACACTGGCTGGGGCTTAGAAGGAATATAGATGTATGGAAAGTCCCCAACTCCCCCCTCTCACAGGCAGCTGCTAACCAAGCACAGTGCCTGCAGCTACACAGCTGGTCTGGAGCTTGCAAAACCAGGTCACAAAACTGGATCCTGAGCTGCCCAATATAAAACATCTCTCAGCAACATCATACTCAGCCCCCAGAGCACAACTCACAAGACCTCGGGAGAGAAATGTCCCCCATTAGGAAATAGAAAAGGAGAGGGTGAGTGAGATACAGTTTAGAGACTAAATTAGAGATCAGGAACTGCGAGGTCTACAGGAGATATGAGGAGATAAGACCAGGCACCCATATCACACGAGCAGGTCCCAAAGGAGATCCTGGGGTGCAGTCTCTCGTCAAGGACTGGCAGGTACCATACCCCACTTCCAGGTGCCCTGTACCCAAGACCAACCCTTCCACCCTGGTAACCTTCATCATACTGAGGATGCAGACACCAGCAAACAATAGACAACCCCACCTATTGGATGAGAAGGGAAGCTGGAAAGATACTGATCTCCATCTAAAACAATCCTTGTTTCTTCCTTCAAGATTTTTCTTTTTTCTTCCTCTCTATTCTCCTGCCCTCACATCCCCAACATTGCGAAACCAAGTACTTTGCATGAACTAGACTACTAAGGACTGGGATGCCTGAATAGTATATTACAGTGGTATTGTATATTCTTTTATCTCTTATTTATACATTTTTTTACTTTTCTGTATTGATGTTTGTTTGTTTATTGTACTCTACTGTCTTCCCACTTACTTGACTCCCCAAAGTAACTTTCTCTCTCTTCTCCTACTACTAACAAACTTCTTTAGATTCCTCTTTCACACTTTCTAAGATCTAATAGCTTTATATCCTCACCTCCTACCACCTCAGAATCTCATCCTACACCTCACCCCTGGTTCTGCGTCCACCATCAGAAACTGTACACCCTTTTGCAAACCTGCTTTTTATACTGAACTCACCATTTCTGTATATTGTGACAAAACTATAAATGTCTTAATAGCAACTATTTGGTTTAAGGTTGTCTATTGTTTGTATTGAGATCTGTTAACATTGTTCCTCCCCTTAAAGGAGAGGTATTGGAAACCAGCAGGGGCACTAGAAGCCAATAGAGTAAAAACAGTAATGCCTTGGATCCACGATGCTAGGATGGAAGACACAAGAACATGAAAAACCAAGGGGAAAAAGTACTCCAAACAAATCAAGATACTACATTATTTGAATCCATGGTTAGCACAACAGAACAAATGACAGAGAAGGAGTTCAGACTGTATATAATTAAAATGTTCTGTGACTTAAAGGACAATACAAGAGAGCCAATACAGCAGCAAAAGATCATTTCAATAAAGAGCTACATAAGCAAATACAGGAAGCAAAAGATTACTTCAATAAAGAGACAGGTTCTGGAAAAAAATCCTTAAAATGAAAAAACAATAAACCAAATTAGAAGTCCAACAGAAAGTATCTCCAACAGATTACCATTGGAAGATAGGACCTCAGACAATGAAGACAAATATATATAATCTTGAAAATAATGTAGATTACACAGTGAAGATGGTAAGAAACCATGAGCAGAACATTCAAGAAATATGGTATACCATAAAAAGACCCAATTTAAGAGTTACTGGAATAGAGGAAGGCATAGAGTTCCAAACCAAAGGAATGAACAATCTACTCAATGAAATAATATCAGAAAATTTTTCAAACATGAAGAATGAATTGAAAAACTAAATATTTAAGAGGCTTACAGGATGCCAAATGTACAAAATCAACAGATCCACAGCAAGGCACATTAAAATGAAAATACCTAGCACACAGAATAAGGAGAGAATTTTAAAAGACATGAGAGAAAAGAATCAGATTGCATATAGGGGAAACCAATAAGGATATCTGCAGATTTTTCAACCCAGATTCTGAAAGCTAGAAGATCCTGGAACAACATATACCAAGCTCTGAAAGAAAATGAATGCCAGTCAAGAATCTTACATCCAGCAAAATTAAGCTTTAGATTTGATAATAAAATAAAAACCTTCCATGATAAACAAAAATTAAAAGAATTTACAACTAGAAAGGGTGCATTATATAGAACATCCTTGGCAAAATATATCATGAAAATGAAAAAAACAACAATAAAAATCAGCAGAGGGAGGTATTACACTATAGAAAAAACTAATAAAAGGAGAAACCAAGTCTAGTTAAATACCAAAAAAAAAAATGGCCAGCAATACAAATCATGTCTCAATAATAATCCTGAATGTTAATGGCCTAAACTCACCAATCAAAAGACATAGACTGACAGATTGGATTAAAAAAAAAAAAGAGGACCCAACAATATGTTGCCTCCAGGAGATTCATCTCATAGGAAATGACATCCCCATACTGAAGGTGAAAGGTTGGAAAAAAAAACATACCACTCACATGGACTGTGGAAATAAGCAGAAGTCTCTATCCTCGTATCAAATAAAGTGGACTTAAAGCCAAAGTTAATAAAACAATAAAGAAGGACATTTACACTGTTCAAGGGAACTATATATCAACAATACATAGCAATTATAAATATATATGTCCCCCAAAATGAAGCATCTACGTTCATCAGACAAACTCTTCTCAAGTCCAAGAGTCAAATTGACCACAACACAATAATTCTGGGTGAGTTTAACACACATCTTTCACCACTGGATAGATCTTCCAAACAAAAGCTGAACAAAGAAACTATGGAACTCAATAATACAATCAATAACTTAGACTTAACTGACATATATAGAATTTTTCATCCATCAACAAGCAAATAAACTTTCTTTTCAGCAGCACATGGAACCTTATTTAAAATAGATGAGATATTATGCCACAAAAGCAATTCTTAGTAAATACAAAAAAGTAGAGATACTATCCTGCATTCTATCAGATCATAATGGAATAAAATTAGAAACCAATGATAAAATACAAAATAAAAGCTACTACAACACCTGGAGACTAAATAATATGCTATTGAATGAACAATGGGTTGCAAAAGACATAAAAGAGGAGATTAAAAATTCTTAAAGGTAAATGAAAACACTAATACAACATATTGAAATCTCTGGGATGCTATGAAGGCAGTACTAAGAGGAAAGTTCATTGCATGGAGTTCATTCCTTCAAAGAAGAAAAAGTCAACAAATAAATGACCTAACATTATACCTCAAAGCCCTAGAAAAAAAAGAACAAACCAACACCAAAATTAGTAGAAGACAGTAAATATTTAAAATCAGAGCTGAACTCAATGAATTTTTTTCAATGAAATTGAAAAAAGAAACAATTGAAATTGACAAAACAAAAAGTTGGTTCTTTGAAAAAATAAATAAAATTGACAAATCCTAGACATGCTAATGAAGATGAGAGAGAAACTTAAATTACTAACATATGTGAGGAAAAAGGAAATATCACTAGAGACACGACAAGAGTACAGAATAATTAGAAATTATTTTGAAAATTTGTACTCAAATAAATCAGAAAATATCAAAGGCATCAACAAATTTCTAGAATGATATGATTTGCCTAAACTGAATCAGAATGATATACACAATTTAAACAGATCAATTTCAAGCAATGAAATAGAAGACACCATCAGAAGCCTACCAAACAAAAAATTCCCAGGACCAGATGGCTACACAGCTGAGTTCTACTAGACCTTTAAAGAAGAACTAATGGGCTGGGGATGTGGCTCAAGTGGTAGCGCGCTGGCCTAGCATGCATGAGGCACTGGATTCAATTCTCAGCACCACATAAAAATAAAATAAAGATATTGTGTCCACCTAAAACTAAAAAATTTTAAAAAAGAAGAACTAATATCAATACTCCTCAAATTATTTCATGAAATAGAAAGAGGGAACACTTCCAAACTCATTCTATAAAGCCAAAACCAGACAAAGACATATCAAAAAAAGAAAACTTCAAACCAATATCTCTAATGAATATAGATGCAAAAATTCTCAATAAAATTCTAGCAAATAAAATACAATAAGAATATCAAAAAAATAGATAGTGCACCACGATCAAGTGAGATTCATCCCAGGGATGCAAGGTTGGCTCAACATACAGAATCAATAAATGTAATTAATCACATCAATAAACCTAAAGATAAGAATCATATGATCATCTCAATAGATGCAGAAAAATCATTCAACAAAATACTGCACCCCTTCATGTTCAAAACACAAGAAAAACTAGGGATAACAGGAACATATCTCAACATTGTAAAAGTTATTTATGCTAAACCCCAGACCAACATATTCTAAATGGTGAAAAATTGAAAGCATTCCTTCTAAAAACTGGAACAAGACAGGGATGCCATCTTTCAACACTCTATTTAACATAGTTCTTGAAATACTGGCCAGAACAATTAGACAGATGAAAGAAATTAAAGGAATACAGATAGGAAAAGAACTCAAATTAGCACAATTTGCCAATGATATGATTCTACACATAGAAGACCCACAAAAATTCTACCAGAAAACTTCTAGAACTAATAAATTAATTCATCAAAGTATTAGGATACAAAATCAACACCTATAAATCAAAGGCATTTCTGTATATCAGTTTACAAATCCTCTGAAAGGGAAACAAGGAAAACTACCCCATTTACAATAGCCTCAAAAAATAAAATACTTGGGAATCAACTTAACAAAAGAGGTGAAAGACCTCTACAATGAAAAACTACAGAACACTAAAGAAAGAAATCAAAGAAGACCTTAGAAGATAGAAAGATCTCCCTTGTTCTTGGACAGGCAGAATTAATATTGTCAAAATGACCATACTACCAAACGCACTATACAGATTTAATGCATTTCCAATCGACACCCTAATGATATTCCTCATAGAAATAGAAAAAGCAGTCATGAAATTCATCTGGAAATATAACAGACCAAGAATAGCTAAAGCAATCCTTATCAGGAAGAGTGAAGCAGGTGGCATCACTAAACCAGACCTTAAACTATATTACAGAGCAACAGTAACAAAAATGGCATGGTATTGGTACCAAAATAAGACTTGCAGACCAATGGTACAAAATAGAGGACACAGAGACAAACCCACATAATCACAGTTATAAATATATTAGACAAAGGTGCCAAAATCATATATTGGAGAAAAGATAGCCTCTTCAACAAATGGTGCTGGAGAACTGGAAATCCATATGAAACAAAATGAAATCAAGCCCCTATCTCTCACCATACACAAAACACAAGTGGATCAAGGCCCGAGGAATTAAACCAGAGATTTTGTGCCTAATAGAAGAAAACATAGGCCCAAATCTCCATCATGTTGGATTAAGCTCTGACTTCCTTAATAAGACTTTTATAGTGCAAGAATTAAAATCAAGAATCAATAAATGGGATGGATTCAAACTAAAAAGCTTCTTCTCAGGAAAAAAAAACAGTGAAGTTAATAAAGAGTCTACAGGGCAGCAAATTTTTACCACATGCACATCAGATAGAACACTAATCTCTAGGATATACAATGAACTCAAAAATCTTAACACCAAAAACAAAAAAATAACCCAATCAATAAATGGGCCAAGGAACTGAACAGACACTTCTCAGAAGATGATATACAATTAATCAACAAATATATGAAAAAATGTTCAACATTGCTAGCAATTAGAAAAATGCAAATCAAAACAAAGATTTCATCTCACTCCAGTCAGAATGGCAGCTATTAAGAATACAAACAACAATAAGTATTGGCAAGGATGTGGGGGAAAAGGCACACTCATACATTGCTGGTGGCACTGCAAATTAGTGCAGCCAATATGGAAGCAGTATGGAAATTCCTTGGAAAACTAGGAATGAAACTACCAATTTGATCCAGTTATCCCACTCCTCAGTCTATACACAAAGGACTTAAAAACAGCATACTATAAGGACACAGCCATATCAATGTTTATAGCAGCACAATTCACAATAGCTAAACTGTGGAACCAACCTAGATGACTTCCAGTAGAAGAATGGATAATGAAAATGTGGTATATATACACAATGGAATATTACTCAGTATTAAAAGAGAATAAAATCATGGCATTTTCAGATAAATGGACAGAGTTGGAGAATATTATGCTAAGTGAAGTAAGCCAATCCCAAAAAACAAAATGCCAAATGTTTTTTCTGATACGGAGACTGATATATATAATGGGGATGCTGGGGAGAACATGGGAGGAAGGGGAGGGAGGCAAAGGGAGGAGGCATGGGGGTAGGAAAGATGGCAGAATGAGATGGACATCATTACCCTAAGTATATATATGAAGACACAAATGGTATGACTCTACTTTTTGTACAACCAGACACATGAAAAATTGTGCTCTATATGTATAATATGAATTGAATTACATCCTGTTGTCATATGTAACAAATTAGAATATAAAATAAAATAAATAATAATAATACAAATAAAGCTACAGAATAATGTTCCTTATGGATATAGATGCAAAAATCTTTAGCCAAATATTAGCAAATAGAATGCAGCAATATGTAAAAATAAATATATATCATGACAAAATGGAGTTTATTCCAGTGATGGAAGGCTGGTTTATCACTATTTGGAAATGATTCAACACTTCCTTAGTTTAATGGCCCAGTTAATGATGTAAATACACTCCATTCCCAGGTTGCTTAACAATGTTGAAGTTAAACTGGTTCATAATTGTTAAGGCTCAAGCTGTTGGGTTTGTGTTTGATCTGCCCTGTATATTACATTGCTTTATAGTCTAAAAACAGAATCCTATCACCAAACTAAAAACTAACATGAAAAATGGACTTAAAATACTATTCTTGGCCTGGGGGAATAGCTCAGTGGTAGAGCACTTGCCTAGCATGTCCAAGGTCATAAGTTAGACCTTAGGTTAGCTACCAAAAAACAAAAACAACACAACACAAATTAAAAAAAAAAAAAAAAAAACTCTTTATAAACCAGATATTCATAATTTCTGAATTCATTTGTTTTCTTATATGTACATTCAATTAATCATGTGTCAGAAAGTTGGTATGATATGGTAGAAAAGGCATGTGCCTTGGAATTAAAAGAGAAAAAAATTTCAAGATCTGACCCAGTCACTTACGGAAAAAAAATTTTTTTAATATTTATTTTTTAGTTGTAGTTGGACACAATACCTTTATTTTATTTATTTATTTTTATGTGGTGCTGAGGATCGAATCTAGGACCTTACACGTGCTAGGCCAGCACTCCACCACTGAGCCACAACACCAGCTCTCACTTAGGGAAAATTTGACTTAGATCAAGTTGCTTAAGACTCTTCTCTCAACTTCTATAAAAACAACAACAAAATAATAATAATAATATCTACCTTCTATAGTTGCTTTTGAATTAAGTGAAACAATAACTAAAATATCTAACACAATGCCTGACAAAATTCAGTTACTGAATTTCACTTACTTTCTTCTGACTTAGACAATGCAGTGCATTTGGTAAAGAGTACACACAAAAAAGCCTGTCCTACAGAAACTTAATGAAAGAAATAAGAGGTGCTCATGGACACACTCACAGACACACACCATATAATAACATTTCAATCAACAATGGAACACAGAGATGATGGCAGTCCCATAAAATTTGATGGAGCTGAACAGTTCCTGTATGTCTAGTGACTCTGCAGCTCAAGGTGTGTTGGTGGTGATGCTGCATTACTGCATTGCCTGCTGTATGAAGTATAAGAAAGCAATTATGTATAGTACTTGATAAACAACTAAACACTGTTACTGGTTTATGCATTTACTATTCTTTACTTTTAATGTTAAAGTGTATTTCTTCTTTTAAGTTTATTGTTAAATAGTATGCATTTAACAATGGCAATAGCCTTATACATCCCAAATCCGTACCTCTTCATTTCATCAAGAGGACATGTAGAGTGATTGACCTAAACTATCTAGGTTTGTGGAAGTACAAGCTGTGATAGTTTCAAAACAATGAAATCACATAAGGACAAATTTCTCAGAGTAAATCTCAATCTTAAGCAACCCATGGCTATATATATAAATGCCAATCAAAAATGCTCTTCAATGACTTAAGTACTGAAATGAGGCATATAAAGCTTTTCAAGGATTTATGGCATTATTTTTATATTTGGCCTCAAATCTAATGTTAAAATTTATTCAAAAATATTTATTTGACCATTTATTGGTTGTTTTATTCAATTCACTAGCACCTCTTTGAGTGCCAGGATACAATTACTACTTTCAAGGAAGTTACAATTTAATAGAAAAGAAAGATATAACAATTACAATGTAGCATTTTAATAAACCTTTTAAAAGAAATAATAGTTCACAGGGGAAGGAGGACCGCATAGGCAAGAGAAGCTTTCTAGAGGTTGAAAAGTAAGAGAGGTCAACTTTCTTTCCTAGGAGCAGAGAACTTGACCTTAAGAAGAAGTAATGTTTTTATTGAAATATTATTTCTACCTATTTTTAATAAGATATATATTCATATGACTGAATAATCAGAACACAAAAATTAATAAATATAATAAGATACCCTCTTCTTTCCTCCATCTTCACTTCACTAACTTTTCAGTCACCTAACAACCCTCTATGGAGAAACATAATGTCATCAGTACCTTGTACATTCTTCACATATATTTAAAGTATCATAAGTAAATTTGAATATTTTACAAATATTTTGCTAACCTAATGACTGTTTAAAGATTTAACAATTACAGTCTAGAAAGTCTATTCTCTATTTTGGCTAACTCTCTCTTAGTCGAGTAATACACTCCCCTCATGTGTCCTGCCCTGACAATAGCCATCACCATTCATTCCTTTCAACAGGTATCTCTGGAGTGCTGGTAGTATCTAGGCAAGGGGACATAGCAGTGAATAAAAGTGACAAATATCCCTGTTATCGTTAAATTCTCTAGTGGAAAACACAACATAAATAACTATATTCAACAGTAATAAGTGCAGGAAGAAAAAAAAATGAAATAGAGGAAATTGAAGTGCTAAGATGGTCATGAAAAGACTCACTAAAAAGGAAGAAAAGAAATATGAGGCAAGTGTGTACCTGTGGGAAAAAGGATCTACGTGTGGGGAACATCAAGAGTCAAAGCCCTGAGGCAGAACCCTACATGCTTCATTGGAGGAATAGCAAGGAAGCTTGCTTATGTGGCTGGAAGAGTAAGTAAGGAGGAAAGAATAAGTTAAGAGAGGAAAAGGAAGTCAGATGGCACACAGACTTTAGGCCATAGTAAGGCCTTTGGCTTTCAATGGGAGGCATTGAGAAGCAATAAGAGAAGGGGACACTGGATTCAGCAGAACCAGCATAACCATGGGTGAGTGGATAGGCCAGAGCTGGGGTACCAAGCACAGATATTGTCAATATAGGAAGGGAATTGAACAAAGGTTGCTTAAGGAGTTGGAAAAGACTAATGGGTTAGAAGAATTGAGCTGGGGATAGAAAATAAAAACCTACTTCAACAGGAGGAAAACATAAGAACAGAAATACTCTGCCTCTTTCTTGCCAAAAATATTCCATATAATCCAGGGAATAATAGACACGTACTGGAAAACCATGTTGTAATGCATTTAAGTCCTCAATTTCACATTTGCATTGGCAGTAACTTCAATTGCAATAATTAAAAACAGCCTATTATAAAAATTATATTAGCAATAAATTTTTATTCTGAAGGCTTATATCATAGTTAGAAAGTTGATTTTTAAAGATTATTCCACTGCATGCACATTTGTTGCCAAAATGCCCATCTGTTTTGCATTTTAGTACTAAATGTTTTTATTCTCACTCTGGTGTCATTGAGAAGTTTCTGAAGAGTTGTCAGAGGTGGTAGTGGTTACTGATACTTTGATAGACATACAGTATATTCTAGGAAAAGTGACTTGTTTCAATTCCTTCTTTGCAGAGAAATTAATTGATGAAATTAAGTCTTCCAAGAAAGACTGAAAAACTACCACTTTCTCCCAGTTAACTGCTTTATGCCATTTGTTTTAGTCAGCTTTTTCACTGCTGTGACTAAAAGACCTGACCAGAACACTTATACAGGAGGAAAGGTTTATTTAGTGGCTCACAATTTCAGAGGAATCAGTCCATAAGATGCTGACTCCATTCCTCGGGGCTCAAGGTAAGGCAGGACATCATGGCAAAAGAGTGTGGGAGAGGGAAACAGCTCACATTTTGATTAGAAAGCAGAGAGAGACGTCTCCACTTGCCCGTTACAAATATATACAGCACCACTTTTTCCACAAAAAGAAAATTAAAATCTCTCTTAGTCTGTCTTTGATTCAAGTTTCAGGTGTAATGTTGTATTGTGTTAATTGTTAAAAGCCCTGCCTTACCTAAGATAAGGCTCTGCCTCCCACCTTACTCCATGTTAAAATGGCTCAAAAATAGGCTAGACTTCAGTTCATTTAAAGTTGTGTTCAAAAGATTGATTTTTGTTATAAAGATTACTATGGTCTCAAACAGGGGAAATAGGTATAACTAAGTAAAGGTTCAAGATTTTTCTTTGTTCATAGCTATTACACAAACTGAATATGTTTTTGCTCTGTAATTTCATTTTCCTTGTTAACGTTATTAACTGTTGCCTATTAATGTTGTGTAGAAGTACTGCTTCTTAAAAAAAAAAAAAAAAAACCCTTGGGCTAATTTGAGATAATAAAGCCATCACCTACAGGAAAAATATTATATAATGCTGATTTCCAGTACTAATACCCAATTAAATGAAAGGGGTGACTGTAAAAATATAGATATTGAAGTTATAACCTGTTACTCCCTTTTTAAGTCTGGTGAAACTATTTTGCTGGGTGTTTAAAACCAAAACCTTGGAGACCAAAGTCAAGAAAGTAAAAAGGCCAAGGAAAAATCATTTTGTCACTTGCCCTCTACAGTCAGCCAGGACCCAGAGAACAATGCGACCCCTCTCTGGCCTACAACTCTGTGAGCCACCGGATCTGCTGATCAGGGAAATGGAGAGGACCCTAGAGAATAGGAAGCCAATCAGTGCACATTCTGCAAAATGGAGGGTCTTTAGAGACATAAATGTCCCTGATGCTTCCAAGAGAAGCCACATGTGGTCAGCAAGACCCCAACCCATCCTGGCAAGTGGCACCATGGGTAGAGAAAAGCTAAAAGATCCAGGAAGCTTCACACATGTCCGAAAGAGTGATCTCTGAGGAATCTCAGCTGACTCTTAAGAATAAGTAGGAACAAAGTCATTTTGACCAACTTGGTCTTAAACACCTGGCAGGAGAGTATAACCTAAAAACACAGTCCTACATGGACCATTTAAAAGGAAAAACAATGGTTGTTTAAATGTAACTTAAGATGCACACTTGTGTCAGTTCTACCAAAAAGTAAGTAAAGCTGGAGTCTATAAAGAAAGGGTTCTGGTGTGAGAATGAATAATAGTATTGATCACAAGAGTCCCTAACTTGTCCCGAGTTAATTTGAGTCTGATTTCATAGAGCTACAAATGTTCCTAACCTCCTACATTGATGAACTTGATCTGTTTTTCACTCATAATACTATGAGTCACTGTCCTCATGGTTTTCAGAGACCCTGGCTGAAATATCAATAGTTTTTGTTCTAATTAATTACAAAAATGTAATGCTTTGCTCTTTATTGTTGTCTTAGCATGATCCCTGCCTTAAGTATGCCTTGTCCAGTCACCTGCCATCTGCCATATGGACCTCTGGACTGCTCTGACGCTAGATGCTCTTAACTGTCCACACCCCAGCTGATAGAAAACAAGGACTTTGGGTTACTTCCCCCAACTTCACCCCCTCAAAGGGGAAATAGCTTAGAGATGTCATCACCCACTTTCCACAGAAATGGAAGCTAGAAATTGACAATGGGGAATTGTAACAGGAGTTCAGTTGATGCTTTGACTATATCCCTTGTGCCTTTGAAACTTACATGTTTTTTTTTTTTAAATATTTATTTATTTATTTTTGTTTTCGGCGGATACAACATCTTTGTTTGTATGTGGTGCTGAGGATCGAACCCGGGCCGCACACATGCCAGGCGAGCGCACTACCTCTTGAGCCACATCCCCAGCCCAACTTACATGTTTTTGTTTTCTTTTTCCCAACCTTTTTCTCCCTGATCTTCTCTTCCCTGATCTTCTTTTTCCTAACCTTCTCCTTCCTAATCTTCTCCTCCTTGATCTTCTTTTCCCTGATCTTCTCCCTCCTGATCTCTCCAATCTCATTTTCTCTGAATCACCTCGTTAAAACCCCCCTGTTCCTGCTGATAGGTAGAATCACAGACTTTGGGGCAGGAGTCCCCTGTATTTCTCCTTTGCTAGCAAAGCAATATATTGTCTTTTTCCTTTTTCTCAAAGTAAAAAATACACACACACACATACACACACACACACACCAAAGCCACACCCTAATTCTCACCTCCTCTAGTCATACCTTACCACTTTAGTTACCACTCAGTTAATCCCTACCAGGGGATTAATCCATTGATTGGGTTAAGACTCTTACAACTCTTTCAATCATTTCTCATCTGAACCTTCTTGCATTGTCTCATATGTGAGCTTTTAGGGGACAGCTCATATCCAAACCATAACACTATTTTTGCTTATAATTTTCTCACCACCTATCTCTTTATCATGTACAACCTCACTTCCAGTTTCACTATTTCATCAGAATTGTTCTCATTTTCTTCTTCATTCAGATCCCTCTAGAACTCATCTTTGAGATTTGTGAACATACTCTCATCTTTGGATGGCACTCAAAGCCCATTGTCTAGGATTACATTTGTTCCTAATCTATTGAGAAGAACACCAATGGAGAAAAAGAATTATAAGAAAAAACACATAAATGAACATACTCTAAGTGTTGAGAGGTGGAACTGAGTCACAGCAAGGGTTGAGTTAGGATGGATTATTTTAAGGGCAATAAGAGGCTTAGAAGTCAGTTAAAGCAATGTCTTTGTTTTATAGATGAAATAACAAGGTATAAAAAAATGTGCCAGGATTACAAATAACAGAAAAAAGCAATTTGGTTTGGTTTAAACAATAAGGAAATGTTTTCACCCACACAATATGAGCTCCAGAAAGTACAGGGGGAAAACCATAGTGCTCTTTGCAGCAATCTTTGTCACGGTACCTTCCATGGGTTAGCATCAACTTCTGGGCATCAGCAAGATGGCTGCAGCAGTTTTGAGATTTACATGAGAACCCTCGGGAGTTGGGGGAGCAATGGGAGCAATAGAAGGTTCTGTATGTCTCTTAAATCATTTTTAAAAAGCAAAGAAACTAATTTACATTTCCACCAACAGTGTAAAAAGTGTTCCCTTTTCTCCATACCTTCTTCAGCATTTTATTATTATTATTATTATTATTATTATTATTATTATTATTATTATTCTAGAGTTTGAACCCAGAGGTGGCTTGATCACTTAGCCACATCCCCAACCATTTTTTGTTCTATTTAGAGACAGGGTCTCGCTGAGTTGCTCAAGGACTCACTAAGTTCCTGAGGCTGGCTTTGAACTTTCTATCCTCCTACCTCAGTCTCTCAAGCCTCTAGAATTACAGGCATGCGACATCGTGCCCGGCTTTGTTTTGTATTCTTGATGATCGCCATTCTGACTAGCGTGAGATGAAATCTCAGTGTAGTTTTGATTAACATTGCCTTAATTGCTAATGATATTGAACATTTTTTCATATATTTGTTGGCCATTTGTATTTGTTCTTTTGAGAAGTGTCTATTTAGTTCATTTGCTTATTTATTAACTTTTTTTTTTTTTTGGCCTTAAGTTTTGGGGGTTCTTTACATAGTTTTGGATATTAATCCTCTATCAGAAGAGCTCCTAGCAAAGATTTTCTCCCATTATGTAGGCTCTCCCTTCACATTTTTATTGTTTTTTAGGGGGTGGGGGATTGGAAATTAGTGCAATCACTGTGGAAATCAGCATGGAGTTCCTCAAAAGATAGGCATGGAACTACCATATGACCCAGATATACCACTCACTCCTCAGCATTTATCCTAAAGAATTAAAAGTCAATATGCTACAGTGATATATGCAGACCCTTGCTTATAGCATCATAATTCACAATAATCAAACTATGGAACCAGTCTAGGTATTCATCAGCAAATGAATGGAAAATGTATGTATATGCAATGGAGTTTTATTCAGCCATAAATAAAAATGAAATGTCATTTGCAGCAAAATGGATGAAACTAGAGATCTTTATGATAAGCAAAATAAGTCAAACCTAGAAGGTCAAGGGACATATGTTTTCTTTGATATGCAGAAGCTAGAGAGGAAAAAGGAAAGAAAGGTGGAAGGGGACCCATGAAAATCAAAGGGAGATAAGTAGAGTAAAGGAAAGGGACCAGGGGCATGGAGGAGGGGAAGAAAAGATGTGTACCAGGGTGCAGTGGTACACATTTGTAATTCTAGCTGAGATAAATCATTGTTACAAGCAAGAAAAGGGTTCCTTAAAGGCTAGAATGATATTTTATACACTTTTATGTCCTTCATATATTCCTGCTCAGTATTTCTACTGAGGAATGATATTGGCCAAATTATATTGTTATATTGTGTACATTTATAAATATATAACAACAAATCACATCATTATATACAATTATAAGTACCAATAAAAAATGGGAAAAAAGAAGCAAAGAAATCTGAGCAGGAAGTCCTAAGAAGACTCCCTCTTATCATCTGCTCATTTCTCCATCAATCACTGGCAAGTGATATGGGACTTCAAGACTGACCTGGCGGGCTGGGGATGTGGCTCAAGCGGTAGCACACTCGCCTGGCATGTGCATGGCGCTGGGTTCGATCCTCAGCACCACATACAAATAGAGATGTTGTGTCCGCCGAAAACTAAAAAGTAAATATTAAAAAATCTCTCTCTCTCTCTCTCTCTAAAAAAAAAAAAAAAAAAGACTGACCTGGCTGACACTTGAACTAAGCTTAAGATAGAATGAATGCTTGAAAATCAAAATTAAATAAATTGGCCATATGAAAACATAAGTTATAGATCTCGAAGCCACCTTTATTCTAACATTTGTCGTATTATACTTCTAAGAATTTGTGTATTTTCCTGCTCACTAAAATTGATGGATTCAACACCACTCTTTTGCAAACTTCTCTGGGGAGCTTGCTTGCTCTTGTTCTACAGTTGGAAGTGGTGGGCTCATTTCCAGCTCTACCTCTATACACTTAATATGTTACTTAATGTTTCTTTGCCTAAGTTTCCCTACCTATAAAATTGTAATGGAATGATAATACCCACCAATTTGGGTTTCTGTGAAACTGAAAATGACTCCCCAAATGTAAATGCCTGGGAGTATCTATGCCTGGCATGTAATATGTCCTGAAAAATGTTCACAGAGTTGATGGCAGCAGTGGTCCACTAAGGTTGTCTCTCTTCTCTACACCCCGTCACTACAGACCCTATGTTTCTATACCTGTGTTCATGCTAGTCCCCTCCTTTTTTCTATATCTCTCAAGACGTAATCAATTCAAGCATCACCCCTTCCATAAGGCCCAGACTGTCCCTACAAAGACAACATTATCCTGATACTTCACTTATAGGAATTATAATTTGAAGCACAGACACATTAGTCTTGATTTCATATCATTTTGAGTTTTCTTGTTCTTATTATAGCTGGGATAAATCATTGTTACAAACAAGAAAAAGGGTTCCTTAAAGGCTAGAATGATATTTTATATACTTTTATGTCCTTCATATTACTTAGCCTAAAATAAGACTCACAGTTAAATCCTTAATAATTAACTTCTGAAAAGCCCTCTAATAGTGATAAGTATATACAACCACAGTTATTTCTAGGTTTATATAGCTGCAGACCCTTGGTCTATGATTTTATTATATGTTCAAGCATTAAAAAGAAGACAGTCACCCAGGGTGCAGTGGTACACATTTGTAATTCTAGCTACTTTGAAGGCTGAAGCAGGAGGATTACAAGTTTGAGGAAGCCTGAACCATTTACTGAGATTCTACCTCAAAATAATTTTTTTTAAAAGCTAGGGGTGTAGCTCAATGATAGTGCACAAGCATGGCACAGACAAAGCCCTGGGTTCAGTCCCCAGTACCTCCCCCCACCCACACACACACACACAAGACAAGGTCTAGAATTTTTCATTTTCTTCCCATGCTGATCAATATGCACGCTCTGGGCATCTGTTAAATGTTATTAACTATCCACAAAAAAGTTAAAA
This sequence comes from Marmota marmota marmota, assembly GCF_001458135.2. NCBI lineage: Eukaryota > Metazoa > Chordata > Mammalia > Rodentia > Sciuridae > Marmota > Marmota marmota. The sequence goes on from NW_026000108.1 coordinate 39,818,164, forward strand.
TTTTAAGAGTTTCAAATAAATTATGTATATGGTAGGAAATTCCAAATGTATATATTACTGTTAAAATTTAAAACTATAATGCCAAAAGATTCTTATTTAAAAACAGAAATAAGAGAAACAGTTTTAGACATCTTTTTCTCTTTTTGTACAATTTTTAAAACAATAATAATTGTTTTAAATAATTCTGAAATATTGTATGGTTTCAAGTATTCCATGTTTTTTCTTTCTTTATTTTTTTTTTTTTTGTTATATGTGTATGTGTGTGTGTGGTTCTAGGGATTGAACCCAGGGCCTTATGTATGCGAGGCAATCATTCTACTAACTGAACTACATACTAGTCCATCTTTCGTTGCTTTAAGCATGTAAAAATAATATACTTACAAACAAAAACTTCTCCCATTGATGCCCAAGAGCATATCATTTACTTATTAAAAGATGGCATTGATTCATAGCTATATGTGTCACTTTTTAGTCAAATGGGAAAAAAAATGAGGAGGCCTAGTCACAATTCCATATGAAACTATCTGTAAAATTGAGATACATCAACTGATTCAATTGACAATAGAAACAAGCTTATATCATCTCCAAGTAACACTTCTGTAAAATGCCATACTCTGTGGCTTATTGTTATGTTTAATGGATGTAATTATTTTTAATTTAAAAATGATTCTTTCTAAGGTTATCCATTATGAATTTTTCAACTATACCAACTCATCAGTGTTTCTTTGAACGTGGATACTCAGTGAAGAATAAGAAGAAAGGGAAAAGAGAGAACAAGAGAACAAAACTACACAACTTACTTGGATTGTGCAAGACAGCCTGGTGCAACCACATTCTGATTCTCCTCTTCTTGCTGGAGTGCAGTGAGCTCTACCATATTAACCATCACATCATTCGTGTGGCCTGGAAGTTGTGGAAGCACCGAAATGATTTTCTCTACTAAGTTATCTCCATGATGTCCAACAGCTCCTATTTCAGCAGAAAGAAAATGTAAACTCACAAACCGGGAGGAAAAGGTTAACTGGATAAATCCTTTATAATATCACTTCTATAAAAAATAACAGTCATTTTTAGTTTCTGCTACACAAAGCAAGTACATAAACCTAGTATTTTGGCCTTTGTAATACTGATCATATTAATCACCTCATCGATGTGTGCCTCATGGATTGACTTAATGCTCTATGAGGACAGGCATCTTATCTTCTCTGGTTACTGCTATATCCCTAGCACCAGCACAGTGCTACATATAGCAGGTGTTCATAAGTATTTACTGAACAAATTTTCAGCATATAGTCAATCAGTTAACTAAGTATCATAGGATGATATTAACCTGAAAATTTAAAGCAGTATTTGATTTTTATTGACAAAGACACTAAAATCCAGGACTTAGGAACCTCCACTATAACCTCATCTTCATAATGGCAAAGGCCCTGTTTATATAGTTCACCTACAGCCCACCATGTCTAGCATGGAAATTGGCAGCTAGTTGTCTCTTACTAAATATTTGCTGGATAAAGGAAAGAATAAATAAACAAATGGTAACAGCTAGCAATGACACAACATTTGTTGAATGTTTTTTGCGTACTAGGTACTCAAAGAACTTTTCATGTGTTAGTTCTATTATGAATGAGTGAATGAACTCAAATTAAAACTCAACACTAAACAAATCTTCTTTCCAAAAGCCATCATCATTTGAAAGACATTATTCTATCAATGGGTGGTATCTGCCATCCGCTTCAAATCAACCAATATTTTGCTTCCTAATGTTATTTTCTGTCAGGTCATATTAATGGGACAGAAGAACTTAGATAGGAAAGCCCAAACCAGGAACCCAAGGTATCATCACCATCCTCATCTTCATGAAAACAGCTAATAGTTATTGAGGGCTTATGATATACCAGATGCTAAGTTCCATACAGTACATTTACTATCAACTTAATTCTTACAACATCTCTAATATGTAGGTATTGTCATGTTCAGTTACATAATAGAAAATTAAATCACTTTCTCAAGATTAAGTAAATAATTAACTTGTTAATTAAAAAGAAAGAATTCAAACCCAGGAGTCAGATAATTCCAAAATCCATGTTCTTCATTAAAAAAAAAAAAATTGGCCTCACAAAAGTGATTTAAGATAGAGCCAGTGTGAGTGTTTCTAAGGTAACTCTTTATGTTAAAGAATAGTTGCTTGTACTACCCGCAGAATATTTACTTATTCAGGGCAGAAGGAATATGGTTATCTTATTTATGAGAGGTCAAAGTGTCTAAGTGAATTATGTCTTTAAGACCAAATTGGAGATACAAGACTTGTTCATAACATCATAAACATCTTTTTGTCTCCACTAGTTTCATCTTCAATTACTAAAAAACTTTAATAAATCTCCAATTATCATCATAACTTTTCTTTGATACTGATGCCCAAATTCTGATCTCTTCTCCCAAGCTATACTTAATTTTTCCTCTGTCATTCATAAAAATACAGTATAAATAAATGTTCTGTATGTGCTCTTGCTTTCCAGCTTATTTAGCCGCACAATCTGGTATCACTCAGTCCTCCTTCCTATCCAAACTTGGGGATCATCAGCAATTCTCAGTTCATTAAACCCTCTACAAACTGAAACTGTTGACATTCTCAAAATTTTCTGAATATGAGAAGCCCAGATATAAAAATGCTTGTATTTTTCTTAAGGTTTAATGGCTATTAACTTTACAAAACCAAAACATCACATCCTAAATGATCACAAGTAGAGAAAAAGGTTTGTTTTTTGTTTTGGCTTGTTTGTTTGTTTTTATTTGTTTGTTTGTATCAGGGATTGAACACAGGGGCGCTTAATCATTGAGACATATCCCCAGCCCTCTTTATTTTTCATTTTGAGATAGGGTATTAATAAGTTGCTTAGGACCTCGTTAAGTTGCTGAGGCTGACTTTGAACTTGCGATACTCCTGCCTCAACCTCCAGAGTCACTAGACTTGTTAAGGTGTGTGCCATCATGCCCAGCTGAGAAAAAGCTTTCTCAACTTGCAATATATTTATTGAAGCAGTTCTCAAATTAAGATTTTAATTCCACTGTATTTATGCAGAATTTCTAAACTTCCTATGGTGAATATATATCCCTGTTGTAATAAGAATAAAAAATGTACTGTGTACACACACACACACACACACACACACACAAATATCCCAAAATCTTAAATCTTAACCAGGGTTATATTTAGATCTAAGATTATGGTTCTACCAAAACTTCAACTCTCTCCAATATTTGCTACAAAGAGCACAATTTAAAAATTTATGTTCTATTAAAACTGTTCAAAATAATCACATCAGAGGAAAAACAAAATGCTGATCTGAACTGACTATGATAACTCCACTGCTTTTTTATGAATATGGTTTCTCAGATGTCCAGCTTTAGAGGGCTCAACATTCATCTTTAAAATTCAATTAGTGCCATTTTCACTTAAATGTAGACTAAGTATTTGGGCCTATCAATGTTTTCAGAATCTCCTTTTATGAAATGAATAAAAAGCCAAGAGTTTTATAACACTTACATCTTCAGGGAGCTTAATTTTTCCTTTATTAGAAAAAATTTAAAATATTGTTTGAGCTACTCTGGAGTGGAAGTCACCAGAACCCAGTTATTTCTTCCTTTTCCAACTTTGAATATGGTCAATAGAAATGTGGTCCCTAATCTGAGCAAAGAATGGTTCAATTCTCAATGCCATCTTTTCTTTTTTTTGCAGTGCTGGGGATTAAACCCAGGGCCTTCTGCATGTGAAGCAAGCATTCTACCAACTGAGCTATGTCCCCAGACCCTAATGCCATCTTTTTCAAGGAGGTGTAAATTCAAAAAAACAGAGACATGTGCTCAAGTGGTTCCTTCCTCTACTAGTTTTTTTTTTTTTTTTTTGGGGGGGGGGTTCTCTTTTACCAATCTAAAAACTCAGAATTGGTCCAACTGACACCTAGGTTATCTTTGAACTTCAGGATTTGAGATTGTACATTAATAAGCTACTGCTTCAGGCTCAACTTTTTAGTTAACAGTCTCAGAAAAATACCACTCCTGTGAATCATAATGTAATTACAAATATTAGTGTCATTATAAGGTATGTAGCATCTTCACTTGCCTTTACTTACAAAGGATAAAGCAAGAACTAGTGAGTCTTCATAACAGCTCAATCACACTATAGTGGAGCTCAACAGATAAAAAGGCAACAGCAGCCATTTCTACATATCACAAACAGAATTTTGGGGGGATTGTTCCCCTTAGTCCTTTGTGGTGAGATCTGCTACCATATATCAAGGATCTACCTGAATCCCCACATTCCTTACATACATGATCCTGTATAACATAAATCTGATCATGCCACATCACAGCTCTAAAACCTCCAAGTGTTTTCCCAATGTACTCTGGCTTGTATTCTAAATCCTCATTTTGCCCTATAATGCAGTCCCTTTACCTATCTCTCAACCTCGCCTGTTATCACTGTTCCCCTGTATCACAATACTTCAGCTACACTGACCTCCCACTGCTCCTCAAACATGTCAAGCATGTGCCCACTTCAGACCCTTTACAGTTGCCATTCCCTGGGTCTTATATGTTCTATCCATAGATAGCTTCCCGACCTGCTTACTCTCTTATTTCAGTCCCTGTTCAAATGCCACATCTTCAAGGAGGTCTTCCTTAGCAATGTTATATAAAATGAAAACTCCATCATAACAATCTCTGATGTCTTACCCAGTGTATTAGTTATATGATATATAATATATTTTGCTATATAACATATTACCCCAAAACTTAGCAGCTTAAAACAAAATTTACTTATTTCACAGTTTCTGTGTACCCAGGAATTCAGAGTAGCTTAACTGGGTTCTGACTCAGAGTCTGTCATAAAATTGCTATCAATATGTCAGCTGGGGCTGTAGTCATCTGAACGCTTGACTGGGGATAGAGGATCCACTTCCAGATGACTCACTCAAGTAACTATTGCTAGGAAACCTCAGTTCCTAACTAGCGGGTGGAAAGAACCCTGCATGGGCCTCTCCACAGAGCTGCTTGAGTGCCCTCACGACATGGCTGCTACTTTCTCCCAGAAGAAGTGATACAAGAAAACAAAGCAAGGAGGAGGGAACATGCCTTTTATGATCTGGACTCAGAATACGTACATTGGCATCTCTACTAATGCTAATGTGAGAGGGCAAGTGGGTCACTATACCAGCACACACTCAGGAGAAGGCAATTTAAGCTCCATTTCTTGAAAGATGTATCAATGAGTAGATACATTTAAACTTACACCTAGCTTCATTTTTCTTCATAGCCTTTATTACTACCTAATATTATGTAGTCATTTCTTTACCATATTCTTCCTCTAATAAAATCTAACCTTCATAAATATAAGAACTTTGATAGTTTTAGCACTATTCCTCCATTCCTCAAGCAATGATGTTCAACACATGTTGAATATATGAATGATTTCATGTCCTTCCAAAAGATTGACATTTTTCCTTTATTACAAACGAGAAAACTCTTCAAAGGCTCAGTGAAGACCATACAGCAAGTTAAGTCACTAAGATAGGAAATGAGGTTACACTGATATGGATTTATCGTCAGCAAACTAGTTAGTGCTTTATGTGGCCCTCCAACTGTGCCTCAGACCTATGCTTAAACAGTACCATCTAAACTCTAAAATGAAGATATTAGTTGGTTAATTCACATTTGTGGAAAAGTAGATAGGGGAGGGGAATTCTATTTAAAAAGTTACTTTTTAAATAGATGCTTTAATGAGCAGCACTTAGTCAACAATTATGCTTAGTATCTGAAGCTGCTAACTTCTGGACACCAAATCTGTACTCTCTCTACTATTCAGGACAAGGATTCTGAAACTCCCCACAGCCACACAGATGAGAGAGCTCATGGGCACAGGCTCTGGAGCAAACTGTCAAGGTTCAAATTCTGCCTGTACCTAGCTGTGTGATCTTATGCATGTTACTTAACTCCTCTTCAGTTTCCTCATTTGTAAAATGGAGATGGCTATAACACTTACCTCAAAGAAATATAGTGAAAATAGTAGATGATTACATATGCAGAGTGTGGAAAAAAACAGTATACTATTAAATATTTGCAAGTATCAATAGTACCAAATTTCAGTACTTCAATGAATAAATATACAACTATACTTTAAAGCAATGATACCCCAGAACCAAGAGCCACTTAGTGAATCAAAACTTAATTTTTGCCAGGTGCAGTGGCGCATGCCTGTAATCCTAGTGGCTCCGGAGGCTGAGACAGAAGGATAGCAAGTTCAAAGCCAGCCTCAGCAACAGTGAGGCACTAAGCAACTCAGTGAGACCCTGTCTCAATAAAATGCAAAACAGGGCTAGAAACACAGTGGCTTAGTGGTCAAGTGGCCCTGAGTTCAATCCCTGATACCAAAAAAAAAAAAAGTTAATCTTTAATCAAATAACTTTGATTTAAAAGTTCAAATCAAGCTAGACTTCAGAAGAAAAAATTTAAATCCCAAAATTACCATCACTGCCTAACTTTTGATTTTGAATTTGAAGACTATTAACCTAGCATTCTAGATAATCTCAAGAGCCAGACCCTAATATTCTAGTGATGCATGAACCAATTCTTCCTTTTAATTGTGTCTGGAGACAAACCAGAAGCCAGAGCAGGCCACAGAATAGAGTGTAAATCTTCTGTGCAAATATGCCTGAAGCCTGGGTATCCAAGCTCCTGGGTAGCCTGAAAATGGTCAAAGCAATGCAGAATCAAAGGGATAGACAAATATGTGGTCACTTACTTCTCAGAAATTTTAACAAACATTCCATATGTTTTAAGTCCTGAGAATTTATCAACTGCTTCAGGAAGGCAAGGACCTTGTCTGTCTTGCTCACCACTGAGACTTAATGTTCATTTCCTTTTGGTATCTATATGAAATTGCTATCAAGTGGTATAAATTGAAATTTCAGCCAGACTCAGTGATGTACACTGTAATTCCAGTGGCTAAGGAAGCTGAGGCAGGAAGATCAAAAGTTCAAAGCCAACTTCAGCAACTTAGAGAGGTCCTAAGCAACTTAGCAAGAACTTGCTTTTTCTTTCTCTTTTCAATTGCTGCCTTGAATCTACACACACACACACACACACACAAAAAAAAAAAAAAAAAACCCTCCAATTTTGTCCCTTGGAGCAATGCCCTTTCAATAGTGAATAGTTTCACATGATTTCATGAACCTAACATCTCCCCTCATACCAACCTGCCTAACTAGGTAAATTCCCTAATTTAAAAGACACTCTGGAAGTCAGACAACTAACAGAAGGATCCGTAACCAATGTACAGAAAGTGAGGACTTCACAATAACAACATTTACAACTCTCCCTTGACAATTCTAAAAACACAAGTAACAGAACTTAGACGTTTATAGAAACACTGAAGCAGGGCTGGGGATATGGCTCAAGCGGTAGTGCGCTCGCCTGGCATGCGTGCGGCCTGGGTTCGATCCTCAGCACCACATACAAACAAAGATGTTGTGTCCGCCGAAAACTGAAAAATAAATATTAAAGAAAATTCTCTCTCTTTAAAAAAAAAAAAGAAAAGAAATACTGATGCAGTATTTTCACACCTGTATAGCTACTTAATGTTCATACTTTTTCCAGTAAGAAATAAATCTTGAGCCTTAATTTCTTTGTTGTTAACTAACCTAACTTGTGAGAACATCAAACAAGGTAATGTGAAAGTGATTTTAGCCATAAAATACTCACATGATATGATTAATTAATATCACAATTTACTTTCTCCAGTTTTACTGTGTGCCCAAACTACAAAATGAAAGAATATTAAGAATCTGTGCACCTTAGTGCATACCTACTGTATCTTTGGGAGTGACTAAAAAATCTCAAAAGCAAATAGAATGTGTGCTAACATGTATGAAAGTTTAGTTGGCAGCAACTATTAATCCACTTTCATTCAACAAATATTTGATGAATTTCTACTGTTTTCAAAGTTCTCTTCTGAGTGCTGGCAAATAACTATAAATTAAATAGAGCCCCTCCTGCACAAGCTCGCCTTCAGGTGGGAGGAGACAGGCAATCATCACTTGGCAGTGCCAGGCAGTTGGAAAAGCTATGACAAACAAAGCAGGGCGAAAGGATTAGAGAGGACAAAACAAATGGTCAGAGATGGTCTCTGAGGAATTAGGAAGAGGCACTTGATCAGAGACTCAAAGAAAGTGAGGTACAAAATAAAGTGGATGCCTGAAAGAACATTCTAGGCAGAGATACAGAGGAACTTCAAAAGCCCTGAACCCGGGGGATGGGGCTGCAGCTCAGTGGCAGAGCGCTTGCCTATGCATGAGGCACTGGGTTCCATCCTCAGCACCACATAAAAATAAACAAAAAAAAATAAAGGCATTCTGTCCATCTACAACAACAACAAATTTAAAAAAAAAAAAAAAAAAGCTCTGAGAATGGGACATGCTTGGCATGTCTGAGGGGTGACAAGGTGGACAGTGTATACCCAGAGTGTAGGTGTGAGGGGAGATTAGAGAAAATGCATGACATGCATGGTCCTGAAAACAATGGTAAAGACATTAAATTTAAAAGTAGGAGTGAGATGGGGCTGGGGTTGTGGCTCAGTGGTAGAGTGCTTGCCTAATACTTGTGAGGTCCTGGATTCGACCCTCAGCACCACATAAAAATAAATACATAAATAAAGGTATTTTGTCCTTTACAACTACAACTAAAAACTAAATTGTCCAACTACAATTAAAAACTAAAATTAAAAAAAAAATAAAGGTAGGTGTGAAAGGAGGCTATGTAAGGACTACAAGCAAACAAATGGAATGTCAGATTTGTGCTTTGATGAGATTACATAAGAAACTGGCTCCATGGACTACTTATCTGTATATTTTTTGAATTTTTATACATTTTAAGCTATTTGTTTTACTGTTTTAATACTTCTTTGAGGTTCAAAAAAGGAGGGCTGATATTTGAACACTAAATTTGGTGATGTAGAAATCATTGGGGGCCCTGACAAAGATAGTGTCTGGAAAGTATTGGAAAATAAAAACCTAATTTAAGGGGAGTTGAGGGAAAATTGAACCAAATGATTGTGGAGACAGCAAATATATAAACTCTTTCAAGTCTGTTATAAAATTAAGCAAAAAAATCCCCAAATGGACTGAAGTTGGAGAAGCAATCAAGGGTCAAGAGAGGAGATGTTCTCTCCTGCTTGGATGTAATGGTGAAAATTCAGAGAAGAGGAAAAACTTAATCTAGATAAGGGGTATTTGACAAAGGTAAATTTATGAGAAGTAAAAATAGAGAGGGTCTGCATAGGTGAAAAAGTCGATGTTTGTAGCAGAGACAGTATATTCCTTTTTTTCTCTCTAATGGTACAGGGGGATTAAACCCAGGGGTGCTCTACCACTGAGCTATACCCCCCAAACTTTTTTGTTTTATATTTTGAGACAGTTCTCACTAAACTACTGAGGCTTGTTTCAAACTTGCCATCCTCCTGCCTTAGCTTCCCCAGTAGCTGGGATTACAGGTGTGCACCCTGAACTTGGCTACTTGCCTTTTTAATATGAAGGAAGAAAAGAAAAATACATGTGTAGAGATATAGAAAAGTTGGTAGAGGCCTGGGATGTAGCTCAGCGGCAAAGTATTTGCTTGCATTCACAAAGTCCTAGGTTCAACTCCCAGTTACAAAAAAAACCAAAAAACAAATAAATAAAAAAGAAAAGGTGTTATTTGGTGATAGAAAATAAGGAAGTTTTCTAATGGCTTCTGTTTTCTCAGTGATTTTACAAGCAAGAAAGCTGAGGGTGAGTTGGGGATGGGGAAGAGATCTAGAAACTTCCCTTGGAGAAAGTATGAAATGATTGCTATTGCGTGCCAATTTTGTTTTTCCATGGGTCCTTATTTTCTAAGTCTTTCTTGACTGCTTTATGCTACCACTTTTATAGGGAAGAAGCTATGCTTACTTCATTTATTCTATATGTGAAAAAAAAAGCATGTACAAAGATTAGATATTGAAGACATAAAAAATTATTGCTATGATGCCGAGCAGCCAGAGCACTGAAGTCTTAGAGGGAAATGAAAAAAATATACAAACTTCCTGATTAACTATGAAATAATAAGTCACATTTTTGGCATACAGGAAGAGATGCATAAACATATATACAATTCATTAAATATCTTAACAAGCATATACTCATCAAGTATTATAGTTTTAATCCTCTAAGCATCCAATTATGTTACAATTATTACTTATATTTAAATTACAGTTTCACATTGGACACCTGGTTTTCCCAGTCGCATAGTTAAATTTCCCCCTCAGTACTACCATTGCTTCACATTTTATGATCTAAAAATTCATCTTATTAAGGTAAAAAACTCAAATACTTTACTATTGTTTATATAACTTCTTTCAACCTTTTTAATTACCTACTAAAGGGAATGCTTACCAATGTTAGTTTCCTGAGTATTCTTCCTAAACTTGTATGACTAGCATTTACTACTAGTAGCATTGTATCTACCTAGTTACAGAAAAATAAATGTAACCTTTGAAAATAAATACACACGTCAAGTATCACAAAGAGCTTTTCTTTAGCCAATTTCAAGGTTACATTGTCCCTTATGTGTATAAATATTTAATACATTATTATGATTGAGACTACATACCCAATTGTTAACAAAATGTAAACTAAAGAAAGATCCAGGAGTGGTGGTATACACCTGTAATTCCAGCTACTCAGAAGTCTGAGGCAAGAGGATCACAATTTCAAAGCCAGCCTCAGAAACTTAGTGAGACCCTGTCTCAAAATAAGAAAAAATTAAAAGGGCTAGGAATGTGGCTCAATGGCTAAGCGCTCCTGTGTTCAATCCCCAGTACCAAAAACAAACAAAAAACCTAAGAACAAATTAATAAATATCTGAAAACATTTATATACTTCTGTTGCAACTAATTTACTAGGAATATTTATGGGTAGTCTCATCTTTTAACATTTACAGGAAACTAAACTTCAACTGTCCATTATAATTTCATGTTTTGCTTTATAGTTTTCCTTCCCCTGTGTCATCTAACACCTCTCCAATAGATCAGAATCCTCTTATGAAAGATTTTTGTAAATGATGGCATCTTCAAATTTTAGAAAGCTTCCAGGTGGACAGTTCTCCGTGTGAGCATAATTCCATTCTCCAGTCTCATGTAGAGGCAGTTGTTTTAATATGGCAATGAATATAGAAGCTATGTTTACCCATTGCGCACACTCAACAAATTGTATTATAATTGTTAACTTTCTTTTCTTGATCTCCCTTCTAAACTAAACTCTAAACTCTGAGAAATCAAGGACTGTGTCCATTTAGATCATCTTTGTCTCCTCAATCTCACATATAGTGAGAGGCCAATAAAACATGCTGAATCAATGAAAGTGCCTGCACTGTAGAGAGTGAATGTGAATAACTCCATAGCAATGCCACTTACCTGTGAGATCCAGAGTTCTATCCACAAAGACCACAGATGCCCTGCCTGTAGCATTCTTCCTTCTGTTCTTGGCAGGAGCATAATTGGCCAGATCTGCAGCGATGATCCGACTGAGGGAACCCACAGCAAAACACTCTTCACGTACCCCTAAATGCTCACACAAAGAACTGAGACCCGACACCAGGCACCTGATCTGCAGCAGCAGCTTTGGAGTCAGGGTAGAGGCATCCACCTCACCCAGGCTTCCCAGCCTCCTCTTGTCCGGTCTGGCACTATTAAGGAGATGTACATCCTGGGGTAGCAGTGGGAAAAGGGAAGCAAAGGCCGGAGTTAAGGCAAGGTGCGGAGCAGCAGGGGCGAGCAACAATGGGACGTGCAGCACCTCGGCTGTGTAGTTCATGTTTCCCATCCATTCACACAGCTTCTCCTCCAGCTGCTCGAACACCGGATGCTGCCCCTCCAGCTCGGCAGCTGCAGCCGCTGGGACATGGTTAGCCGTGAGGTGGACAGCGTGGCTCACTGCTGTGACCACCACACAATACTGGAAGTGACTGCGGCATATTATGTCCCTTATGGTCTCCACAGTCCGACCTTTCAGCAGGCAGCTCAACACAAACACTGCCTTGGGCTGCTTGACTCCTCCACCAACTGCATCAGACTGGAACTCCCTCAGGTGAAACTCGGGACCACCCACAGCCTCTAGGAGTCGCGTGGATCCGCAGCCCCAGTGCAGGCTCTCGGCGCAGGCGGCATCCAGGTAGACCACAGCCCGTTTCACTTTGGCCAGCACCTGCTCCCAGCCTTGCTGGGTGAAGGACACCACGCCCGGGGCACTCATGGCCGGGATTCGCAGCCTCGGGAAAACTCGGGTGCAGGAACTTCTGGCAGAACTCACAGCTTCCGGAAATTGGGTGTCCTCAGACTTTGACAGTCAACACAGTACACGTGGTCCTGTCTGTGACGCGCCTGGTGACCGCGCACGGTGATGACGTAACTGAGCACTGATTGGCTAGTTAGGAGGCTAGAGGAAGGGTGGGCGGGACTGGGAAGAAATGGGCGGAGCTCCGTGGCCCTGGGCTTCCGCGAAAGTTCCAGAGAAGAAAAGGGGCTGTCTAGGAAAGAGCTGAACTACGTTACCTTTGTCCCCCATCTGTCTGCTCAAGTTACCTTTCCGTGCTCCCTGAGAAGTCTTAGGAATAATTAAACCTGATCTGAAGTTTAATATCTTTCTCGGATATGAACACATCTCTGAAATTACAGCCACTTTCCCCATATAAAAACAGCAACTGCTATGTAATAATTTGTAGTTGATAGGTTGCTATCACACGCGTTATTGTGCACACAAGCCTGTTTTTTGTTGGTGGTGGTGGTGGGTTTTTTTTGTTTGTTTTGTTTTGTTTTTACTTTTTTTTAGTTGTATGTGGACTCAATGCCTTTGTTTTTATGTAGTACTAAGATCGAACCCAGTGCCTCACCCTTGGGAGTCACTGAGCTACAACTCCAGCCTGCAAACAAGCCTCTTAATAAACCTTATTTCCCTTTCTCCATCTATTCACCTGCATCTCATTATCACTAAATCTTGACGTGTTTCAAAACTCCTAGAAACTAGTTCTACCTCTCCATCCTTGCTGTCACATCACTCAGCAATATCACTCACCTGGACTAACACAATGATTGTCCCATGATTTCCCAGTTTTCCATCTCTTCCACCCTCGATTCAGGTTTCTTCCTAATAAACTAAGATGGTCCTTCCATTTTACTGCTTCAAAGCTTCACCTGGTCCAGTTGCCTATAAGATATATCCACATTCCTTCAAAGTTACCAAATCCTTCATGATTTCTCAATTTCTCTGCACTGATTCTCCCAGCCTGGAACATTATGTACCTGCATAACAAAATCAACGATTGACTCTGGAGAGTTTCACAGGCTCAGTTTGTTCAACCAATATTTATTAAACACTTAAGTGAAATCACTGTGCCAAACTCCAAGATGAAATGATTAATAAATCATAGGACTCACAAAGAATTTGCACCTTATAAACTCTTACCCTAAAAAACCATTCCAATTATACATTCCATGTGAGTGTTTTCCTAACTCACTACCTCTACTACCCTGTCCTCTTCTAAGTCTGCTAAGTACTTGCAACATCATTGGGTAAGTTTCAAAATACCTATTTTCCTTAACATCTATTCTACTAGATTATGCACTAGACACCAAGGAATCCCCCAAATTAGAAGATAGTATGTGTTCTATAAGTGTTTGTTGAATGCTCAATTAATAACTTTAGATAGGGCAAAGGGGAGGGAGGGGAAGCAGGGTACAGGGTATGGGGGTAGGAAAGACTGTGGAATGAGCCAGACATCATTATTATAAGTACATGTATGAAAACACGAATGGTGTGACGCTATTTTGTGTTCAACCAGAGACATGAAAAATTGCACTCTATTTGTGTAATATGAATTGAATTGCATTCTGCTGTCATATATAATTAATTAGAATAAATAAATTTAAAAATTAAAAAATCCATATAATAAATATTCAGAAAACTTTTAATGAACTTGTACAGTATTCCAGACCCTGTGTTGGGTATTCAGGATATGAAGAGAAATAAGCTAATCCTTGTCTTCAAAAAGAATTATACTGAAATAAAAGAACTCATACCAAGTGCAATAAAATATCACAGAAGCAGTGATTTTAAAAAATACATAGGAGTTACTAGGGAAAGGAATAATAAATTCTGATTGAGTGAAAGAAAAAGGGAAGTGGTCAGAAGAAGTTTCATATAGAACATGAGTTTTTAGTTTCTTTCAAAGAAACCAGGTGTTTTGCAGGTGGACAAGATAGGGAGGAGTATTCCTGGTAGCCCAGGCAGAAAGTGCAACATGAAAAAAGTTGTTGAGGTATGAAACTGTAAAATGTGTTCTTAGGAACTACAAATAGGTTATTTTAGCTGGAGTGCACTGCATAAAGAAAGGTCTAAGAAAAATATGAACACGTAACTAGAAAAGGAACAGACAAGATCATGAAGCATCTTATTTTCTATTCTAAATAGTAGCAGCCAATTGGAAACTGTTGAAGTCTTTGGGTAGAAATTGCTTGTTCACCTCTGGATCTTATTTACTTATTTATTTATTTTGGTACCAGGAATTGAACTCAGGGGCAATCAACCACTCAGCCACTTCCCCAGCACTATTTTATATTTAGAGACAGGGTCTCACTGAGTTAGTTGCTTAGTGCCTCGTTTTTGCTGAGTCTGGCTTTGAATTCACAATCCTCCTGCCTCAGCCTGCCACTGCACCCTCCTGCCACTGCACCCAGCTCACCTTTGCATTTTAGAAAAATAGGTTAGTTACCAGCAAAAACTATAGCTAAGAGTTGTTAGGGATAACAATAAAAGAGAATGACAGAGGGTGGTGTATAAGAGACGTTTAAAAAATAATGCCAGGGCTGGGGTTGTGGCTCAGAGGGAGAATGCTTGCCCAGCATGCGTGAGGCACTGGGTTCAATCCTCAGCATCACATAAAAATAAATAAATAAGGATGTTGTGTTCATCACTAAAATATATATACATATATATATATATATATATATTTAGTTTATATATATATATTTAGTTGTAGTTGAACATAATGTCTATTTTATTTATTTTTATGTGGTGCTGAGGATCAAACCCAGCACCTCGCACATGCTAGGCGAGCACTCTACTGCTGAGCCCCAGCTCCAGCCCCCCAAAAAATATATTAAAAAAGATATCCTGTCTACATATAACTAAAAAATAAATATTAAAAAAAAAATAGTGCCAAAAGGTTTGGTGAGTTATCTAGCAGAAAGAAGGATGCAGCAGGAGAATTTTAGGTTAGCACCCAGTGTGTGGATCACTGGTAAATGGCAGTGAACTATATTTGAAAAATCAGAAAAGCAGCAGATTGGGGAATAATATACTGAATTCAGTTGGAACATTTTTTAAAATTATGAGAACATATGCATATCATAACATTTACCATATTAGCTATTTTAAAGTGTATAGTTCAGGAGCATTAAGTACATTCACACTGTTGTATAACAAATATCCAGAACATTTTATTTTGCAAAACTGAAATCCCATACACTTTAGACAGTTCTTCATTTCCTTCCCAAGCTTCTGGCAACCTCCACTCTACTTTGTTTCCATTAGTTGACTACTCTAGTATTCCACATAAGTGAAATCATACAGTATATGATTTGTTGTCTTATTCTAGTTAGCATAATGTCCTATGTTCATCTATGTTGTAACATGTGTCAGTATTCATATCCTTTTAAAAATTGATTAATATTTCATGGTATGTATATATAGTATCTATCCATTCACCTGTTAATGGACATTAGTTGCTTCCACCTATAGGTTATTGTCAATAATACCGCTCTGAATGTGTGTACCAATCTCTATATCCTGTCTTCAATTCTTTTGTGCATATATCTAGAAGAAAAAATGCTGAATCATACAATAATTGTTAATATTTCAAAAACATTAGTTCTGTTTTCCACAGTACCTGCAACATTTTATATTCTCTATGACAATGCACAAGGGTTCCAATTTCTCCACATTCTTTCCAACACTTGATACTTTCTGTTACTTTTAAAGTGGCCATCCTAATAGATATGGAGGCATATTGTTTTGAAGATATTTGAGGGACATCTGGGTAGAAACATCTAGTAAGACATTGGATATATGATTCTGGATTGCAGGAAATAAGTCTGGTATCTGGGGAGTCATATGGTATGCTTGAGTTAGCTTTAAAGGAGCATGAAGAAGAGACATGATAATGATAGAAAATGGAGCAATTTCTCTGGGCAGGCAGAATTACAGTCTGTGTGAGAAGCCATGGGGGAAAAGTGTTTCCAGAATAGCATGATCCATGGTGGCCAAATGTCAGAGAAGGGGGAAAGGAGATAGAATCTGAAAAGAATACACAGGACTTGAACCTGTGCAGGAAGAAATTACAGACATGATGAGGAGCAACAGGGGTGCAGATATAATCTTTCCAGGCTTCATGGTACAATCAGGCAAAAGATAATGGTGGGCATGTAGTATAAAAAGATGAGAAATGATGTCCTTGTCAATAAATTTTATAATTGAATATCAGTTTAAGTGAAAAGTAGGGTCATCTTTCTGCTAAATGTTTTCTTTCTTCTTTTTTGTGTGCTCTGCCATTTAGCCACACCCCTTTACAGCCCCTGATCCTTTCTACTAAAATATGAGATTTCTCGGAATGCACACTAAATGGAACAAAGGTAAAGACTGAATTAAATGCATCATTGGGAATCAGATCTGCAAGAACTGGAAAGGAATAAGCATAGATATTGTCTCAGTTCAAGCTGCTAAAACAGAAATACCATACACTGGATGACTTGAGCAATAGAGATTTATTTCTCACAGTCCTGAAAGCTGGGAAGTCCAAGATCAGAGTGCTGGGATTGACCAGTTCTGGTGTGGGACCTTTTCCTGGTTTGCAGATGGTTGTCTTTCAGTCATGCCATCATGTTGCAGACAACAAAGAGGAAGGGAGCAAGCTCTCCTGTCTTACGACGGACATGATATTCCTCCCTATCAAGGAGGGCTTCTTTTCTCCCCAAGGACCATCTTCAAACACCAGCATATGGTGGATTAAAAGGTTTCAACACAGAAATTTTTTTGTGTGGGTGGGGGACAAAAACATTCAGTCCATAGTAGAGATGTGAAGGAACGACACTACAATGTTGACAAAAGATGATGAAGAATGGGGGGATAGGGAAGATCCCTAAACGTTGCTTAATGAATAGCCTGTGTAGCTTCATGAAACTTTAGGACATACCAGACCATGAAGGAGCTTGTAGGTCCCAAGGATTTGCATTTGACATGTCAGAGGAAGCCATTGAAGGGTTTTGTGTTACTTGAATTTCAGTATGGTAGTAGAGGTGGAGAGAAGAAGACAGATTTGGGATATATTTTGTATATATTTTATGAGAAGACCTAAGAGGATATTGCACAGTATGAGAGAGGCAGATGAGGGAAAAAAAAAAAAAGAAGAGGAAAAGAAAAAAATGATTCTTTGGGTTTGTGTTGACATAATTATTTGAATAGTGATTACTAATATGAAAATGGTGTTTTAATCAGCTTTTTTTTTTTTTCATCTGTGGCCAAAAGACCTAACAAGAACAATTAAAAGAGAAAAAAAGTTTATTTGGAGGCTCACCATTTTAGAGGTCTTGGTCCAGCCGGCTTCATTCTTCAGGGCTCCAGGCTCGAGGTCAGGCCAAACATCAGAGCAGAAGAGTGTGGCAAAGGGAAGCAGGTCAAGACCTCATATCAGGAAGCAGAGACTCTACTCACCAGACACAAAGAATATACCTCAAAAGCACGCCCCCAGGGCCCCATTGTCTCCAGCCACATCCTACCTGCTGTCAATTACACCTAGTTAATCCCATCAGGGGATTAATGTACTGATTGGGTTAAGGCTTTCATAGCCCAATCATTTTACCTCTGAACCTTCTTGCATTATTGTCCCACATGTGAGCTTTGCAAGACATCTCATATCTAAAGCATAAAGGAAATCTGGGGAATATGGCAATAGGATAGGACAAGCTTGAGAAGGGAATTCACAAATTCTGTTCTGGGCATAAGTTTGAAATGCCTATTAACTATCAAAAAGATTCATCTGATGAAATATCTGAGTGATGCTGAGAGTCCTGAGCTCAAGAAGTGAGAACTGCAGGTAGGAATTTGAGAGTCTTTGGCTCCCAATGATGTAGGTGGTACTAAAAGTCATGTAACTGGATAAAATGTCCTTGATATGCAGGGTAGACAGAAAAGAAAGCCACCCAAAAGTGATTTCTTTGTCTCAGATGTTATGGTGGAATAGAATAAATTCCTGCTAACATGATCTGCTTAAGACTGTCACAGTTACCTTATTAATGTGATTTGTACTTCTCTGCTTAAAATAGTCAGCAATTCCTAAAAAAAAAAAAAAAAATCAAACATATTTCCTTTCTAAGTCCTCCATATACAGGATCAGTGCTTGGCTTAAGGATTCACTGACCACTTTCCATGTGATGGACATTATGAGACAAGATCTGGTGACTACACAGATTAAAACAAAATTTTGTTCTCATCCTTAAAGGGCACACCCAGTTTACATTAACAGTGTATGTGTGAATAGGAGACAACAGAACTTTCTAGAAACAACTAGCAATACAAAGTGTAAAGCTAAAGGATGTTAAGATGCAGAGGAGGATGGCTAACTGGGACTAATTCATCACTGAAGTACCAAAAAGAAGACAGGGACAGCTCTGCACAGGTGTAATTATTCTGGTTGTTCAAACAAGGATAGGCCTAGAAAAAAAAATAAGTAAGTAAATAAATAAATAAAAACAACTAAAAAGAAAAAGAAAATGTTGGAGGGGTGGTGAGGAAAAGCCTAACCCATAACATGGCACCTCCTGGCCTCTAACTGGTCAATTTCTTTGATGTTTGCAACTTCATTTAACTTTGTTATCCTTTTAAGCACTGGTTATAAAACATTACTATATCAATTTACTGACATGCAAACTAAAGGACATTGACACTTAAGTGACATATCTAAAGTTGTGCCCAAATGCCAAATCCATGAAAAACACCTTTTTGAGTACTATATTTCCACACGCTGGTTGCTGTGCAAGACCTTTTAATTTGATTCTCAGCTCTTGTCATCATTTAGCCACCATTTAATCATTTTAATGAAACATTCCTTGAGAGTGCTTCTCAGGGATAGATACGTTAAAATCAGATTATTATTATTATTATTATCATCATCATCATCATTTATTTATTTATTGGGATGGAGGGTCTTGCTATGTTGCCCAGGTTGTAAACTTGTGGGTTCTAGTGATTCTCCCTTCTCAGCCTCCAGAGTAGCTGTGACTACAGAGGGGCACCACCATGCCTGGCTTATTATTTTTGCCAAGAAATAACAGATCACAAAAAACAATAAAATACTAAACCAATATGATCAGAACAAATGTAGTAGTTTGATAAGATTATAGTGTGCTGCAGTCTGACTGGGCACAAAATCACGAGCCACTCAAGCAGGAACAAACATTATTTCCAAAACTCCCGCGAACACCATGCACACGGCCTTCTTCTGGGACACACCACACCAACCGGCAATCCCTCCTCCGGAAATCCCTCCTACCGCACTTCCCCAACCAATGGGAACTCTCTGGGAGTCCCTCAGAGCTCCAATGTAGCATGCTGAGGCGGACAGCAGGGGTCTAATATCCAATTGAATGCACATCTTAACATAATCATTATCATCTCAATGGCTTGCTGGCGTCACCTTTCAACCAAAAATGCCATGTGTCATTCCTACTGGCTATGGCTCTTAGCAATAGTGTATAGGGTGGGAAGAAGTGTATAAAATATCTTCAAACTATGTATCTTTGACCTCCCCCCTCGGTGAGTAAGCAGATAAAGACACCTTTAACTAAGGAAGTGTAGTCATGCCAGAAACTCAGTTTGGAAGCAAGGAAGGAAGAGGACTTTTAAAAGTGGTTATTAGTGATTTATGGGCTTCTCTGCTTATAGAAATGTTCATTTTCAAAGCTAAGCTCAAATGCTAACCTCTACCATGAAGGTGATCTCATGCATCAGTTATTCTTCACCAATTCTTTAGCTCAGTTTAAGCAATGCCTTGAAAGGGAAGCTGTTTTCAGGCAGCTGGGAGACGAAAAAAGCCCCTCAGCAAACAGCAATTGGTTCTCCCTTGAAATCACCAGTCATTGGGGATTTTTAGAATAATAGACAAAGAAAACCTTCATTCCATTTCTTTCAGCAAAACCAAGAAGGTCCATTTGGTGTTTTGTACCATGCAAGAAATGGAAGCAACAAACAAGATGCCCTGTTTGAGGGAAGATTAGGTCTAATGAAGAGTCTGAACTGTACAATGTGATCAACTCACGCCATGGAGGAAGCACAAGGTCTAGACAGGTGATTAGCTCTGCCCTACTTATTCTCCAATACCACTGACCTCATCTACATTTCGTCATCATTTCAATCCAGGTATATTTGGGTTCTTTGAACATGCCAAGAATTCTTCTACCTCAGGGCCTTTGCACTTCCTAATTCCTTCATTAGTCTATTCACACAGGAATCCACAGGGCTTACATCCTGTTTTCATGCAGGACTCAACACTTATATCACCTCATTAGAATAACTTTTTCAGACTACTCGATATAAATTTGCACCATCCCTCTTCATCACATTTCTCTGGACCTTCTTATAGCTTATTCTTCATAATTCTTAATATTTTTGTTGTTGTTGTTGTCTGACTCTCAAAAGAATGAAAGCCCCAGGAAAGGAAGGACTTTCTTTTTTTATTTAACCCACTGCTAAATCTATGTAATTTTAAAGAGTTCCTGACTCTCAGTAGACTTTCCACAAATATTGATTGCATAAGTAAATAAATGGGAAGAGATGAAGTGGGATTCAGGAAAGATTTTACAAAGGTAAACAGAATTTAGAAGAATGTAAGGAATTGCTTTCAACAAAGTAGGTAGAGGTTCATTCAAAGATAGAGAATTAAAACCACATGGCTTGTTTAAATAACAGGAGATGGTGTGGAATTGGTGGGGTGTAAACACTTCCACCTTTTCCTTGAGGGAAAGTTAATTGCTTACCACCCTCTGTCTTTCTCAATAAACTGAGAGCTTTTTAAGGGCAATCCTGTTTTACTCATGTCTTTATTTTCCATCATCTTAAACATAGCAGGTACCAATAGACTGTGGAATAAAGAAACAATATTTATTCATTAGAAAACACACACAAAAAAGTCTGTTCATTGATTTGTACAATCAAAATAGATTTCTTTCTGTTGAAAAATGAGTATCCCACTTGAAATTTGTAGAATTAAGGGAATCTTAGAAATATCTAATTCAGCTTTCTCATTTTGTAGGTTGATTACCCAAGGTCATACAACCAACTAGTTAAGAACTGGAATTCCATTTTTAACACAACCAATGTCATCTTGAGGCATTATTTATTAAAATAAAAACTACCCATTCTTATGATCCAGCTTGAGGAAACACTTGGATAAAACTTCAAGAAACCACAAGGATCTTTATTGTAGGATTTCTTTCTTCTGGCAAAAGATTTGAATGCAATCATGTGCATCAATAGCTAAGTAGCCATACTCACTTTGTGATAGCCATGCTACAGATTTTTATCAGCTTAAAAAAAGACACATACTAGGACTGGGGTTGTGGCTCAGCAGTAGAGCACTCGCCTAGCACATGCGAGGTCCTAGGTTCGATATTCAGCACCACATAAAAATAAATAAAATAAAGATTAAAAAAAAAAGGCAGGGGACATATACTAAAATTAAAATGATCTTCAAGACTTTAGTAGGTCAAAAAAAAAAAAAAAGAGCAAGTCGCAGGATGTTAGAGTACTACACTATGCCTTTTAAGGCTCAACTTCAAGTTCTTCCAACAAGACACCTGAAGTAAATGTAAGAAAAATTTCAGAACAATGCACAACAAACAAAAGGGTGACCTCTGAAGTTGAGGGTAGTGGATAAGGCGGTCTTTGACCTCGACTTCAATTATTATTATTTTTTAAACAAGGAGAATGTATTTTTCATGACAATTTTTCTTCGCTTGGCTTTTTAAATTAATTTTTCGAGACACCAAGTGTAGATGATTTCTTCTCTAATGAGCAACTTTGGCCCGACAGGTGACAGCGACGATTCGGTATCCTGCGTGCAACATGTCAAGAATGAAACAAAAAGCCTTTAGGAAAACTTAAGTAACTAAATGGGACATCAAAGCAAACAGCAGCAGACAGAAAACAAACAATGGAGTGGCAAAAGCCCAGAGCGATTGGAGGGAAGGCTGGGGGAGGGGAACCAAGCAGACGCAGGACGCCCGCGAGAAAGCCACGCCGAGGACGCCGCGGGCCTCCGTCGGGGCGGGGCCGACTGCATTGCGCATGCCCAACCGGGCCCAGGTGCAGCCGCCGCGGAAGCCCAGCCACCTAGAGACGCCGCGCCGCTTAAGTGCCGCTGCGCGTGCGCAGGCGGGCCGGCGCAGGAATCTTCATCTTTGCCGCCTTCGCCACCGCCTTCCCTGGATTTGAGTCTCGTGGTTTTTTGGTTCGCTCACCTCTGGGTTCGCGCCTGTCTCGTGCCCCGGGACAGCGAATCTGGGGAAGGGGTTGGAGGGGGCTGTTGATCGCCGTCTTTAAATTGTGAGCGGGGGCGGCCATGTCGGCCGGCGAGGTCGAGCGCCTAGTGTCGGAGCTGAGCGGCGGCACCGGAGGGGATGAGGAGGAAGAGTGGCTGTATGGCGGTACGGAACTTCCTGTCCCTGTCTCTCTCCCGGGTCTCTCGGGCCTCCCCTCTCTCGGCCCGCAAACGGCTGGCC
>NW_026000108.1:39841082-39876870 GCF_001458135.2 Marmota marmota marmota
GGCCTCCCCTGGGAGGCCCTGTCGGGCCTGCCGACGGGCCCGAGCGCCGGCGTGCGCGCCCCCAGCCCCGCGGCCTCCTCCGCGCAGCCCCGGTCCTTGACCCCCTGTGCACCACCGCGGCAGTGGAGGACGTGGGACCCGGGCCCAGCTCGACTGTGAGTCCCGCTCGTCCGCCTCTTCCCCGGGCCTCCAGGCCGCCTCGCCTCCTCTCCCTTTATTCTTGATTTTCCTATCGATTTTGGAGTGTCTTTGGTGCATCTCTTGGTGCCTTCTTGTCCCTTGCTTTCAGAAACAGTCATTCTGTAATGATAGCTAAATAAAGTTAATGCTGTGAAACTAATGTCTTGTTTCTTGATGGTCAGTTTGTATGGAATGCACCTGCAAGGGTACCTCCTTGTCTGAAAGTCGTACTTTAAAATTATCATTTAAAAGACAGGAAAAAAAAGAGATGGAATGAATACATTATGGCCCACAAAGAAAATCTCTGTCTCCTGTGTTAAGGTGAAGTTTTTCTTTTTTAAGAGATTACTCTTTAATCCACATCATAGAAGTTCATGACCCTTGGGTTTATAATTTCCGGTGTCATCTCATGTATTTTCTTTCTCCTCAAAATAATGCATCTTGTACATTTTGAAGTGGACTTATTTAACATCTGGTTTTAAAAGTCATAATCCTTGTCTGGTAGTGACTCCAGATTTGAAACCAAACATTTATTCCTTGACTAAAAGGTAAATTCTCTATTGTTTTAGAAGAGTACATTAAATCTGCATGTTGGGCACCATGCAGCTCCTCAATGATGTAACTTTGATAAACTTGTAAAAAAGTACATTATCTTTGGCGGAGAGATTTAGCTTTAATACTTTGAAATGTGAAAGTGTGGAATTTCTTTTATGAAGATCTGGAAATCTTCAGTACCTCTTAAGCTTATTTTTATAGCAGTAAAGTCTGATTTTTTTTTTCCATAAAAGACGTATCTTGTTTAGTGATTATAAGGTGATCTAACTTTGGATATGCTTATAGGCCCATGGGACGTGCATGTGCACAGTGATTTGGCAAAGGACCTAGGTTAGTGCTTGTGATGATCACTTCAGATTTTCATAATACTGCTTTCTTTAAGCTTGGTTTATTTATTTATTTTATTTTATTTTATTTGGTAGACGAAAATGAAGTTGAAAGGCCAGAAGAAGAAAATGCCAGGTTAGTGAAATTTCCTGCTGATGCTTGTACAGATTGTGTGCTAAAGTAGTTCTATCAACAAATTGTCAAGGTTGTTATGATTATTGGCTTGACTATAACATTCTGACTAAAGGTTGGAGGATATTCAAGACATAGTCTTACACTAATTCCATCTTATTTGCTAGGATAGTTTTTAAAGTTGGGATTTGAATACGTTTTAAATAACTTTTAAGTGAGCTTAATAGTGGTGTACACAGCATAATCACTGCACTACTGAGGAAAATACTTTAACATTTAAAGAAACTATGAAAATTATTGCTTTTATAATATTTTTAAAAATTTCAATGTTTTATTTAACTTCAAAATAGAATTGACTAATTATTGGTAAGGTTGATTTTCTTTGTTAAATTATCAGGAAGGTATAAATAACATTTGTAGAATATATATGGGGAACAGAAATTTACTCCAAATTTCAAAGCACCTCATATAAGTACATGGTTATGCTGACTGTACTCTGACAGTACCTTAGTACTCTAAATCATGGAGGGAATAGTTTTAAAAAGAGCACTTAAGGAATATTTGGATTTTAAAAATACGAGGAAATAACTACCCAGTAGGATGGTTATAAAACAAAAAGATAAAACAAGTGTTGGTGAGGATGTAAAAAAATAGGAATCCTCATTGTTCCTTATTAAAATACCTCTGATGAGATTATAAAATGGTCCAGTTACTTTGACAGTCTAATGGTTTCCTCAGTGAAACAAAGAGTTACCAAATGATCCAGCATTTCCACTCAGAAGGTAAAATATACATCCACACAAAAACATGCATGTGAGTGTTCATAATATCAGCCTTATTCATTGTAGTCAAAAATTGGAAACAATCTAAGGATCCATAAACTGATGAAATGATAGGTTAAATGTGTGTGACAGTGAAAAGAAATGAACTATTGATATATGTTACAACACAGAAGAAATTTCACTTCTGTGAAACATTATAGCAAGTGGAAAAAAAAAAAAAACAGTCACAAAGGACAACATGTTACCTGATTCCATTTATATGAACTGTTCAGAATTAGCAAATCCATAGAGACAGGAAGATTAATAGTTGTAGGCTTGGGGAAAATGGAAAGCAACTGCTGATACACAGAATATTTCTTTTGGAGGTCCATGCACATGTTCTAGAGTCAAATAGTTATGATTGCACTGTGAATACGTTAAAACTCATATAATTATACCCTTTAAGTGGATAAATGTAAATTATATCTCAGTAAAGCTGTATAACAAAAAAAAAAAAAAAAAGGATAAGGAAGAAGTGGAAGTGGAAATAGTTTAGGAAGAGCTGAAATTACAGTTTTTCCTCACCCAAATATACCCCTATATTTCATTCAATTTGTTATGTGAAATTTAATCATTTAGTTTTGAAATTTATGTATTCAGCTCAATTTCAAATCCTATTCCCAACCACAAAATTGGGATTAATATATAGTTATGAAAGTGATTAAATATTTCTTTAATTAAGGAAGCAATTAGTTGATTACTGGGTATAGAGCTGTAATCAAATATAGTCTTCATACCATTGTTTTTTGTTTTTAGCTGTAATTCTCAAAATTTCTTTTTGAACTTTAACTCTCTAGTATACAGCTTGATAAAATTTATTGAAATAATCCTACTTGCTCTTAGTGTCACTATTATAATTTATTCATATTCTTTATTAAAACTTCATTTGGAGAGCTAATGCATTTAATTCATCCTGTTGGGGATGGGACCTGACCATTTTAATGGTGGTGGTTAATTAAAACTTCTGAGAGAAGTCCCTCGAAGAAAGGAGTTCTGCCAAAACTAGTATCTAGCTTGGTACATCACTGCATTGTTCTTCCTAGGTCCCTGCTATTGCAGTTTGCCCCCACTTCTTTGTGACTGGTTCATTGCTGAAGCCTCTGCCCTTAAACTATTACATTACACTGTCTCTGGTTCTGTTATGTTTTATCTGTCCAAGTTTTGACTGAATATAGTATCCTGTTTTGTGACACAAAAAGCAAATGAGTGTTCTCTCTCCTGTGCATGCATGCACACACTTATATACACCAGAAAAAAACAAGTAACACTTATGTCTATTTAGAAATTTATTTAAGCAGGAAGTGGATATACTAATGAATTATAATGGAAATGTCTTAGAAATGCTACTAATTTTTTCTGGGATTTAGACCAAATCATTTCACTGCTTTGTGCTTTAGTTTTCCTATCTATGAAGTGAAGTGGTGGCTTGTTTCCACTGTTGAAATCATAATTATTCAATTACAGAGTATTGAAAGTGTTATTTGTTGGTTAATGGTCATCTTGAGTCTCTTGACAGTGTGTTTTATTGTTACATTCTATATAGTTTTTGTTGTGAAAGGACAAATTCAAGTATTAACTGTCCATATAAAAGACTAGGCCTAGGGGCTGGGGCTGGGGCTGGGGCTCAGGGGTAGAGTGCTGGCCTAGCATGTGCGAGGCACTGGGTTTGATCTTCAGCACTACATAAAAATAAATAGAATAAAGGCATTGTGTCCAACTACAAAAAAATAAAAAGACTAGGCATGGGGCTGTTAATAATATCACATTGGAGGACTGTCTTGCATGAAGATTAATTTTTTTTAATATTAGAATTTTGGTTTTTATATAACAAAGGACATATCCAATAAGACTGATGAAACAGGAAACCAGGCAGATATGTTATATTAACTGGATACTAAGAGGTATCACAAATCTGAATTTCATGGGCACGAAGGAAAAGGAGAAATTATTACACAGCTCTTGGCAGTTATGATATTACCTTGCACATGAAATGTACCATAAAGATTTATGATAAGGAAAGTTGATTAAGTGTGCTGCATATTTTCAAAATCTAAAAATTATATCCCATCATCAAATTGTAATTTATTAACAAATTATCGAGGCATTTCCGTTTCCTACTTCTGTTTTTCTTATTGGTGGTTGTGATGAGGGATTACACCCAGGGCTTTATGATTGCTAGACAAAACTTTAAGCTACACACCTAGCTCTTTAATTGCTGAGTACTGTTTTATGTAAGATATTAAGAATAACCCAGAATAAGACAGATTTTATGATCCTTATTCTTATCATCCATTGGAGACATTAATTTAGAAAACCTTATCAGGCATTGTGTAAAAATATTAATATAATCTATCTGTATGTTAGTATAATCTCTCTGTACTTGAAAAACAGTATCTGACATGTACTTATTTTATCTGTAGCGCTAATCCTCCATCAGGAATAGAAGATGAAACTGCTGAAAATGGCGTACCAAAACCGGTAACATAATTATAAGGCTTTGAGATCCATTTACTTTCCTGTTTACAATTTTTATCAGTAACTTCACAATTGACTTAAAAATAAAGCCAGCATTTAACATAATGTGCAGTATCTTGTGTGATTTGGCCTCTCCTTGCATCTGTTACTTCATCTGGTACCATCAAAAGTATATGTAGGAGTTAATGAGGAGAATAAATAGTAGGAAGAGACTTCAGAGGAAATAATAACATGCAAAAGGCTTGATGGTTATTGCTTTCAAAGAAATGAATAATAGACTACCTGAATAGATCATAATTTGATTTTTTTTTTCTCTCAATTACTTTACTTTTTGGCAGTGCTGGGGATTGAACTCAGGGCCGCACACATGCTAGCCATGCACTTTACCACTGAGCCACATAGTTTGATTTTCAAAGCAAACATTGAGTCTCACAAACTAAGTTTATTGTGAGTTTTTAGCAGTGCCTTTTTTTTTTTCTTCTCCATAGATGTGATGGTCCCTGACTTCATGCCTATCAAATTGGTATTTTGGAAGGTCTTATGAATATTTGTACATTATATTAATATTTTGCTTGGGTGATATGCTTATTTACTGTTATGTAACTGTGGACTTAATAGTCTTTTAGAGCCATAGTAAAACCTTTATAAGTGGACCCACTTTAACTCAGCGGAATAGGATGTTCCCTCAAGCATCTTTAGGCAAGAGCCATTTTAGGTATAAATGAATGCCAAGAGTAATCCAGCTGCTCCTGTACTATTTGGTACTTTTTAAGCTTGACACTGAATCTTAAAATTATTTTCCTTTTATTCATATTTTTGTTAAGAATACTTTTTAAGGGGCTGGGGTTGTGGCTCAGCTAGAGTGCTCGCCTAGCACATGTGAGGCCATGGGTTCGATCCTCAGCATCACATAAAAATAAATGAACAAAATAAAGGTATTGTGTCCAACTACAACTAAAAATTATTTTTTTTTTGAAAATACATTTAAAAATAATTTTGTGGATCTCTTATTTTGCCTTAGATTCTTTTTATAAGAAGGGCAGTCATAAATAGTAAAACAAAAATGAGTTGTTATTTGCCAAGAGAAGGTGATGCTGAAAAAAAAGACTTTTATTGTACAGAACACCAAAGTTATAACTGAGTTGAAATACAGATATCAGCTTTATAAGCTTGTGACTTTTTTCTCTAAAACTATATCTCAAACAGGATGGTTTTATTTGTAGTTATTAAAACAGACCAAGTAAAAATAGTAAAATAAAAAAAAATTTTGTTGTAGACTATTGAATGTACTTTTAAAATGTTTATGTTGGTTATAGAAAGTGACTGAGACAGAAGATGATAGTGATAGTGACAGTGATGATGACGAGGATGATGTTCATGTCACTATAGGAGATATTAAAACAGGAGCGCCACAGTATGGGTAAGTTATTTTTAATTAGGTAATATTTATGTGAAAGCTGTATAGCAAAGATATATGTGATTATATCAAGTTGTCAATGGTTGATTTCACTGTTTTACATTTTCTATTTTAATGTAATATGAAGGAACTCTTGTTACAATTTTACTGTGAAGATATTTCTTTCCTAAAGATTAAGTTAATTAGTTACATGGAAGCAGTAGTTTTGATTCATGGCATTTAAAGTATTTTTATAAAAGAATTTGAATGCTGTGAATTTGTTGGCTATAATTGGAAAATTTTGAATTGTAGTTTGGCATTAATTCTTTCATATTATTACTTATCCAAATCTTAATTTAGGTTTAATTTTTTTTGTCTAGTAAAAACTGTATCGAATGATTTTATTCTTTTATTGCTGAGTAATATTCCATTGTGTATATATGCCACATTTTTTTATTCATTCATCTATTGAAGGGCATCTAGGTTAGTTCCACAGTTTAGCTATTGTGAATTCTGTTGCTTAAACATTGATGTGGCTGTGTCCCTGTATGCTGTTTTTAAGTCCTTTGGGTATAGACCAAGGAGAGGGATAGGTGGGTCAAATAGTGGTTCCATTTCCAATTTTCCAAGAAATCTCCATACTGCTTTCCATATTAGCTGCACTAATTTTTGCAGTCCCACCAGCAGTGTATGAGAAATCATGGCATTTGCAGGTAAATGGATGGAGTTGGAGAAGATAATGCTAAGTGAAGTTAGCCAATCCCAAAAAACCAAATGTTGAATGTTTTCTTTGATGTAAGGAGGCTGATACATAGTGGGATAGGGAGCTGGAGCATGGGAGGAATAGACGAACTCTAGATAGGGCAGAGAGGTTGGAGGGGAAGGGAGGGGGCATGAGGTTATTAATGATGGTGGAACATGATGATCATTATTACCCAAAGTACAGGTATGAAGACACGAGTTGGTGTGAATATATTGTGTATACAACCAGAGATATGAAAAATTGTGCTCTAAATGTGTAGTAAGAATTATAATGCATTCTGCTGTCGTATATAAATAAAAAAATCAAATGTATTTCTTTTTGTTTTTTGTAATTATTTTTCAAATTAATTATCCATTATATTTCACAAACTGGACCAAGTAAATGACTGTTCCTGACTCGTTGAGCACATAAGGAATATGAAAGGATTGAAAGAGAATGCTCTAAAGTATAGATTGAGATTTTTAGTTATGCTGGTAGAATTAAGAGTCAGTATTGTTTGTTTTTCAGATTGTCTACATAATATGATTACTAAAGCTTGTACGTTGGACACATAAAATAACCAAATTAATTTTACTTTAGTTTATTAAGCAGCCTTATCTGGAATCTGTATCTATCTATATACTTTATAATACTTCTTCAGTAGAGCCATTTTTTACAAAATCTTTAATTTCAGGAAACTTGAATGTTGAAATTCAGTAATTGTCATAGATAGCTTTGCATTATGATAATAGCTACCTATTTGATTTAAAAATCTTAGCAGCTTTTTAGGAAACAGGGTAGAGAAGAGACTCAACTGCTTATATTAATGCTGGAAAGTCATTCCCACTTGAGAAAGTAAATAATTACTGGTGGACTGTAATACAATACTAGTAGGTCTTTGTTCTAGTAGGTTTTTACTATCTGCATTATGATAATCATTGTATATTTTGTAGATTTTGTTGTATTGTCTTATTTGTAAGTTAAATCTGAGTAGCAGTTTTTGTTTTGTATTTGTAAGATAAATCTGAGTGGCAGTTTTTTTTTAATATTATGAATGTGATCAGTTTTCTTTTTTAGTAGGAATTGCATGCAAATATTAAATGTACATATATTTTCATAGTACTTTATCAGAACTTTATTCCTCATAGTACTTCTTAGTTTCATGAATTAATAGTTATGCTTGTATATGTTCATCACTTTTAGACAATCAACTCATTTAGAGTAGAAATTATGTTCTATGGATTTTCCTTTTCCTCACGTTACCTAATATATAGTAAGTATTCAGTAGATGTTTGTTGAATAAATTGACACTGTCTCTAGATTTTTTCCCCCTGCAACATTTGATGATGAAAATTTTCAAATATTCAAAAACCTGAAGGAAGGAATTGACCTTTGAACATTCACCCATCACCCAGATTGTACAATGTACACTTTTCAATGTTTACATTAAGTCATACATGTTTCTGTCCTTTATCTATTTGTTAGTCCACTTATTTTAATGCATTTCAAAAGTAAGTTACAGACCTTTATGAAGAGTGCAGTTTGCTTAACTTTAGTATCTGGAAATATAATATTATAAGATGAAACTTAAACCAGTTTAGTATTGTCCCTTAAACACAAATTGCCTTTTAAATTTGCTTTTAAGAATTCAGTGCACAAAGTATTATTTTCTTACTGGCTTTCTTTCAGTTTTCAAGGGAAATATCTCTAGATACTGAAATAAAGCAAAGTAGAAAGTAAAAAAAGCATTTTTTAAGGTAACATGTTTTTGTTACAAGTTCATTCTACATATAAATAAAGTTTAAAATAAATCTAAAAACTAGAATACTTTATCTTGTAAGGGAAAATAATTTGTTGGCATTATGTAAAGTAATATAGAGAGTGTGCCAACATTAAACCATCAGTGGTTGATTCCATTGTTTTTACATTTTCTATCTATCATGATACAAAAAAAAAAAAAAAAAAACTCTTGTTGAAGATTCACCATGAAAAATTTTCTTTCCTAAAGATAAAGTTACCTATTTAGGTAAGGAAACAACAATTTTTGATTTCTAAATTTATTAACTGGTGATGGAAATACAAATTTAATAGGTTTTTTTTAAATTTTCTAGAAGTAGGGAGGAAGACAGATAAGTAAGCAGATATTTTCAGTGCAACATAATGCTGAAATAAGCACATAATAGTGATTTGAAAGCTTTGAGAGGAGAGTTGCTGAAAGCCACAGGTCTTGAAGAGATGATCCTAGAGGTAACAATTGAACTTACTTGAGTGATTCTTGGTAAGTTTTAGAAAGAGGGCACTGCTAATAAAATAAACAAAGTAGACTTAGAGGAACTATATGGTTGGAAGCTAAGGTTGAGGAAAGGGATGGTTGAAATGTCCTTTGGAAGGAATTAGGATAGTTTTGCCCTGCCCTTGTGAAGCCTGTAAAGGTTTTTAGGCAGGCAGAAAATGTGAAAAGATAAATCTGAGTATCAGTAGTTGGGATGGATTTGATAAGAACTTGGCTAATGTACTTGTCCAGGTGAGGTGATAAGCCAGCAGCAACAGTATAGAGATGAATAGGAAAGCAAAGTATATTTGAGTGTGATAAAGAGAATTACCATGATTTACTGGTTGGTTGTGGGTAAATTAGAGACCAGTGACTCAGTAACTTAAAGGTTTTTAGAGTTGTTAATTAAGTACATATGGAAGGATCAGGTTGAAACACACTTATATGACATTAACTTTGAAGATTCTTGAGAAAATGCAAGCCCAGTGGATCCAGCAGTTGGTGTAGCCTGAGACTTGTGGAAGTAGGGACATGTATAGATTTGCTTAAGTGCAATTTCCCCTACAGCTAAGCTCCTTTGCACATAATGATTTAAAGACTTGGTGGCTTAATAAAGAAAAGTGATGTTTTAAGAGGTAAAACGTAGGAAACAAAGAAGTTCATTTATAAGTTCATTTATTGAACACTTATGGGTAAACCTCTTATAAATGTTTTTCCTGTAGCAGACCTGTTAGAGGATAGTTTAAAGACAATCCTTGATATTTGTGCATTAGTCTTTGACTAGAAATTTTATACATCATACTGTACATAAATGATTATATTTCTAAGCTACCTTTACTGTGCTGAACTTAGATTGTTGAAATGTAAGCATCATGAAAACTGAAACCACATTTATCTAGCTCCTCATTCTCCCTCTTTAACCTAAAATCAATTGGGCTTATTTTTATGCTCAGTAAACATTTATTAAATGAATTGATCAGTTAAAGAAGATTAAACATTGCTAATTGTTAATGATAATATTGCTTGAGAGTAACGGTTTAATTTGGGCTACTTTATGCTTTTTTGCATTTATATCAATGGAGCTACAATTATTTGTGTATATTATTGCATTTGGACTTTTTTTTAAAAAATAAAAACCAAAAATAAAACTGCTAATGTAACTAAACCCAAGTTCCATAAATTTAGTAAATTGGAGACAAAGATGCAGATAATTATTAGGCAGATCAAAAGATATGAATCATCACAAGTCGACTTGGTTGAGCCTGTGAGGGAAAGAGCACCAAATTAAATAAACGGTGAATACAATGTGAAAAAATGTATCATTTAAGATATTATCTATAACAAGAAGTCTTCCTGATATCTTTGTTCAATATGAATCTCTACAGTCTCCTCTATTCCCTTTTCCTTAACCTCCTCAACTATATGTAAGTCTGTTTTAGTTGGTATATTTGATATTTCTGCTTATATACATTTCATGCTTTATATAGAAAAGGAAAAAATTGTAAACTTACCTTACATAAATTTTATACAAGGTTTATAGGGTCTGAGAGACTGGGCCAAAGTTATACAACTAGTAGTTGATAGAACTTGTATTTGAATATGGGTTAATCTGACTTTTTATATCACATGTGTGACTACATTTCAAAAGGTGCTGTTCAATAATTTTTTGAAATGTATGCATTCATGTAACCTCAACCCAGATCAACATATGGAATGTTAGAAGCATCCCAGAAATTTTCCCCTTTTTCCTTCTCAATCGTTAACCATACCACCACCAGCAGACCCTGTTCTGCTTTTATCCCAGTCTTTTTTTTTTTTTTTAATGGTACCAGGGAATGAATTCAAGTGTGCTTAACCACTGAGCCACATCCCCAGCCCTTTTTATTTTTTGAGACAAGGTCTCACTAGGTTGCCTAACTGCCTTGCTAAGTTGCTGTGGTTGGCTTAAAACGTAAAATCCTCCTGCCTCAGCCTTCTGAGACTCAGGGATTATAGGCATGTGCCAACATGCTGGGGCATACTCATTTTAAAATTCCATATAAATGCACTCATTTTTATGACAAAATATGTGAGCATTTGAAAGAGGTTTTATCAAGGGTACAAAATGTGGAAAGCACTAAATTATTTTATTATTTTATTTTCATTTATCTTATGACCACTGGCTTTAGGAACAAGGTGGAGAAATTTCACTCTATCAGAATTGCTATATGTTAAATAAAACTAGGAGACAAGAGAATTAAACAAAGGCATATAAACTATTCTTTGCTTCCCAGCCAAATTTCTGGTAAAGTTTGCAAC
Source organism: Marmota marmota marmota (assembly GCF_001458135.2). Lineage (NCBI taxonomy): Eukaryota > Metazoa > Chordata > Mammalia > Rodentia > Sciuridae > Marmota > Marmota marmota. The sequence goes on from NW_026000108.1 coordinate 39,852,281, forward strand.
AATAGGATATCGACTTAGTGGCAGGGAAACTTTTGAGATGGAAACAAATCAGATATGTACGAAAATTTTTTCTGTATCTTTTCTTAAGCAAGTGACAGATTTTTAAATTATTATAAAGTGTTTTCTAAAATGTTTTGAGTCTGTCAGCTTATGTGGGTACATAACACATTAAATATTGGTGTGTGTACTTTGTTTCTCAGTATAATTTTTATTTTGTTTTTTAGGAGTTATGGTACGGCACCTGTAAATCTTAATATCAAGACAGGGGGAAGAGTTTATGGAACTACAGGTAAAATTTATATTTGCAGTTGTATCAGTAGGAAAGTAAGTCACATTTGCAAACTTTTTCTGTAAAGGACCAAATGGCAAACATTTTAGGCTGTCCTGACTATATAGTTGTCATTTATTTTTTCTTTGATTTATTTTACAACTTTTAGCAAAAGTAAAACTTTTCTTTACTCCCAGGCTATACAAAACAGTGATTTCAAAATGGAAATTTATGTTATGTTACTTCCTATTAGTATAGTAATTCCTTACAAGTAATAAGTCCCAAAGTTTTTCATCCAGTTAATCTTATAGTTACACCATAAAGCTTGAGGTCATCTAATTTTTTTTTTTTTTTTATGGTGAACATTATTCTAATGTTTCTTTGGAACTTTTGCCATTTTTTTTGTGCCAGGAGTATAAAAAGGTGCTAGTGTTTTCTGTTGGTCTATGGTATCTCCCATGTTCTTACTAATGTAGCTCCTTTACCATTTTATATTTCTGTGAAATAGGAACAAAGGTCAAAGGAGTAGATCTTGATGCACCTGGAAGCATTAATGGAGTTCCACTCTTGGAGGTAGATTTGGATTCCTTTGAAGATAAACCATGGCGTAAACCTGGTGAGATTATTATGTGTTATGTTGATTTCAAAAAATGTATTGTTTGATGTTATCAGTAAAGTATTTTTGAGCATCAACTTAGGTTATTGTTTTTTCAAGGTTATTTTTATTGTGTTAAGCAAATGATGAGTAATAAAGACTTGTATTATTAAATTTGCCTGTGGTCTAGCATAACTATAAATGTTGACATGCATGTTTATTATAATGCCAAATAATTTTGGTCAAAATGTTTTGTAGTCTTTTTGTTTTATGGTGGTAATTTTGAGAACTAGTAGAATAGAAGGGGTGGTAAGACTGCTAGAATGTTAAAATTTATGTTTTAGTACTTCATTGTATTTTTTTTAAAAAAATATTTTTAGTTGTAGATGGGCACAATACCTTTATTTATTTTATGTGATGCTGAGGATCAAACCCCTTGCTTCACACATGCAAAGCATATGCTTTACCACTGAGCTAGAATCCCAGCCCAGGTCATTGTATTTTTGCTGCTGTATAGCATTTAAATATTTGCACACTAAAAATATTTTTTGTCTTTAGGTGCTGATCTTTCTGATTACTTTAATTATGGGTTCAATGAAGATACTTGGAAAGCTTACTGTGAAAAACAAAAGAGGATACGAATGGGACTTGAAGTTATACCAGTTACTTCTACTACAAATAAAATTACGGTAATTAGTAAATATTCCAGAATATGCCTACCTTTTTTACTGTCCCACTTTTACTCCCCAAATAAGTCACATTTTCCCTATGAAGGTGGTTAAATGCTACATGATAGTTTAAAATTTTCATTCTCTTCCCTGTTTCTCTTCCTTTTCAGAGTTTCTTATTAATGATTATTTTTGTTCTTAGTTTCAAGTCACAAACTAGCTACAGCTAGTTTGTCTTTATATGGCCTATCAATTAAAATTTGTGTGGTATCTTAATGGGGAATATGTTATCTAACTTAGGCCGAAGACTGTACTATGGAAGTTACACCAGGTGCAGAGATCCAAGATGGCAGATTCAGTCTTTTTAAGGTGAATTTTAGTAAATTATCCTTGGTTGCTCTCATTTTTTGTTCTTGAGTCTGCTCCATACCACTATTGAAGGGTCAAATTTAAAGTAGAAATAGCTGTCTTTTTTCCTAAACCTTCAGCTTCCTGGTGACTTACAAATTTGCTGATTGTTGTTTTATCTCCACTTTTGCAAGCGTGTGAATTTATAGCCTGTCATTACTAACAAATGCCAAGTTAAACTATTCTTCACTGTATTTTGTGGTTTTATTTTGAGTACAGCACATGTTTATTTATAGGAGGTGAAAGTTCATGGTAACAGGGTAAGCTGTCATTTTGTTTTGTAGCTCATGCTCTAAGTTTTATAAGCAGAATTAGGCTTATTTTTCCTAATTTTCTTTAAAAAAAAAAAAAAAAGGTAAGAATAGTGCTATGGTTTTTTTCTATCTGTTTGACACTGAAATTGTTGGTGTGATGTCTCTTGTAGATCAAGGTGTTTTCAAGAGTTTTACACATTATCTGAGAGTCTCTAAGATCTCAACAAAAGGGATAAAGCCATTGATTTTTAAAATTAATACTTAAAAGGAGTCGGTTTATGTGAGAAACTTGAAGGATGATATTACCACTTTAGATATCAAGTCTGTCTTCTGGCTTCTCCATGCCATGGTAGGCTCATACCCAGTTCAAAAGTGAATATTATATTTTCATACTTGAAATTCGGTTGGGTAGTCTTTTCTTCCTTTCCCTTAATATTTGATTCTTAACATTGGGTGTCAGTGTGATAAAGATTTGGAGTGGCTTTTAGACTGGCAAAAATACTTAGGAAACTTATGATCTGCCTATGGAACTCTGCCCCTTTTGAGACTGCAGCGCTGTCTACCAAAATACTGCCTTATGCAATGCGTGTGCTATATCTGCAGATGTAGTTGCTCTGTTGGGCACAGTTCTGTATAGAGAATCAAATTTTAAATTTACATCCTACTATGGGTAAGTATTTGGTTCTTGTTCTGTTGCAAATATTTTGAAAGTACTTGATAAGATCTACCATATTTTAAAGGGTCATCAGGTTCTTTTTGGTAATGTTGTCTACTTAGGCATTGAATATTTTGTTATACTTGATTATGAGGATGAGATAGAAAAGTTGTCTTAATTACCTCGATTGTTTGCAGTGGTGCTTTTTTTCTTCTAATAGAAATGACACTTGTTATAAACTCAGCTTCCGGGTACTTTTTCATTTCTTTTATGGTAGACTTTTAAAAACAGAAAAAAATTCATAGGGGCTGGCTCTTATGGCTCTTACAGATGGAAGCCTGCTGTTATATATTTTATTCCCAAGAAACTTGGTATTATGTTTGCATCCCATTGTTTTTGTAGTAATGCAGTGTCCCCTCCCCCCACGAATACTAATGATTATGCTTATGCTTGTGTTAGTTATTTATTTTTTTTCCTGAATAGTTTGTTTTCTTCAAGTTGGTTTTTGATGTTATTATTGACTTCTGACTTGGACTTTTCTCAAATGTTTATTGATTGTTGGCCATTCGCTTGTTTAAGAGTGGGCTGCTAAAAGTCAACTGGAAGTTCCTGTAGGATTAAGTTTTTTTCATGTTAGTATCTTTAGATTGTTTGCTCTCCCCCCCCGCCCCTTTATTTTGGTGATAATATGACTTTTCAGAGAAGGCATTCCAGTATTGTGCCTAGAGGATATGTGCCTGGCTGATTCAGATCTTCTGGGAGCTGGAGTTGTCAGTTTCTGAGCCTTTTGGGTCCTGCCATGTCTGATCAGGATGTCTTTGCTTTCTCTTAGCAACTCAGCATTCAGCTTTCTGTTCTGCTCAGTTACTATTTTCCTCATCTTTTTTCAAAGTCTTAAATGTCATTGCTGTCCCAAATTTTTTGTTCTTGTGGATTGAATCAAATTGTGATTATTTATGGCTTTGCCCTTTTCCTTTATTCACCCTAACATTATTTGGTAAATGTTTTCCTAGGTTATAGGAAAGAATATTAAAATTTTTTTTAGTTCTAATTAGTTATACATAATGGTAGAATGCATTTTGATACATCATACATGGAGTATAACTTCTCATTCATTTTATTGTACATGATAAAATTTTTTGATAGTTATAATTTTTTGCATAATCTACTATTTGAGTATATCACTGTTTTCTAGGTTTCTTTTTTAAAATATTGTTCATATTAAACTTTTATAAAAATGCTGTAACGGACTAAAGAAACATTCAAAAAATAATTCCCAAACTTTGGTTCTTGGGTAGCATCATTTGGGTGAATATTTAACTTTTCTGGTGTATAGATTTTAAATGAACTACCTCCCCAGCCCTTTGTTTATTTTGAGCCAAGATCTGAGTAAGTTGCTCCGGGTGGTCTTGAACTTGTGATTTTCTGCCTCATACTCTGAAGTCACCCAGCCAAAATTACATTGGTTATAAACTCCATATCTTTTGAAGGAATTTGAGGAAGTGATATTTAAACTAAGCCCCAGAGTCAAACATTTATTAGAGTTCTTATTGAACACCAGATACTGATCTCTAGTTACTTTAGATACAGATTTGTTATACATAGTCCATGTCTTCAGAGATCCTGTAAACTGGCAATAGACAGTAATCATAAATAAAACAAGATACTTTCAGATAATGATACTAGTAAGAAATTATGGGAAAAAAAATGATTGGGAGTGGTTAGGGAAGGCCACTCTTAACGAGCTAATTGAATAAGACAGGAATCCTCCTATATCTGAAGGAACACATTGCAAGACCTTTTGGGTATTATAAAAGTTTCCATACATACCCAGGATAATGTATAATGTGTGAATTAGGAAGAGCTAAACAATAATAAAATAGAATGATTATAGCAATATATTGTAATAAAAATTATGTGAATGGCCTCTCTCAAAATATCTTACTATATTGTAGATCTTAGTAACTTCAGAATACTTGTTTTTTCTTTGCTTACTGAATCTAGAACATTTACCTTTTCATTTAATGGAAGCACTTTACAGCTTCTCTTTGCATATCCAAATTGCCAGTATCACTACTCTTGTTTTGGGGGACTATTATTGAGTAAAATAAGGGTTAGGAACACAAGAACTATGATACCACCAAAGTCTTTCCAGTGTTCCAGACAGCTAAATGTTTAATGTACAGGTAGCACAGACAGGATGTACTAGACAAAGGGATTATTCATATCCTATGTGGGATGAAGTTAGAATGTTCAGAATTTTATTATGCTACTGTCATTGCACTGTTTAACTTACAAATTGTTTATTTTGGAATTTTTCATTTAATATTTTTGGTCTGCTTTTGACAAGTGGTAAATGAAAATACAGAAAGTGAAACCAAAGATCCGAGATAGGGAGGCTACTATTCTTGATTAGAAGGAGAAATCCATGAGTTCTATAGAGAGAGCATTCCAAACAGAAGGGACATGTATAAAAACCCTGGGAGGCTGGGGTTGTAGCTCAGTGGTAGAGCACTTGCCTAGCATGTGTAAGGCACTGGGTTCCATCCTCAGCACCACATAAAAAAATAAATAAAAGTATTGTATTCAGCTACAATTAGAAACATTAAAAAAAAAAAAAAAAAGCCTGACAAATTAGTAGCTTATATGTTAAAAAGGACAAGAAAAAAAGACCATATGATTGGACATAGTAAAGATCAGTTGGGGAAGAATAGAGGAAAACAATGTCAGAGTAGTAAACAGGGCCCATGCCAAGTAGTCCTTGTAGGCTGCCAAGACATTGATTTTTTCCCCCCTAGTTGCAATAGGAAACTTGGACAGTTCTGAGCAGTGAAGAGACATTAGTTGATTTAAACTTATATTTTAATAGATTGCTTTGGCTGTGTATGGAGGATGGATTTTAGAGAGGTAAAAGTGGTGAGACAAGTTCATGTAGCAGAATGGCTGAGATTATATTGGTGGGTTTGACTTTGGGGGCAAATAGACATGTTGGGCACTGTTTAGTATAATAAGTGATCTAACTGTAAAAAAGTAAGATTTTTTTTTTCACATAATGACCTTTGGAATCAAATCAGTGGTTCAAATATATTAGAGTCAAATATCTAAGATTCTCTTTGTCTTTTCCTTTGGGAAAGGTCAGTGATGCTGAATTTAGATGGAAAGAGGACCATAGAATTTAGGGCCTAAGATATACTGTGATGTTATTTAAGTGGAGGGGGCTTTATAATAAATGGTGGGATTTTTGTATATGTTGTAAAGGTTAAGTTGACATATTGTACACTGACATATAGTTAATACTTAGGTGTTTGTTTTCCTTGAGTAATTTATGATAGAAATGTATGATGATAGAGCCATTTGTTTATATGAGGAAGACTCAGATAGGATCAGATTGGGGAAAATCAATAGTTTTTTGGCCAAGGCATCTTCGAGATTTCAATTAGACAAGTCAGATGTTGCATATAAATTATTTGTGTTCATTAGCACTATAATGTCAAGTCTGAGTATTCCTGACATCCCTAGACAGAGCAATGCATTTTTTTAAATTGTTTCCATAGCATCTTTTGTCTGTATTTTTCATAGCATTTATATATTGCATATTTTGAGGTCTGTTTTTCCCTGAGGTTTGAGATACATTGTATTTTTCTCTGATGTCTCAGCTTCTGGTATATAGTACGTGTTTTGTGGTTAATAAATGGTGAATGAATTATGTTCTGTTTTCCAGTCACCAAATCCTATCAGTTTTACTTATCACATGCCTGTCAGTTCTACTTCAGTTTTTCTGTCTCCATTGCCTTAGTGTTGATCCTTATCTCCTTAGGATCAGTACATTTTAAATAGACGTGTTGGGTGCTATTTAATGTAATTAATAAGTGATCTAACTGTAATGGCTTAAAGCAAGATTTTTTTTTTCCACATAATGACCTTTGGAATCAAATCAATGGTTCAAATATATTAGAGTCAAATATCTGAGATTCTCTTATCTTTGCCTTTGGGAAAGGACAGTGATGCTGAATTTAGATGGAAAGAGGACCATAGAATTTAGGGCCTGCGATATATTGTGATGTTATTTAAGTGGAGGACAACTTTGATTAAATTTAATAATTTGATGATTATTTTAAGATAGAAGTTGAGATAAAAGCAAAAGAGCATAGACACCAGTCTAGAGGAGTATAACTAGACCATATTCAGAGGATCTGATGGAAGCAGAAAGCATGGGCAGACATGCTTTAATAATAATAGACAAATAATAGACTAAATGGATACCTGGTTTGGAAATAAGTATAGAGACTGAAGAAGTATGAAGGAGACAGAAGATTGATGATAAGTTTTTAGATCCATAGAACTGGCAGATGGTGGTACTGACAGTGTGATGGGAAAATTGAAGAAATGGTATGGATTAGGGGCAGATTATTTGTATTTATGTTGCAGCAAATCTAAATAGAAAATGGTCAGAATGGCTAAAATGGCCACTAATTGTTTTGAATGAGGGTAGTGAACACAGATGGAAAAAATTCTTCAAGGCCTTTCTTGAACTCTGACAATTGGAGTTATACTGAGTATTTTGAACTCATTTATTGTATATCAGAAATAATTTGTGAAAGTTCCAAAGAGTTTTAATTTCTTGAGTATCTATGTGACAAAATTAATATTTTAGTAGTTGGAACATTTTGATCCCATAATCCATCTTGATGCCTTTCACTTAAGACTAATAAAGAAGTTAATTTTAATAAATATTCAGCCATAAAAATTTTTATATGTAACTTCATATAACATTTATAAATTTATAAATGTTATAAATTTAACATCTTAAGTATTTTGTGTTTTATATTAAATAAATAAGCTAATATTCTTGAATGTTTTTGTTTAAAGGTACAGCAGGGCAGAACTGGAAATTCAGAGAAAGAAACAGCACTTCCATCTACAAAAGCCGAGTTTACTTCTCCTCCATCTTTGTTCAAGACTGGACTCCCACCAAGCAGGTTAGTAGAAGAGTTGTAACTCAATTATTGTAAGGCATTGGTGTCTTTTATATTTAATTTGTGCTATATTAAGTATAAAGTTAGTTTCCCAGTGTTCTACCAACAAAAACTGGAACTTTGTAGTTCAAAATGAATTCTTTGTGAAAATATCTTCTGGATGCTATTGCATCTGGAAGAAGTAAAAGAAAACCTGGGTAAGCAAGAAATGAAGCACAGTATAAAGTTATGTGTATATATATAAAGATAGTAATCTTAGTAAAGGTGATAAAAATGATCTTGCTCTTGTCTGTGTATGTTATTTTTAAAGATATTTGGCTTCCTACATCTAAGGGTTTTGCTGATCTTAGTAAAAGAGGTGGTAGAAATTTCATTCTAGACATCTTTCAAATTAAAAGCATTTTTTTCCTCTTTGATCTTAGTGCCAGTACCTAATTTTGTTCCTTTAGTTCACAAAGTACAAGATATAACTTGCAAACGTGGAAAATGTCCTTTTTACTCAATTGTGACAAATGTTTATCTGTTTCTCCATTACAAGGATAAGGGCAAAGGATAGGCTAAGGCTTGAGAAGTTTGATGATGCTGGCAGTTTAATCTTACGTTAGATAAACGTGTCTGAAATCTGGGCCTGGAACCCAGCAATTTCTAGTTCTCAGCCAAGTTACTTACTATTTGTGTTACTTGTTTAAATTTATTTTGTACAGTTTTCTGTTTTTAATTGTATAATTTTTTATTGTCAAAAAATATTATACTTAATAATATACTAATGCAGGAAGAAACCTTATGGGAGCATATAGTTTAACCCTTAGGTACAGATTTTTTATTTTAGCCAAAATTACATATCAGAAAGTGGTCCAAAATTTTTATGGATTGTCATTGACACATTCAAATGTGATTATTTAAACTAAATGCAATCTCATAGATTGATAAGAACTTATGATAGCTAAAGGATATTGATTTTTGTAATTCATAGTATTCCTTTAGATCTTCCTCTTTTTTTTTTTTAAGGGAATCAATTTTCATTCATTGAGTTGCTGATGATTTGTAGTATAGTGTTATGAGCTTGGAATATGGAGTTATACTTCAAGGGTTCAAATTCTGTGTCTGAAACTTAATAGTTGTTTGTCTCTGGGCAAACTCCCACATCGTTTTAGGCTTGGATTTCCTAATCTATAAAATACTATAATAGCACTTCCTTCATTACATAGCTGTATATGTTAAATGCATTCATTTATGTAAAGTATTTCAGAACAGTGTGTGGTACGTAGAAAATATGCTGTTGATGTTTGCTGTTTTAATTAACTATTTAAAAATAATTAGCAGGTTTTCTGTACATTGCTTTTTGTTTATTATTTAAATTTAGGTCAGATTATATAAGATCTTATCCCATTATAAGAGCTTTGGCTTTTCCTGTCATTGAAATAAATGGGAAGCCATTGTCAGATTTTGAATGGAATAATTAGATAATCTTATTTAGGTGTTAATTTTCTGTTGAGCTGCTTTACTGTGAACATCCTATAGAGTAATTAAGGGAGGAAATGGTCCAGTTGGGAAGTTAACAGCAGTTATTAAAACGAGAGAGTTGTGATTTGGACTAACATGATAGTGGGGAGAAATAGTCAAATACTGGCTATATTTCAAAAAGTAGACCAGTAGCCTATTTTGATGGATTATGTATAGATTTTAGAGAAAAATAAATCAAGCATGAATACAAGGTTTTTGCCCTACTCAAGTGGAATAATGGAGTCCTTTTTATGGAAACAGAAAAGATTACTGGAGGAGTGACTTCAGAAGGGGACGACTAAAAGTTCAGTTTAGGGCATAATAAAACTGAGATGCTTTTTCAACATACAAATAAAAATGTGAGTGGGAAATCGGATATGTGGGTTTGGAGTACAGGGGAGGAGTATTGGCTAGAGATATCAACTTGAGATGAACACTGTTCAGTAGTAAATGAAGCTATGAAATGGAATTTGAGCATAAAAGAAGTATCAATAGAGAGTAAGAGAACAGAACTTTGAGGTATTCCTGTGTGGATTAGAAAAATAAAGGAACTCAGAAGGGACAAATAAAGAATAATGACTATTGAAGAAAACCCAAAGAAAAGGGTGTGTTTTAAAAAGAAATGATCAACTACCAAAAATTAAGAAAAGGAAGATTGAGAATAACTATTAGATTTTTATATGTGAAGGTCATTGGTGATCCTGACTGGGATCACTTTCAGCCATTCAAGGTAAAGTTAAAAGACTAGAATGGACTTAAGAGAAAATGGGAATAGAGGAGTTAGAAAAAAAATCTTAAAAAAATTTCAAGACTTCTAATTTTTTCAGTGGGGGCCAGTGCCAAGAAATGGAACAGTATTTGAAGGGAAGTGTGGCATCAGGAGGTGTTTCATGGTGAAAGTCATTGGAGCATTTTGTATACTTAGGGGTTGAGTTACTAGAGGAGAAATTGATCATGCAACAAGTGAGAAGGGGTCAGTTGTTGTAACACAGTCCAGAGGGCATGGACTATAACATGGTGAAGTTATCCTTAAGTAGGAGCATGGACAACAGACAATTTACTCATAACAGGAGAGAAAGAAGGATACAGGGCCCCATTGCATGTAAGTAGGTGGATAATGGAAATGGGAAAAGTTATTTCTCTCATCTTTTTCAAGTATGTGTTGAGGAGTAGTTAGGGTTCTAGGTGTTGAACTCACGGGTACTCTGTCACTGAGCCACATCCCTAACCCTATTTTATATTTTATTTAGAGACAGGGTCTCATTGAGTTGCTTAGTGCCTGTCTTTTGCCAAGGCTGGCTTTGAACTCATGAACCTCCTGCCTCAGCCTCCCAAGCCATTGGGATTACAGGCATGCGCCACTGTGCCCAGCGTAGCTAGAGTTTTCTCACAGGAGTGTAGGTTGTACCAGGTAAACATGTACTGAGCAGGTACTCAAGGGGTTGATAATAATGATGGACCATGGATCTAAGTAGAGATGGAGACAGTAAGGAGAGATGGGAGAACACAGATGGGCAAGGAACAAATAAAAAGTAGGTAAAGAAAGAATGGAAAAATTAGCAGGCCCATCATGACTAAAGAAAAAGTGAATAATTTATCTCTGCAACCTGTAGAAACTAAAATTACCTCGCATATCAATGCTGTCACTTTTGTGTATGAAGGACACTATTTACTAGAAAAATTGCTTTCTGGATTTATCTTCAGTTGACCAAAAGGATATTTTCTAGTCAATGTGAAATATTTTTTAAAAAAATTAATATAATTTTTATTCATATTTGTGGAGATTGGATAAAATCTTTGAAAATAAAATTTTATTGACTTTAGAGAGAAGAGGATAATTTAGGTGTTAATTTTCTGTTGAGCTGCTTTACTGTGAACATCCTATAGAGTAATTAAGGGAGGAAATGGTCCAGTTGGGAAGTTAACAGCAGTTATTAAAACAAGAGAGAGTTGTGATTTGGACTAACATGATAGTGGGGAGAAATAGTCAAATACTGGCTATATTTCAAAAAGTAGACCAGTAGCCTATTTTGATGGATTATGTATAGATTTTAGAGAAAAATAAATCAAGCATGAATACAATGTTATTAAAACATAGTAGAGGCTACAAAATAGGCATTTGAGTAATTAGCTGCACTGTTGATGTAATTTCTATATTTCCATTGCTAAAATCTTAGATTGCCTTACAAACTTATAAATGTTGATATGCTTGCATAGAACCTTATTAAAGAAAATTTTTGGTACCTTATCTGAAGAAGTACTGGGTTTCTAGTTTCTTATACTGCCCAGCAAATTGTTATACTTTAGTGAAAGGTTAATATTTAATATATTAGAAATTCTGCTTGATCTTCAAAAGGTTTTGTATTATTTACCTCTTTTGAAGTACATACATACAGAAAAGTGACATTAACAATTTACACCTTAGTAAGTTTTCACAAAGTGATCATACTCATGAAAATCATTACATAGATCAATAAATAGAATATTACCATTCTCCTGAAAGTCCCTGTTTTACCTTCTTCATTTTTATTTTCTTAATATTTTTTGACAAAAATTCAAAATTCCAAAGAGTTGGAAGAAAAATACAAAAAACTTCCATATACACAGATTCACCAGTACTAACATGTTGTCATATTTGCTTTAATTTCTAAGAAGTATTTTTCTTCTGAACCTTCTGCATGTTAATTGTGAACTTTACTTCCCTCTATCCCTAAATATTTCTGCATGTTTTCCTTAAGAGTAAGGACATTCTGTTACATAATCATAGGGCACAGTTATCAAAGTGAGAAAATTTTAATAATAATTGTATCTACATAGGTTATAAATTTTACCAATTATTCCAATAAGCCCTTTATTGCAGTTCTTTCCTTTCCTCCTGGAGTTAGAATTCAGTCTGGGATCATTCATTATATTTAATTCTTTTATCTCTTTATTCTTTTCAAATCTGGAAAAGCTGTTCAGCCTTTCATTATTTATATTGTGGTATTGAATTTTAGAAGAGTACAATTCAGTTGTTTCACAGATGATCCTTCAATCTGGGTTTGTCTAATGTCTCCTCATTATTAGATTTAGGCTTTGCTTTTGGCACAGTAGTAATATGTAAGTGATGTTGTGTCATTTCCAGTGCATTACTTGGGGATACATGATATCACTTTGACCCGTTATTTTACTAATGATGATAACCATCACTTACCTTGTGGGTGGCACCCTTCAGATTGCAGCACTGCACAGTTGCTGTTTCCCCCTTTGTATTTAATAATTTTGTGGAGAAACTGTGTGTAAATACCTCATTCCTTTACAAACTTCCCAAGAATTTTAGCATCCATTGATGGTTTTCATTTTAATCAGTTACTACTGTATTGGCTCAAATAGTGATTACAAACTATTATTTAACTATTTCTCTTCATATTTATTAGTTGGCATTCTACTTTTAAAATGAGGTTTCCCATCTACCTCACTTACTATCTCTTCGATTTAGTAATTCTTTTTTTATGTGTAAGAGAGCATGTATGTATGGCTTATAAAGAAGGCTTTTTTGTATATGTAGTATATAAAGTGTATGTATGATTCATGTGTACTCTAATTCATTTTGATGCTCAAATTGTACAGGTTTAGGTCAGTGGGAGCTCTCTTTAAATAGGCTTCTGTAACTTTTTAACGTGTCACCATTTTTTTTTAAATATTCTTTATTATATGTCATTACTAAGACGTTCCAGGCTTACCTTGTACTTTCCCTGCTTTTTCCCAAGAAGCAGTCATTTATTGAAGGCACTCTCTACCTCTTAGTGGGAAATGGTAATTAAAAACAAAGACCAGAGTGCTGGCTATGCTTATTGTACTGAAGAACCATTATTTCCAGGCCTTTTCAGTACTCAGGAAAAAATAATTTCAATATGAAATTGTCTGTATGCATGTTCTTTTTACAAAATTTTAATCATGAAATTATATTTCTTTTGCATTTAGTTCAACCCTAGAGTTCCTAATTCTCTTCTCTTCACCTATTCCATGTTACATCTCCCTTTTCTCACAGAGAGAACTTAGATCTCAACAGTTTTATAAATTTTCATTTGATTGATGTTCAAGTACACCTAAAATAGATTCAGAACTTCTCTACACTTACATTACAAAAAGCAAACCCAATAGGTAGAGTTCAAGATTCGTTTGCATTTCTTTTTTTTTTTTTAAGACTGAAGGTGAATAGTCAAAGTATTGCGTTCAAAAATATCCTTCAGTGGTTATGTTATTTAAAATATAATTTGTTTCATTATATATGTTTTCACTTTTTTAAAATTTTTTTTTTAGTTGTTGATAGACCTTTATTTATTTATTTTTATATGTGGTGCTGGGAATTGAACCCAGTGCCTCACATATGCCAGGCAAGTGTGCTACTGTTGAGCCATAGCCCCAGCCCCTAGGTTTTCACTTTTAGCATTTCTTTTTTTTTTTTTTTGCATGGTTACTGATAATTTTATTTTTTGCTTATGTTAAATATTGAAAATAGCTTCAAAGACAAGAATATCCAAAGGTATATAAAGACTTTGTCATTCTTGTTTTATTATTGTGAGATTTCATTCCATTTTGTTTATGGTTTGTTCTTGTGTCCCTTTTTACATAAGTAAGCATATATATTTTGCTAGTTTCTTTGCATGAACATTTTATTAGACTTTTAAAGGGCTGGCAAGAGTGTAAATAGCTGAACTTTTTATAGAGTATGTCACTGGGGGATAAAATTAACTTTGCAGTTTTACTGTGAAATAGTTGTTACTTTGAAATGGAATTTTAATAAAATATATGTATTTAGTATATCGGTTCTAAATACATATATTAGTGTATATGAAAATAATTAGTATTATTCTTAACTGGTTGCACTAACAATACCTATATCTGTTATTGAAAAATGTAGGGAAGGAAATACCAAAATTTTGAATAAGATTTTGTGAAACTATAGAAATTAATGTTATTCATTCATAGTCACGGAAATTTATTTTTTGATAATTTATTTTAACCTGAAACAAACGCTTGGTACTTTTCTTATTTCTACATTTTGACATCATGCTATGTTGAATATTTCTAAAAATATTCTTGAGTTATAATATATTGGTAATACTAGTATTTAGATGTCCCTAGTAGTCTTAGTTCCACAGCAGGTATTTTATATGACTTGAAAAGGATGATACTATAGGAACATGTTAAAGAACTTTAGCAAAATCATGTCAAGGAAAAAAAGAAAGAAACAGTACAAGGGGGGTCAGAGACAACAATATGTAAGAAAAAACATAGAAAATTTATCTCACCAGAAACAGCACCTCTTCTCAGTCTCAGACAAGTACTGCCTCCAGAAAAGCCAATTCAAGCGTTGGGAAGTGGCAGGATCGATATGGGAGGGCCGAATCACCTGATCTAAGGTAAGGCTATTTTTAAACATTGGATAATCCCTGATGTTTGGATCATCAGTGTTGTTTTGTCTCATTAGTAAGATAAGAAATTTCGATTAGTCTACCATATTTTTACCCCCCATATTATGCTTTTTTAGAGTATAGTTAAGGGTTTTTTAGTTACCTTATTAATGAAGACCTAGCATGTATCTTGCCACTCATCCTTCTGGCTTTTTATAATACATAATAAATTGTATTAAACCACACTAAAGGGTGGTCAGTAAATATTTTACTCTCCCCCTTGCTGCAGGTTATCTCTTCTTTTTCATATAATATCCTGTTAAAATATTCCCAGGTGCTTTTTACCACCTATGGAGTAAAATCTAACCTTTGAGACAGTATTTAGAGCCTGTAAAATTTGACTCCACTTAAATCTTTTCAATTTTTACACCCAACAGTAGTGTATAAACCTCTTATTCCATTAAGTGGGTCTACTGTCTGTCCTGGTTTGTACTATTTTCCTTATTGTTATGCTTTGATGACTTACCTCCATAGAATTTTGGTTTGTTTTCTAAATTTTATATTTACAAAGCATATAATCTTTTATCATTTCTCTGAGCCTGTGAAATAGAAGTATAACTTTATTCCTAAGGGATATAATGAGAAGCAACTGTGTTAGTATGTGAAAATGCATTACCAATATTAACCAGCCTGAGAGATTATGCTTCAGTGCCTGAAATGGGAATAAAGACCAAGATAGCTTCCAAATATAACCATAGAAGTTTTAAATAACTGTGGTATTGTAAGGGTATTTGTTTTTGTTACAAATTATTAGACTTTCTTTCTATACAACTTATTTTTTAAAGTACTTTTTGTATCTTATGATGATGGCTTTGAATTAAATAGTTTCATAACACCTTAAAATAAGCAAAGGGAAGAAACAATTTGACTTCTTAGATTTCTTTTTCTATGGAGTCTTAATTATATATTTCCCATGAGTTGTAAGAATTTCTAGTTAATTTACTTTAATAGAATTTCCTGTTAGGAGAGAATAAACTTAGACATTGTCAAAAGTAGGTATTCCTCTCAGTAAAAAATAATTTGACTATAAAGAGTATTAAAACTACAGTTTAGTAACTAATACAGATAAAAATGTGTTATCTGTGTTTTCAGTGTAGTGTTACCTGTGTTGCTTTAGCAGGTTAAAGAATGAAAATTTATATATCTTATTTTAACAGTACTTTTTTTCATATGTATTGTATACTAGAAATGAAAAATGTCCAGAGCTGTTTTAAGGAAAGAAAACTTTAACAAATGTGGACATGAACTTTTTCACACTTGTCATCTCTATGGAATCCAAAGTGTTAAATGCTCACTAATATAATTTCTCTGTTACTAACTTTATTTAGTGCATGGAGAAATACTTGAATTGTCTTTAAAGTGATCAGTAACATCAATAGCCCATTTAATTAGACAATAAGAATTTTAGTTATAAAATTATTATGCTATTGATAATGAGCCATCTTTGTATATAAAGAATAAAATTTTCTTAACAATTGTCTCATGGCTAAGTATTGGATTTGGATCTTAGGTGTAGTTTTGTCAGTAACTCCCTGTGTGAATTAAGTAGAGTCTCTAAAGTCTATTTCTTCATTACCACTGTGTAAAATATTGGGGCTAGACTGTGTAATCTGGAAAGCTTCTTCCTTTGGTCCTGAAATTTTTCTTATTTTCTGGTTAGTTCCTGGTTTATGATGAAATAGAAGATCTTGGGAATTAGGGAATTTGCCCCAGTTCACAGGTAGTTAAGCAGCAAACCCTGGGTTAGAATCCCTTCGCTGTAGGCAAGTTATCCTTTGTAGGCAAAGTGTCATAGGAATACATTAAATCCATTATTTTTTAATTTTAAAGTTTATATTTTTTTGTACTGTTTGAACATCTGAAATTTCTTTTATATCAGTCATTTACTTAGAATTTTAAAGATTTTGTTTCATTTTTTATATAATATTTTATTTCTTGAAACAATTTGGCTGGTTTATGGGAGAATATTGGTTCTCCTACCTGAAAATGATGCATCTCAGTGCTTACTCTATGTAAACTTCCTCCACACTCCCTTCTCCCCCTTTAAAAAAAAAAAAACAACAACTTTGGAAACAAAAAGAACCTCTCCATTCTGACTTTGTGATTATGTTGGGAAATATATGTAATAGGAAAGTGAATACTGTATTTTCAGTGCATTTTTTTGTATTTTTGAAAATTCCAAAATCCCTAGGTAAGAGCTGTTTTTCTCTTTTTAAGCATTGTATAAGTGTGTGTATGTAGAGTATATACACTGTATGTGTATACACACACACTTAATGTTAAAATAGAAAGCTAGATTTCAGCTTTTTTTTTTTCTGTTTTGTTTTATGTGTGTATGTGTTGTGTTTTTTTGGCTGGGGGATGCCAGGGAATTGAACCCAGGGGTGCTTAACCCCTGAGCCACAGCTCAGCTCCCCCCCCCTTTATTTTATTTTGTAGTTTTTAGCTGTAGTTGGACACTTGCCTTTATTTAATTTATTTTTATGGGGTGCTGAGGATTGAACCCAGGGCCTCACATGTGCTAAGCAAGTGTTCTGTTCCTAGACCCCCTTTTTATTTTTTAGGAGCTCTGTTCCTAGACCCCCTTTTTATTTTTTATTTTGAAACCAGGTCTTCCTAAGTTGCTTGAGGTCTTGCCATATTGCTGAAGGTGGCCTTGAACCTGACATCCCCTTCCTTAGCCTCCAGAGTTACTGGGATTACAGGAGTGCACCACTATCCCCAGCTCAGCTCTTATATTTAATGTAATTGAGAAATGTGGACTTTGAGGCATTGCTTAAATCTGAAGGTTGAAATTCTTTTAATAAGCTACTATATTTGAAGCCTTGGACTTCTTACCTCACACTAATAACTCTTAATTTGCATAACAATGTTTTTCAAACATTTTAAATAGTATTCTTTAAGCTAATTTGGTATCTATAACAATGGCATTTTATTATGTTTGCTTCATAAATTCAAATTTGTAACACTTAGAAAACCAATTAGAAGATTGGAGCACTTTTAGAAAATAAACAGAAAATTAAAATTCATATATTATCATTGATTGTTGGCTATAACCTACCCTAATATCCAGTTTATTTCTTGTTTCCATTTTATAGTATCAAATTCTTTTAGATAATGAATTTCAAATTCTGTTTTTTTTTTTTTTAAACGCTTATGTTCCTGTATCAGAATACTTTTTACCTGATTGAGATTCTTCAATGAGGATTGGTAAAATTGCTTTTCAGTGTTGAATCACTAATATATTAAAACCTACTTATACCTTGTATAATAAACAAGCACAAAACTTGTAATAAAACGGGATGTTTAATGCACATTATGTCTAAAAAAATCACTTCTTCATCTGTTCTTAAATACCTATTTTATGTGTCAATGAGACAGACCTTAGTGTATTTGAGCACTCTGCATGCTTCTATAATTTATAGCTTATGAGATTTTATGTGATTGGATGTATGAAGGCCTTTGTTATTTTATAAAAAGTTTCCTGGAGAGCTGTGATTTTCCTTGTCAGTGATAAATTTAAAGGCGTGAATTTAAGCATAAATATTGCAGGTAAAACTTTATTGCAAGCTCTGTACAAAAATGAATAAACTTGATTGCATTAATGAACACTTTCATGCCCTCCAGTGAGTCAGTTTGAACATATTTCATCTTTAAGCATTCAAGGCCTTTTGTTTTGTTGTAAATAAAGCTTAAAAAGTAACAATATTTCACTAATTCAGGTCCCAGAAAATTAGCGTGGAAATTATTGGTTTTTGGAAGAAGGCAAAGGGCATACTGAGTTGGGAAAGGCATACTGTAAAGGAGTATATGGAACCTGAAACATGGTACTGCAATTTTAGTATGCAAAAGAGCCTTTTGGCTCATCATAAAAATGAAGTTAATTGAATTTATGCCTCATTTGCAATGTTTTTCTTTATGGCTGAGTAATACTCCATTGTGTATATATACCATGTTTTCTTGTTCGTTCCTCTGTCAAAGGTAACATAGGTTGGTTCCATTACTTGGCTATTGTGAATTGTGCTGTTGTAAACATGGACGTGATTGCATCCCTGTAGTATGCTGATTTTAGATCTTTTGGATATATACTGAGGAGTGGGTACTGTGGATAGAACCTGGGACCTACTATCACTGAGCTACATTCCCATCCCTTTTTAGTTTTTATTTTGAGACAGGGTCCACTTAGTTCCCTGGCTGGTAAGGAATTTTTGATCCTGCTGCCTCAGCCTCCTAGGTTACTAAGATTATAGGCATATGATACCACACCTGTAAATCACAGGTTTTATCCATCTCTCTTAAAATTGGTGCTAAGAGGAAATAAATCACACCTTCTTGAAGATGTTTTAAATTCTGTGATTTGTATTTTGGATGTATGTTATTTTTCTAGTTAGGATTTTTGTTTAATAAATCCATCTGAACACTAGAAAATATTAAATTTTCTTTACAAAAGTATGTAATGAGTTTCACCTTATGTTAATTAATAGGCCTTGATAGTATGACTATTGAGCAGTAAAGCATTAAATATTAATTTTCAACAACTAACTTTTTTCAAGAAGAAAATCAAATGCCTGTTGGTCTCTTCTTTGAATATGTTCTTTATGTTGTAGTCTGTAGTCTTCACTTTGACTGTTTGTTGGAATTACTTGGGAGACCTTAAAAAAGTATTGATACTTAGACCTTAAAAAAATATTGATACTTGTTTTAAATAGTGTGATGTGCACTCTGGGCATCATGGTTCTTTCTTTCTTTCTTTTTTTTCTTCTCCATATTTTATTGGTGCATTATAGTTGTACATAATGATGAGCTTTGCTGTTACATATTTGTACATACACACAATATAACAATATAATTTGGCCAGTATCACCCCCAGCACTCCCCTCGCATCAATACTTCCTACCCTTTAATTCCTTTCATCCTCAAATCTCCCTTTGTTTTCCATGAGATCTGCCCCCAGTTTTCTTTTCCTTTTCTTCCCCAGCTTATGTATATCAGAGAAAACATAAGTCCCTTGACCTCTGGGTTTGACTTACTTTGCTTAGCATAGTCTCTAGTTCCATCCATTTTCCTACAGATGACATAATTTCATTTTTCTTATGGCTAAATAAAATACACACCATATTTTCTTTTTTCATTCATCTGTTGATACACACCTAGTCTGGTTCCATAGTGTTGCTGTTGTGAATTGTGTTGCTATAAACATGGGTATGAATGTATCACTATAGTATGATGACTTTAATTCTTTAGGATAAATACTGAGGAGTGGTATAGTTGGGACTTAATTATGGTGGCCCCAAGCCTAGTCTCTTGAGAAACCTCCATACTGATTTCCATAGTGGTGGTACTAATTTACAATGCCACCAACAGTGTAAAAAGTGTTCCTTTTTCTCCACATCCTTTCAGCATTTATTATTATTTCTATTCTTGATGATTACCATTCTGATTCGTGTGAGATGAAATCTCAGGGTAGTATTAATTTGCCTTTTCCTAATTGCTAATGATGTTGAACTTTTTTCCATATATTTGTTGGCCATTTGTATTTCTTCATTTGAGAAGTGTCTTTTTAATTCATTTTGGGCATAAGGATTCTTAAAAGCTCCCCAGATGAATGATTCTGATGTACAGGTAAATTGAGAATCATTTTAATGTGAAGACTTAATTCTGGCTGGGCATAAAAATTAAGATCAAATGCTGGCTGGGCATTTTGGATTTTGAAGTAAAATGATAGATTTAGCTATAATGAACTGACATTTGCATGGCGTTTTATAGCCTCATTGAGTTCTTTATGGGCTTTTCATTTAATTTATATTCTCTGCCTCTTTGGAAAGTCTTTTGGTTGGTAACCATTATCAGGTGAATTATGCTGCTGGAAGCAGAGTGCTAAATAATATATTTGCCCAAAAGAAATCCTATACATAAAAATATTTTCCCCAATTCAGGCTTTTCCCTCCATTTAAAATGTCCTTGCTTCTCATTGTCTAAATCCATCCTATTTGTCTTTCAAGGTTCATTTCTTTCCTACAGTAGCTTAAAAAGATGTTACACTGATTTCTGTGCAGAATTGTACAGCCATATCTTTAAATACATGATCTGATTTAGACATCATGCCAATTGCATCTGTCTTGGGAATATGAAAATACCACATTCTAATTTTTCCCCTAGAGAATAGACCTCTGTACTGTCTGCCACTCAATTCTCATTAGAAGCTCTATTATGAGAAAAATAGATTTCCATAAGAATATGCGATTCATCCTTTCTTTTAAAATAGCGATTCTCAACTTTTCCTTAAAGTAATAATCTTTTTGAAATTTTGCTGCAAACCATGGTCCCTTGTTTGAAATTTACATATATACACATGCATTTATTTAGGTTCAGGGCCTCTTGATTCTTCTTAGAGAACCATGTGTGCTAGTTAGGAACACTTGCTATCAAAAACATAGTAAGTCCTTAGATCAAGCCTGACCATTCAGAGGAATAAATACTCAGACCACATTGTTTTGCTTGCTTTTATTTTAATTGCTTCTTATTGTTATGCTTTGTATAGATAGCATCGAGGAAGATTTTGAGAAATAGCTCCGAGATTTACTTTTGTTTTGTTGTAATGTTGGAAACTTTGGAGCTTTTCAGAGAATGGAGTTACAATCCATTAGTGGTTATGAAATCAATTTGGTGATTCCTACCAATATATTGTTTATTTTGCTGTTTTCCTCTTATATATAAATATTAACATTAAATTAGAGTTGATTTTAATATTTTTTCTTTATGGTAAGCATTATCTCGTGAAACTTTTTCTTTAGGTTTTATATACTATCATTATGTTCTGAATTGCCATGCAAAATGTATTTCTCACTATGTTTTTAAAAACTCTTCAGCTCTCATACTTTCTCTTAAGTGGACTCAAAGACCAAAGTTTTTCTCCTTATTATCATCTATATGGAAATAATAATATTTATTATGAGGAATAAACATATGTAAAACCCTTATAGAACAGTGTTTGTCTAACAGAGTAAGTGCTTAATAAATACTGCTATTACCAGCAAAAGCAAACTTCAGAGGAAATGATTTTTTATCTTATGTACATTAAAGATTTTTATATCAAGGATGTTCTTTGCTTTGATTGCTAAAAATAAGTAGCTCAGAAATCAAATTATGGCAAAAGATTAACAATAAACCTTTTTACTATCTTTGCTTGGCCCCAAGTTTTCTATTAAAAGTTTTTGTTGCATCTCTGCAAGCAGCCCTTAAACTTTTTCTGAGATATCAGAATCATAAAAATATGATATTTTAATTTAATTCCATTATAATTTTAGAGATATTTTCATATTCATCTGTTCCGTGAAGCAAGGTAGAAACTCTTGTGAACTTTCATTACCTGTTTAAACCGTAGACTTGACTTGGATATCCAATGTAGTTAGTTTCTGTCTTAAGATTTTACTAGATGGTTGAGTTCAATTTAGAGAAGAGAATTGTTATAGTGGCATTAGCTATCTAGCTTATTGAACAAGTTTGCAGACCCCAATTCAACCTTTAGTACATCTTAAGTTATAGATTTCCTCATATTGAAGCTCTACTAAATGTTTTTATGCAATGAAATAAAAAGCTGTCCTTCAAGAACTTTCATAGAGGGCTGGTAATATACCTCAGTGGTAGAAGTCTTGTCTAGCATGCCCAGGATTTCATCCCTAGCACTAGGAAGGGGGAGAAAACGTTCATGGGATAATACAGCTCAATATTGTTTTCCAAATTATAACATCATAATAACATCAAATTTTTAAATTATTTGTGTTAAATATTATTTGCTTTTGGTAACATAAGTATATGCTGTGTACCTGTCATAAGACATTTGCAAGTAAATTTCATTTATCATTAATTAAAGGTAAATCTGTGAATGGTAAAAATGCCTGTGCAAAGAGGTCTTAATGAAAATGTAGGAGGGCTGGGGATGTGGCTCAAGCGGTAGCGTGTTCGCCTGGCATGTGTGCGGCCCGGGTTCGATCCTCAGCACCACATACCAACAAAGATGTTGTGTTCGCCGAGAACTAAAAAAAAATAAATAAATATTTAAAAAAAAAAAAAAGAAAAGAAAATGTAGGAAATTGGAATTTTCTGAACTTCACTGTAGGAATATACACTTCTTAAGAATGCTTTCTTGTATCCTTTTAGAAATAGTATCTGCCGTTTTGAATTTTTAGTAATCAGGCCATTTAAAGCTGGTGGGGGGAAGCGAATTTCTCTGACCATATTTAAGACAAATTTTAAGATGAATATTCTTGTGTGTTCCAGGTTTTTTGAAAACCTAAGGCCCTTAAAGATCGGTGGTAAAAGACAGCTAATTGAAGTCTTTCCCTTTAACAGAAAAGTTGAGAGTCATGTCTAGATTTGATTTTTATTGCTTTTAACAACTTGGGAAATTCCAATCTAAATTGTAAATGTAAACACAGTTGGGAGAATTTGGTCTTGACAGAAATAAATTTAAACATGGAAAGGGGACAAATTCTGCAACTGGGAACAGGGAAGAATAGGAAATGAAATAGTATAGTGAATATACAAATTTTGACAATGAAATCTAGGTATCAACAATAAATGATGAAGGAAATCCTGGCTCACTGCATACCTGTATCCGGTAGGATGTTAGAATCTGAGAAGTATATGTATCAGAGCAGATGGTGTGTACTTTGATGGGAAGTTGTGGCAGGCGTAGAGTTAAAAGATTTAGGATAAAAATTGGAGAACTTTTTTTTTTTTTTATATTGGAGGTGCTTGGAATTTTCCTAGATGTGAATGTTAGGATGGTTTCTCAGTTATATTGGAGCATATAAGTTAAGTGAACTCACTCTTGGCTTTTGAGACCATAAGGGAACCTAGGAAGTTAGGGATCCAGGCATAAAATTAGGAAGACTATAACTTTTATTTAAAATTGTAGAGAAGGGAAAAAATTGGCAGGAGATGGTATTGACTATGTACTTGATATTTCAGGTGTCATTATATACTGGTAGTAATAGGGGTGTCTTTATTTTTATGAGTAAAAATATTATTTGTATAGCTAAACTGTGAAACCAACCTAGATGCCCTTCAGTAGATGAATGAATAAAGAAAATGTGGTGTATATATATATACACAATGGAATATTACTCTGCATTAAAAGAGAATAAAATCATGGCATTTGCAGGTAAATGATGGAGTTGTAGAATATAATGCTAAATGAAGTAAGCCAATCCCAAAAAACCAAATACCAAATGATTTCTCTGATATAAGTATGCTGATTTATAATAGGGATTGAGAAGGGACAACATGGGAGGAATAGATGAGCTCTAGATACGGCAAAGGGGAAGGGAGCAGGCATTGGGGTAGGAAAGGCAGTGGAATGCGATGGACATCATTACTCTAAGTACATATATGAAGATCCAAATGGTGTTTTTATGTTGTGTACAACCAGAGATATGAAAAATTATGCTATATATGTTTAATATGAATTGAAATGCATTCTGCTGTCATATATAACAAATTAGAATAAATTTTTTAAAAATTATTTGTGGAGTGTGTTAAGGTTCATTTGAGATAGACTTTTGCTGATCCATTATTTCCAGAAGAATTTTAAATTTCTCAAATGGGAATTATTTTACTAGAAGATAATATAGCTCAAAGGAAAGGGTTTTAGGCATTGAGATCTGAAAGATTACAGGTTTGAAAATTACTTTTGCCATTTAATTATTACTTGGTGACTTCACTCTCAGCCCCAACTTTATCATATCTAACTGTACAATAATTTTTAAGTTGAGGATTTTTATGAGGTTTTTTTTTTTTTTTTTT
>NW_026000108.1:39878386-39884298 GCF_001458135.2 Marmota marmota marmota
TTTTTTTTTGTGAGAGAGAGAGAGAGAGGGAGGGAGGGGGAGAGAGAGAGAGAAATTTTTTTTAATATTTATTTTTTAGTTTTCAGCAGACACAACATCTTTGTTTGTATGTGGTGCTGAGGATCGAACCTGGGCCGCACTCATGCCAGGCGAGCGCGCTACCACTTGAGCCACATCCCCAGCCCTTTTGTGAGGTTTTGGTATAACAGGTTAGGCATTCAGCAAATAATAACTGTTGTTTATTATTAATCATTTTAGGAAGCCAGCCTGGTCACTGGAAGGGTCTGTGGTATTTTTAATTGCTTCACTTTTCCTAAAATGTTTTAAAGGTGGAATTGTTTAGAACTGAATGATGAAAGAGAAATTCCTCTACTTTGTACTCACTTCTCATTGTCTATACCTGCAAGAAATTTCTGTGTCTTCTTAGACATATATACTTTTAAAAAAATTTGTTCAAATTAGTTATACATGACAGTAGAATGCATTTTGACACATCATACATAAATGGAGTATAACTTCTCATTCTTCTGATTTTACATGATGGTCATGTAGTTATATGTGCACATAAGCATATATACTTTTATGGAGTCGTTCCTCAACTATACAATAGCTTTTAACATTTTATTTTTAAAAATTTAACTTACTAGGTTTTCCTATTAAATTGACAGCATTGCTTTGTGGTAGACTATTTTCTCATATACTCATTTATTTAAATTTCAAAGGGATTGTAAATAGAAATAAAAATAGGGCGGACTTTTTAAGTATTTGAATTTTTCTATCTAACGGCAAATTATCAGTAGTGAAAAACTGGTTTTCTAATGCTTAAATATATTATTAGGGATAATATCCTCTTGTATTGAAATGAGCATTATTTCTTTTTAAACCTTTTTTAGGGAACTTTAAAAGTTGGTGTTAATGGAATTAAGATATTTGTTCAACAAATTTTAATTAAATATGTCTAGCATTTGCTATCTGATCCAGTTTCTTGAGCATGATTCAGGTGGAGACTTAAAAGATAGAAGAAAAGCTATACAAGTACTTAAAATATAACATTATGGTCATTGCTGGATATTGAGAGCTAATTCAGTGAAATTCTTTCACTGTTTTTATTTTAAAAATGTATTGCAAAAGGTTTTAGTTTTATTTTTCACTTAATATTTTGATTATTTTTCAAACATATAATTTAGGAGAAACTGAGTTGATCTAATTTTTATGTTACAGGAGATTACCTGGAGCAATTGATGTTATTGGTCAGACTATAACTATTAGCCGAGTAGAGGGAAGGCGACGGGCAAATGAAAACAGCAACATACAGGTTTAGTATTTGAAGATCAATTATATTTTAACTGAGGGATTATAACTGTATAATAATTTATTTAATGAATATTCATAATACTGTGCTATGTGTTAGGTGCTTTACATTCTAGAAAGAGATTGAAAATGTGGAACCTACTCACCCTTATAATTATTACAAAAGCTTTTCCATTTAGAATTTATAATCTGTGGGTCTTTCTTAGTAAGGTTTTTCTTTTTCCTTATTATAAACAATATATATTCCTGATTAAAATTTTGGGAAAAAATCAATAATTCTATTACCTAAATTATGTCACATTTCACATTCTGGCACAGCTCTTCCTTATTGCTAAGCAAAATTGGGATGCTATTATTATTACATTTTCGCATGTATTTTTTTCATCTAAAATTATTTGTATTTTCCCAATATTAATCTTAAAAATATGAATTAAGATCTTTTTATGAAAGCTTTATTGTATGTGCCATAATTAATTTCATATGACATTTCTGAGGGAAGCAGAGTTTGTTTCCAAGTGGAAGAGTGAAATGAAATGAGTTACAAGTAAATTGACAAGTAATGTTAGAACTTCAGTAATAGACTGCCATTTGTTCAGCTTGGCTGTGCTTTTTCATTATTTGTTTGTTTCTTTTCAATACCTTAAAAAATGTCAAAAGTGTTTTGAATTTTAATCTCCAATTAATTATGTAAAATATTCTTTTTAGTATTCTTAAATGTAATTATTTCTGAAATGAAAAGTAGCCTCTTTTTCCTTCTTCTATCATTAAAATGCCATGACTTCTTAAAATAATTCTGTACCTGTTTTAAGAAATGTAAGTTACGAGTGTAAGCCTTACAAAAATTACTGTATTTCAGTATACAAAAACTTAACAAAAGAGATTATATGTTAAATGGTATGCTTTAGTTAACCAAGATTCAAGAAGTGTAAATTCTGTTTAAAAAATAACATAAAAAAATTGCTATTTTCCAAACCTATTTGAACTTGAGAATCCTTTAGGCAACTTGTTAAAAGTCCAAATGTCTAGGTGTCATTTTGCTTGCCATTGTATTTCAGTAAGTTTGGAGTGCTTCTGTTGGTGCATGACTCTTAACCTGTTTACACAGATTAGCATTTTGCCAACACTGCTTTATTTTTCAGGAATGAACTTTAGTTTAAATTCATAGGGCTTACATGAAAAAGTAGTGTACATGTATTACTGTCTGTTACTTGCAACCTGTTGATGGATGCTTTGCTTTGCAACCCGGTTATGATGATAGGCCCTGATATGGTGAATTTCTGACTTGCTGCCATGTTAATTTCTCAGGGCTAGTATCTGTATTTGAATGATTATGTTTCCTTAATTTGAACCTTTTAACTTTGGTGGAATAACAAATATACTTGCTACTTTGTATTTACAAGGTTCTTGTTTGGAATGTTTTTATTGTTTCTTTTTCTTTTTTTTTTTTTGTAGATAAACATAATACCTTTATTTATTTATTTTGTGTGGTGCTGAGGATCAAACCCAGTGTCTCAAAAGTGCTAGGCAAAGCACTCCACCACTGAGCCACAACCCCAGCCCCATTAATTGTTTCTTATTAAAAGTTTCCTTGGTGCCAGTCATGGTGATGCATGCCTGTAATCCCACTGGCTTTGGAGGCTGAGACAGAAGGATCCAGAATTCAAAGCCAGCCTCAGCAATGGTGAGGCTCTCGCTAAGCAACTCAGACCCTGTCTCTAAATAAAATGAGAAGTAGGGCTGGAGATTTGGCTCAGTGGTTGAGTGCCCTGAGTTCAGTCTCTGGTACACTCGCACCTCCCCCTGTCCCCCAAGAGGTTTTCTTGGTGATAATCTACTTACTTTTCCTAGGCTTTCAATATGAACTTTTGAAAAAGTATTTTGTGTGAATGAAATGCAAATGTTATAAATGCATATCATATACATAGAATTATCACCCCCCAAAAACATATATGTATATGAATTAAACTACCTTTTATTTTATTTCTTAGATTAAATGAAATTAATTTATTAAGATTAATCTTAGATAAGAATATTTAATCATCTTTCTAATGAACTATGCTTTAATTTTAGGTCCTTTCTGAAAGATCTGCTACTGAAGTAGACAACAATTTTAGCAAACCACCTCCGTTTTTCCCTCCAGGAGCTCCTCCCACCCACCTTCCACCACCTCCATTTCTTCCACCACCTCCAACTGTCAGCACTGCTCCACCTTTGATTCCACCACCAGGTAAATAGCAAAAAAGGCATTTGACTTTGAAAGAAAAATAACCGTGTTTCTTTTGAGTTCACAGTGAAAATATATATTTGAAAATAATGTTTTGATTGATTACATTAATATAATAGATACATTTATTATCTTTAACAGATGCACATTGAAACATATATATATATATCTTGCTATTTTGGCATAGCAGAAACAATATTCTAAAATAGAGAAGAACATACAGATACTAAGATTGACCCCAAAATATAGTGATCCCCAAACTAAAGTTGCTAATAGTGTATGTATAAATCCATACTGAAATGTAAACCATATATAAACTTGTTTTGAAAAAAAAAAATTAAAGATACTTTCACAATTGGAGTAGGTCCAAAAAGTTTACATCCTGTGAAGATATTATAATTAAAATTTGTCTGGCAGTCTTCTTTCTTTGTGTGCTGGTTTCCTTTTAGGAGACTGCTACTGGGTACCAGGTACCTGGTATTTACTACTTTTAAACAGAAAAGTAATTTTAATTTTTTATTATATTTTTAACTGCTTTAGATTATTAAAAACCCTTTCAGTGGTAGTAGAGAAAAATTTTACAATCCCCAAGCTTCACATTTACTTGTATTTTTGATCTTTCATGCAGTGACTTTTCTCTTTCTTTCTAGTAAGTTTCAGTTTTTTTCCTTTTAGCCAACTTTATTGAACAAGATTGATAGAGATTCTAATTACATTGTTCTTATAGAAAGTGCCAGTAGTAAATGGTAACAATGCTGATACTAATCAAAATTACATGGCAACATGTATTAGAATTTGCTATTAGTAAAATCAATTTATACTAGACAGAGTCATATACTTTCATTCACTTTACATTTGCCAGAGAGCTGTTTTTGCCTTGAGATGCTAATTGTAATCAGAGCACAGAACCAAAGGGTTTGCATAGGCCTTCCCTGATATTCTTCCCTTGACCTCTGAATGTCAGCTGTGCCTTCTACCCTTTATTCTCTTACCACCTTTGATTTCCTTCCATCCCTCAACCCTCAGAAAAGTTGAGAAAATATTACAAAAAATGATTCGTGTCTTTTAGAGAATCTCTTTTCTCCAAATAGAGGAAAAGAAGACCAGGATAGGTTAGATGTGCTTATTACTCCAGACAACCTAGTTTCTAGAGTTCAGTGACTTTCTTATTTAAACAACTGAATTGAACTCAACAGTTATGAATTGGAATTAGACCTATGATTCTTGGGTCTTACTGTGCTGAGAACTAACCAAATGAAAGGGAACTTAGGTGATTCATACTTAATATGATTCTTTTAAATGAATCTTTTGTCCTCTGGAAAAAAAGAGATAAAGTGTACAGTTTTGAATGTATTTGATTAATAAGACAAAAAATAATTAATGTTTATGATAATGGTTCTTATGCTGAATTGCTTTATAATCTTAAACTTTAGGTACTAAAGGGGATTTGAAATAATTTTCTTAAAAAATTTTTAACTCTTTAAAATTTTACTTATTTATTTTTAAACTTTTTAATTATACATGGACACAATATCTTTATTTTGTTTATTCATTTTTATGTGTTGCTGAGGATCGAATCCAGTGCCTTACATGTGTGAGGCAAGCGTTCTGCCACTGAGCCATATCCCGGGTCCTAAAATTTTATTTTAATAACAAATAATTCTACATATTTGTGGATACAGCATGATTTTCACTGTATATTTACATTGTGGAATGATTTTGAGCTAATGAACACAGTCATCACTTTATATATTCATATTCTGTGGTTTGAACATTTTAAAACTATTTTTTTAGCAATTTTAAAACACATTTATTAACTGGTCACCATGCTGTACGATAGATCTCTAAAATTAATACATTCCTGTTTGATTGTTACTTTGTACTCCTTGAACAGCTTCTCCCATTTCCCACCCTCACCTCAGCTTCTGGTAACCTCCATTCTACTCTCTACTTATATGAGTTTACTATTTTTGGATTTCACATATAAATGAGATCGTGTGTATTTGTCTTTCTGTGCCTGGCTTATTTCACTAAGCATTGTGTTTTCCAGGTTCATGCATATTGTCACAAATGATAGAATGAAAGAAATTTTCTTATTTATTAGCTAATGGTTTGTCTTCAGATGGCTAACATTTTTATATGTTCAATATTAGCTATTTAGGAGAAAAGTAGTAAGAATTAAAGAAAAAATAAATACTTTGCTAGTATTAGAATATTCAGAAGCTTTCTGTAGGGTATTGTTGATAGGCATTGGATTATCTAGAATTGGCATTACTGTTTTTTCAAAACCACTCCATTTTTTTGCCATGTAATTTGTTTATAAGAATAAGAAATCTTTTAGATTGGCCAAGTACTCAAAAAAAAAAAAAAAAAAAAA
>NW_026000108.1:39884304-39907143 GCF_001458135.2 Marmota marmota marmota
GTACTCAAAAAAAAAAAAAAGAAATCTTTGAATAATGTTTAGGTTATTGATGACATTATGCTATAGAATACCATTATCTTTTTTGCGTAGTCTGTTTATCTCCTGAATATTAATTCTCAGCTCCGTGCTTCCTATCTAGATTTCCATTAATGCTTATTTTTGGATTATGTTTCCCTGCAGTACTGTCAGTATTTAAGGAATATAGATTCAAGTTGAATTCTAATGCTGACTTGCATGGTGCCATGCTAGAGGTGGGGAGAATGTCAACTTTTATTAAAACTGAATATTGGTTAGTTGAGACTATCTGAATTACTCCTTATTTTTACTAGAGTATGGGTTGTTGGAGAGAGTATAGGCTATTATTTTCATCTGTTTTTCCCTTGGTACTAGTCATAATGTCTTGTATACACATCATGTTCCCTAAATGTTAGCTAATTAACAACATATTTATTTTTTACATAACACCAGAGGTGATTTTCAGATTAATAATTAGTACATTCAGTCCAAATTTCCACTGGCTCTCAACAGCAGCATGGCTGCATAGACAAATACCAGCTGAATGTAGACCCTGCTGAAAGCTATCAAGTTGCTCTTGGCCACAAAACCACATAAATATACCATGGTCTGTAGTTTGTTGTAATTTAAATCACCTTCAGGCTCATAAGCAGCCAATGAAAGAAAGCTGTGATTCAAGAGTCTTTTAAAAAATATTCCCTTAAAGGAATTTTTCTTAGAGAAACTCTGAGTTTCCTTTTTTGGTTTCTTTAAAAATATTGAAAAGAGGAAAAATTTGACAGGGAGATGGTACCAGGGATTGACTTCAGAGATGCTTAACTACTAAGCGACATCCCCAGTCCTTTTTATTTTTATTTTGAGACAGGGTCTCGCTAAGTTGTTGAGGCTGGTTTTGAACTTGTGATCTTCCTGCCTTACCCTCCTGGAGTCTCTGGAATTACAGGCGTGCGCCACCCACCAATGGGAAAAATCCTTTGAGAAATGATTTAAATGTGTTTTAATGTTGACTTTGTTAATGTTAGATTTCTAATGCACAACTTTAAGACTAAATTTCTATATATGATAAGATACACAGAAGTGGTGTATTACATCCATATTTTAGTTTGCTGCCAGTTTTGTTTTTATAAGTAGGGTGACTATACATACAAGTTTGCCTGTAACAGACCTACGTTACACATTCTGTCCCACCATAGTTATTGCTGTTAATTCTCAAACATGTCCTCATTTGGAGGACAAAATTTATGGTCACCTCTGCTTGGAGGTTTACAGATATAACTCATCACATAACAAAATAGTTCTTTTTTATTTTTATTTTTATTTTTTAATTGTAGATAGACACGATACCTTTATTTATTTTTATGTGGTATTGAGGATCGAACCCAGTGCTTCACATGTGCCAGACGAGCACTCTACCACTAAGCCAAAATCCTAGTCCCCAAAATAGTTCCCAACAATTATGAGATGAGGAAACAACTCTTAGTCAAGATTTTTACTGTCAGTTGACAGAGATGTATTGCCTCTTCTCCCCATAAACACATATCAGCAAACATGAAATCTTAATAGTAAACAGGGAGGACAAAGTATTTCTGGCCACAATAGATTTATATGAAGATTGGAGGAGATTTTTGTATTAGAGTACAACAAAGATGAAAAATACCTCTGGAAATATGGTTCCTTGCAGCCATACTGACAGTAGCTTGAAAGTAAATACTGGCAAATTATGATCTTCTGTTATTTTCATTTTCGAGTGAACCAGAAAATAGAACCTGTTTTTAAGTTGTTTTTTTCCCTTCAGAAACACATTAGAGCAATTTTATGCTTTTTTTCTGAGTAATAATAGAAATATATCTATTCCTTCCTAAAAGAACATATTCTATGTATTATCTTATTTGATTTTAGAACAATTATTTCTGATTTTATAGATGAGCAAACTGGAGCTTAGTGAATTTAAATAATAACTAGAAATAGAACCAGAATTCTAATCCAGGCAGTTTGCTGGAAAGACTGTTTTCTTTCTTAACTATATTGAAATGGATTAGTACCTCTCAAAGATATTATTTATTGGCTTATGTGTATTTACAGCAATAATGTTAGGGACACCTCACTACCCCTTCCCCAAGCACTTCCATGATGTTGAAATGCATTCATATATATTTCTGGGTAGGGAAATAACCAGAAATTAGTTTTATGTTTTGTTTTTAACTTCAGTTAACTAAAGTTTTATTATTTGCTTGATTTGTGTTAATTTGTCTAAGCCTAACTGAATAAGCAGCTTTAAATTCTTGTTCATTAGAAGAAATACTATATAAAACTGAAAGGATTGATATCATACATAGGCTAGGTGATCTGGTTTATGTTGTTTATTTTAACCATTTAAGAGTAGAGGTCATTGTGTAACCATCACCCATCACCCATGATCTATATCTAAAACTTCTTCATCCCCCCCAAAATTTTTGTGACTTTTAAACATTATCTCCTCCCCAACTCCACCCCCCCACCCCTGAAAATTCCCAGTCCCTGTTAACCTCTATTGTAATTTCTGGTCTCTCTGAAATTGTTTACTCTAGTACCTTATATAAGTTGAATTATAACAATGTTTGTTCATCTGTCTCTGGCTTGTTTTTGTTTCTAAAATAAAATAATTTTCATGATTTGAACTAACTGTATTTATGGTAGGCTATAATGTAGGCTTTTAAATGTTAATTTACTTCAGACATTAGTGTCATATATTTGTTTTTGATAATGAAGCATATTGGAGGGATAGAAGGCAAGGTTAATTTGACGCATTTTTTGTTGCATTAACTAATATTAGGACTATTCTTGAGAACAGTGGAAACAGAGCCCAAGAGTAGAATTCTTAGGAGTTGACAAAGGCTCTTTGTAGCTCAACTATTCTGAATAACATTTTATCACTGATTTAAAAGCTGGATGTGGAGTTTACTTGTTTATGTAGAATTCAAATATTAAAAAATTCTACATTTTAGGAGACATTTGATTCTTTCCTAAAAGATTGTTGTCTTATAGATCAGTATCTTACCTAGTCATTGACTACTGCTAATTGTATGAAGTTAAAATTTTTGTGCCTTAAATATCTTGATTTGGGGTTCATCTGAGATGTTTTCTGCATTTTCCAAAGGTCTGCATTCTCTTTACATGATTTCTTTCTTACTACTATGGTTCTTTAACATTATAAGCATTTCCGAAACTTTGGTCACACACTTCTTTGAACTCCTAAAAATTACTGCAGACCCCAGAGACCTTCTATTTATACATGTTGTATCTGTTTTTTTTTTTTGTATTAGAAATTAAAACTGAGAAATTAAGGTATTTATTAATATAAAAATACCTATAACCCATATGTTAACATAAAGAACGTTTTTAATGAAAAAGTAGTAATTTTTTTCTTAGAGCAATTAAAAAATCCTCTAGTTAGAAGAAGTGGTTTTAAACTTAAAGAAGTTTAAAAGTGGTTTTAAAACTTTTGTAAATCTCTTACTATGTGACTTATTAGAAAAAGTGGGGCTCTCCTATTTGTTTCCTGCATTAAATCGATAGTGACATCATAAGTTCTATAGCCTTTAGAAAACTTGACCACACATTTTTAAGAGAATAAACATTGAAGGCAACATATTTTTATGAAGGTAGTTTAGACCTGAGGAAGATCTCAGAGACCACCCCCTGAAATTCCTGGACAAAATTTTGGGAAGTGCTGCTTTGGCAGAAGGTTGGCTTACATTAGATGAATATTATCAGCACTCTTGAGTTTTGTACTTTTAATTGAGAAGTTGTTTTCTGGATGTAGCATTCATTAAGCTATAGTGTGATAGCTTTTGATATTACCCAACAGATTTCATATTAATTGGCACTATTTGCCAGAATTACCCTTGAAAAAAAAATTCTTGAAATCTTTGAGAACTGTATTCATTTTCTCTTTTGTTATTTTGCTAATTATATGTAAATAATAGTATTTTTTGAAACAATTAAAATTAACTGTAAATTTCATGGTGATTACAAGCCTCTTTAGGATGTTGGTTTTTCAATGTCTTTTCCCCCATTGATGTTCCCCTTATAATAGTTATAGTTTCTTCATTTTATAATATAAAATTATCTTTTTTTACTTGTTTGATATGCTGGCAACTTTTTGGTTGCTTTAAGTTTTGTGACCACAGCATTTTCTAAATACATTTTTTCTTGTAATTAAATCTTGAATCATTAAGAAATGGTTTAGGGTATTTTACACTTGATGTTTTTTTTAAAAGAGTAGTTAGTAGATGGTGTGTGTGTATGTATCTTATTTTTACAATCATGATATATAGAAAAGCATTTCTTACAGAAGGTGGTATCTTGTCAACAGCCATACTACCTTGAATGTGCCCAATCTCGTTTGATAGAAAGTGGTATTTAAAAATTTTTATAAATCTGTCTCTTCACTCAATTTCTTTGTGCATGCTTTCTGAACTTGATGTTTGTGAAGTAAAATTGTGGCTTTAAGTGATCAGGGTTTTCTACTCCTTACACACTTAGTGCTGACGGTATTTGAAATTTACTAGTGAGAAATAGGAAGCAGAATTCATGTTATTTTGCTATTTTCTTTATTTTGAACTTTATTAATAGAGAAAATATAGTTATTATATTGTTTGCTGTGTCATGAACACCCCAAAATGTAGTGACTTAAAACAACATAGGGTTATCAGCTTTTCTTAGTCAATAATATAGGAATAATTAACTGGGTTCTGTGCTTCACAGTCTTTCAGACCTCGCAGTCATCTCTGAATATTTGATTAAAGAACTGTACATGTAGCTTACTCACTTGTTTATTAAAAGGAGTCAGTTTTTTTCTAGCATGTTGGGATGAGAGGGTTTCAGTTCCTCACTGTCCGTGGGCCTCTCCAGCATGACAGCTTACTTCATTAAAGCATGCAAACTGAGGTGGCAATAATAGAAAGAGTGTCATCAAAATAGAAGCCACTGCCTTTTATAATCTAGTTATGGAAGCGATGTACTATCAGTTTTGCTATTTATATTTCATTCGTTAGAAATAAGTCACAACATTCAGCCTACACTCAAAAGAAAGGGCATGGATATCAGTGATTTTACAAAGGAGAATATACCAGGAGACAGAGATCATTGAGAGCCAAGTTAGAAGTTGCCTATCACAAATTGATGAAGGAATACATTAAGAATGAGCTTATTTATAGACAATCTTTGTTCAGTTTTGTGGTGGTTTGGGGGTGAAAAAAGAGAAACTGCAGCCCATATTAGTTTTGTGGGAATTTTCAGTATTGGTAAATTCTTCTTAATATTATGTTTAACAGGATTAACTGCCTTTCTGTTTCCTTGCCTTAATTCCCCAAGAAAGATTTCAGGTTTCCATGTCCTAGTACTCCACTTACACATTTCGGAGTGTATATTATGAACTAGAAAAACTAAATCATCTTTCCCCTCTCCCTCCTTCCTTCTCATTGTTTGAGAATGCTGGATAGTATAGGTTGTAATATGGTTTTACTCTTTGTATCACATGTAGATGCTTTAGTAACAATTTACAAATATATCTAGTAATTGTTACTAGATATATTTAATCTATTTTGAGTTTCTCAGCAGTGAAATTAAAAGAGAAGTTTAGAATCTAATCCACTAATTCTCAAAGTATGGTCCCAGGTCAGCAACATGATTATCTCCTGGGAAATTTGTGGGGATTCAAATTTTCTGGAACCACTCTAGACCTACTGAATCAGAAATTCTAGGAAAAGAGCTCATCAGTGTTTCCATGTGATTCTGATACAGGTTGTGATTTCAGTACAACTAATTATTCCTTTCATTAGAGTTTGAATTACTTTTCCAAGAGGCTTTGGTCAGTATTAAAAAACTTTATTTTTACTACTGTTAAATAAGGATTCTCAGGAAAATAAATATTTTTTTCATACTTATTTTACAGATAAAGGATATAGAAAAGAAACTCAATAAGTTTTTCAAGTCTGTTGGCTAGCATAGGCAGTTTGTGTGTTGGCCAGGAACGTGGAGGTGTTGAATGGAGAAAGCAGGGATTTCTTTTTTTCATTTATATATGACA
The DNA here is from genome assembly GCF_001458135.2 of Marmota marmota marmota. Taxonomy (NCBI): domain Eukaryota; kingdom Metazoa; phylum Chordata; class Mammalia; order Rodentia; family Sciuridae; genus Marmota; species Marmota marmota. The sequence continues at coordinate 39,890,390 of NW_026000108.1, forward strand.
GCGGAATGCATTATAATTCTTATTAAACATACAGAGCACAAATTTTTCATATCTCTGGTTGTATATAAAGTATATTCACACCAATTCATGTCCTCATACATGTACTTTCGATAATAATGATCATTACATTTCCACCATCATTTCTAACCCCATGCCCCCTCACTTCCCCTCCAACCCCTCTGCCCTATCTGGAGTTCATCTATTTCTCCCGTGCTCCCTCTCTGTATCTCAGCCTCCTTATATCAAATGAAATCAGCCTCCTTATATCAAAGAAAACATTAGTTATTTGGATTTTTGGGATTGGCTAACTTCACTTAGCATTATCTTCTCTATTCTGTAGTTCCATCCATTTACGTGCAAATGCCATGATTTTATTCTGTTTTATTGCTGAGTAATATTCCATTGTGTATATATGCCACATTTTTTAAATCCCTTCATCTATTGAAGGGCATCTAGGTTGGTTCCACAGTTTAGCTATTGTGAATTGTGCTGCTGTAAACATTGATGTGGCTGTGTCCCTATTTTTAAGTCCTTTTGGTGTTGATTGAAGAGGGGCATAGCTGGGTCAAATGGTGGTTCCATTCCCAATTTTCCAAGAAATCTCCATACTCCTTTCCATATTGGCTGCAACAATTTGCAGTACCACCAGCAGTGTATGAGTGTACCTTTTCCCCCATATCCTCGCCAACATTTGTTGTTATTTGTCTTCATAATAGCTGTCTTTCTGACTGGAGTGAGATGAAATCTTACAGTAGTTTTGATTTGCATTTCTCTAATTGAAAGCAGGGATTTTTGAGGTGGATTTTTGAGATGAATTTCCTCTCCCTTACATTATTTATCTTGTGGTTAACAAAAATCAAATACTAAATAGTGATTTTTAAATGAAAATGTTATTTGCACAATATTGTATCAGATAATAAACTTAGTTGTAGTTTGAAAATGTACTTGATGGTTGTTAAGGAATTAGTTGTATAATATTTCAACTTTATAATCCTGTTTCAATGAACATTTACCAATAAACATTGAAATAAAATTTCAGGCGAAATGGAGGTCTCACAGATAGAACTTTCTAGAGTTCATGCCAACTTTTTGATGTATATAGGTATTTTTTTAAATCTATATAAAACATGATTTTTCTTTGTACTTAGTTCCAGTTGACTTTTTTAAAAAAATCTGTCCTGTGATACTACTAAGATGAAACTTAACAGCAAACTGTAATTTTAACTTCCTTAATTGTATATTTAATTCAGTTATATGTCTTTCATCTTTGTTTTATGGGCATTTCACAAAACTTGAATGCTTTTCAATCTTGAAGGGGCTAACTAGTGATTTCTTGATTTTTCTGCACAAATTCACATTTTAGTAAACTGTAGTAAACACTAACTGAAGCGATACGTGCTGCTCGCGTATTATTCAGGTAAAGTTATTAGGTTCATAGTATGACAGTGGATGGCTGAGTTTTGTATAGTCTTTTATTTTACTTACCAAAGAAAGTAAATTTAAGTGGGGAAACTAGGATAAAAAAGTGAAGTACAGTAGTGTTCTAAAAAATCTGTACTGTTCTAAAGAGAATTATGTAATAGTATATATTAAGAGCATTTGATGCTTTGTCTTCCTTATTTTTCCATTTAGTTTGGAATCTGGTACTCTGTTAGCTTGTCATTGGCTGCTGGATTCTTTTAGTTCTGTGATTTGGGAGCAGCAAGGTAACCTCATGATGGATGAGAATTGTCATTAACTGTGGGTTAGTTTGGTAGATTGTGGAAGCCTAATGATTTTTGAAACATGGGTGTCTTACCTGCCATTTTTAGTCTTGTTGATTTTGTAAGCTTAGCATATCCTTTGATTGCATAGGTGGTTGTATCAGGTTGAATCAGGTCTGTATTTTAAGGCCATTTGCTGTCTTAATATCTTTTTCATATAAACCTCTTATTCTGATAAAACAAGGGTATCACAACATTATAAACTAAACTATTAGTAGGTATCCATTTTCAATAAAACATCTGAAAGTGATTCTGTTTTCATTTTTTTGCATGCATTTATTTAATGAATTTGATTTCCCCCCATCTTTTGGACTAATTTTGATGTAGTTTTTAAGATTTAGTAAACCACTCTAATTGTGTTGAATTTATCTGTGGTATAAAGCTTTTTCATGAGAAAGTTGTTTTAAATTTTTTCCTATATTTCTACTTAGAAATCTTATTACTTTTCTTCAACTGAAAGTAGTTACAATTTGCATGCCACATAAATTGCCTTTCTTGTATCTCTTAAATTTAAAATGCAGAATTTAATTTTAGTTCTTAGTAAATCAATTTTACATTAGGATTTAAGGGCACATTTGGCCAATATAATCTGAGAATATTCACATATAATTTATTAAAGTTTATAATGTGTGCAAATAATGAGTTAGAATCACTATATTTGATGACACTGTTAGAAGTAAATCATCCACATTTATTTTAATGTGCCCATATATACATATATATACATATATACATGTACATATATATTAATTTGCTATATTCCTTTTTATATTCCTACAAAACAAGGAAAATATTAAATATTGCCCCACTCCTGCCAATAGTAATAAAACATTTCATAGTAAAACGATGTCTCATCAACTTTATTTTATTTATTTATTTTTTTTAAAGAATTTTAATATTTATTTTCTTAGTTTTCGGCGGACACAACATCTTTGTTTGTATGTGGTGCTGAGGATTGAACCCGGGCCGCACGCATGCCAGGCGAGCGCGCTACCGCTTGAGCCACATCCCCAGCCCCAATCATCAACTTTATATTCCATTCATTTGAATGGCCCACATTGAGCTTTACAACAGTAAATAATATTCATAATCATCAGAGTTGTCTTGCACTTCCTATAGTATTAAAGAAGCTCACTGATCAGTTTTTCTAATAAAAGATTAAGGTGCTAAGATCAGCCATTGATTATCGAATTTAGTTAGAATCAATATTTTGGAGTTTGATATTTGTGTATGCACAAGGGTGCTTTTTAACTTATTCTTAATTTCATTTGTGATTACAGCTAGTGGGGGAAATTTTGTTATCAAGTTGGTAGAATGGGTTTTCATCAGGGAAGTTGGATGTTATACTGAATTGTTGGTCTGCAAGAAAACAGAATTCTTTTCTTGAGTGACTAAGCCAGGATAATCAGGCAAGGGGTTTTATTTCAAAGTTTGTTTTGGTGATGGCATAAATACATAACAGGTTCTGAAATCCAGTTACTATATTAAATTTCATCACTTGTTTTTTAGGTATTCCAATAACTGTACCACCTCCAGGTAAAACTTTTTTCATGTTTTCTCCATCATTGTTAATGAACATGAAATTTCAAGCTTATAGGAGGGACAGTGTTGATGCAGTTAGAATATGAATAGGCTATTGGGATTTCAAGGTCCTATTTTCAGCTCTGCCTTTGCTTCATTCCCGTTTTAAGATACTTAGTTTTCTTATACCTACCTGTCTTACCCATTTCTGTAGAAATAGAGATTCTGAGAAAATTCTCTCCTTATCAATTGGTGAAGAAAACAGTATGGGATATAAAAAAAAATTTATTAAAAGTCTTTTTAGATTAATGACATTTTTATATGATGAAGTGACTATAAGAGAAGAGAAAAATGATTTATCTTGACTTTATCACGGTTTCTGATTTCTCTACCCTTGTGGCATAACTCGGTATCATGAGAAAATATGTTGTGAGTCACACAGCAATTAGAAGGATTATTAACTGGTCAGGTGGATGTTCTCAGACTGGTGATTTGTTGTTCATTGTTAGAGTGGTATGGTCAGTAGGAATTTATGTGTAGCCCAGTTTTGTTTTGTTTTTTTGGTCAGTTATTTCTTTTTATTTTGTGAGAGCAAACCCTATTAGTAATCATGTTTAGTAAGTTCAGTATTTTAAAAGCCAAAGGATATAAAGAAAATGACAGGTGATATTGCTTGGGTCTAAATTCAGAATGGCCTAAATAAACGGAAGTAGTGAAGTTGAGATTGCAAAGGATAGTGTAAATATTTGCATATGTGATAGTCACTGATTGTGTATGAATGTGGCTAAAAAAGACTTATCAGAAATCAAAGTAATTGGTGTGTCTTTTTAGTTTAAAAGGCAATGTGATTGTGAGGCTGTGTAACATAGGATTGTGGACTCTAGGACTAATGTGGCAATGGCTAAACTTTTGGTTATATTGATACGTTTTATAGAGAAGTTATAGACCCTAAAATTGTATACAGTGGAAAGCATGATAAACTTGGAAGTAGTTTAAAGCAGAACGAAAAAGATTTACATGGAGTTTTGAGAAGGGATAAGATAACAGGGATTCATTTTTACATAGACTGTTAAAAAGGAGGCTTAATGGAAGAGTTTTCAAATATGTAGAAGATAATAGATAATATGACAGTAGAATACTTGTCCTCATCAGGACAGCAGATGAATTGTGTGAGGAATTTCAATTATATAATCTAATGCATTTCCTAATAGTGAGAGTGGTTAAAACTTGGAAGGAATTGGTATTGTAAGTTGTGGAATCTTAAAGTCTTTGTTGTGATGCTATATTGCCTATCTGAATTTGAAAGTATAGAGTAGATTAACTGTTAAAATCCCTTTTAGCCATATTATCCGTGGTATTTCACTTAAGTATTATAAATTATTGAGAATGCAGACCTCATGATATAAAGGTGCAAATTATTTTCCTCCAAACAAATCAAAAACTCCATTATGTGCCTTTCTTTGTTAAGTAATTTGTTGGGGTTGTGCTATTTAAAGCATATTTAATGGCGGATGTTCTCAGCTTTAAGTAGTTATATATTTACTGGTAAGATTTGATTTAAAGTTACACATTTTTAAAGGAAATTTTTATACATGTAGAACTCAAGCTATTTTTTAATAGAGGTAAATGCTATTTTATTTGCTTTTCTTCTAAAATATTTCAAGTATAATATATCTGATGGCAACACTACTACTGTTGTTTATATGGAAAAGGTAAGGCATTGAGACTAACTCTCATACTCACAAAATGGGCTGTGTGTGGTGCTGAAAATAAGACCGGGTGTCCTGACTCCCAGTTTGTGTTCTGTGTTAGGCCAGACTGTATATGGAAATTTTTATTGCTCCAGAAATCTGTTTATAAGTTTAAGCTCCATTTTTTTTCCTGTCCATTTTAACATAGAAAAGCACGTTTATGTCCCCAGAGAAATTTAGTGGTACTCAGCAACTTTGTTTTGCTCTTTACATTAAACATATATTTTGTTAATTTATTTTTTATTTTTTTTTGTCTTATGATTGAATGTTTCAGGTTTTCCTCCTCCACCAGGTGCTCCTCCTCCATCTCTTATACCAACAATAGAAAGGTAAATCATTATAAATACTGTAAATTTTTTATCATTGTGATTGCCTTTTGACAGAGAATCACGTACATGTCTTGGTAATATTTTCAAAGATAATTTTATAAACACAGCACCTGCCTTTTAATTTATAAGATGTTAGACCTACAGCCTATTATCAAAATAGGGCAAAGGAAATGAAATCATAATATTTTGAAATAATATCTTTGGTTTCTGATACATTGGTTAAAGAAACTGCTAGATGGTTAAAAACTTTTGAGTATCATCAGTTTTATGGGAAATAGAGTTTATTGGAAATAATGAATAATGCCTATCTCTTAAACAGTTTATATCACCTGGAATGCTGTACTGAAGAATATTCTGAGTAATATTGAGTCAATATTGTGTTTAACAGCAGAGGGTTTAACAGTGTATTTAATAACATTGAAATCACAGTGTTGCCAGGCAAATTTCATAATCTTTTTGAGACTTAGTTTCCCTTTTTACTATACAGATTGATAAAGTTGTGAAGATTGAAGCTCTAGCACAATTCTTGGCAGATAGAAATCATTCAGAAATAAACACCTAGCATGCACAAGTCCTGGGATCAGTACTCAGTACTGCAAAACAAAAAATAGGTGTTAGGCTTTTTGAGGTTAAGAGCCTGTGTTTAAGTATTTATAAATAAAATTATAGCATTAACATATATCAGAGTTGAATAAAAGTTTTGCCAGGCACAGGGCTGCATGCCTGTAGTCTGAGGTATTCAGGAGGCTGAAGCAGAGGATTTCCTGAGCCCAGGAGGTGGAGGCCATTCTAGGCAATTTAGTGTGATCCTCTCAAAAATAAGTTATAATTTTACCTTGCTGTTTTTCCATTTGTACCAAACTATTGAAACTAATTTGCAACAGATGTAAAAATACATTTTTTTCCCTCAACAGCGGACATTCCTCTGGTTATGATAGCCGTTCTGCACGTGCATTTCCATATGGCAATGGTAAGTTGTCAGTCACCTAGATTCAGATTCATAATTAGTTGCCCATATTTAATTTGATTCAATAAAGTACATAACTATTTTAAAGCAATAAAAATGTGTTTCTGTGATTTAAAATAACATCTTAAAGAGAAGTGAAAAAAATTATCTGAAGAAATAACTAGGTTAAGTATCTGCCAGGTTACTTAACAAAATAATTTTTATTTATTTGTTGATTTAAACTTTGTTTATTTGTTGACTAAATATTTGTTGATTAAACTTTTAAAGATTAGTAAACAGTAGCATAAGAGATATTTGTACCTTTTCCTAAAAGGACTTAGGATTTGTCACAAATTTGTCTTGTATCCTTGTATGAGTCATAATATCCATCTAATATTCTTATTTTTCCCCTCGCTACTGTAATTTTTCTTGTAAATTATCTGTAGGTCTTCTTTTTTGTTCATGTGTAATGACTTTATTCAAGTTTTTTTGATACCACTTTATTCATTTATTTTTAAAATGCTGTGCATTGTACTAAATTTTAAGGCTACAGCGAGACGTGGTAGTCACTCTCATCAATAGACTAGAAAGGGGATGGCTTATTAAAAGTGTCATGGGAGTTTGGTGGAAGGGGTCTTGCACTCCAGAGGGGTGTAGTAGTAGATGATTTGACTTCCATGTAGTTCAAATATAGGGGATGTGAGAACATGATAGGCTTCATGTAGGGGAGTACAAGCATGTCTGAGAGATGTTACACATTTGATTCTGAATGATTGTAATAAAACAAATGTTGCAATAAAATAAGTCACACAAAGTTTTCAGGTTCCTAGAGCATGTAAAAGCAATGTTTACGCTATAGTTAACAGTCTATAGTACACTATAGTAACAGTGTTCAATAGTATTATGTTTAAAAGAACCTTGATTTAAAAATACTTTATTGCTTTTGAAAAAGAAAGAAAAAGAAAAAAATCACCTGAGCCAAATCTTAACATCTTTGCTGGTGCAGGGTCTTGCCTCAGTGATGATGACTGCTATTGGTAGTTGCTGAAGGTCGGGTGGCCGTGGCAATTTCTTAAAATAAGACAACAATAATTAATTTAGTCTTCCTTTCAGGAAGAATGCTTTGTAGCTTATGATGTTATTTGATAGCACTTGATCCACTGTAGGACTTATTTAGAAATTGGAATCAGCCCTCACAAACCCTGCTGCTGCCTTCTCAATTACATTCATGTACTATTCTAGATCTTTTGTGATTTCAACATTTTTCTCAGCATCTTCACCAAGAGTAGATGCCATCTTAATGAGGAGCATTTCTCATGCATTAAAAATTTATGATGAGATTGCAGTAATTTCATCACATCTTCATTTTTTGTTTCTAATTCTAATTATTTTCCCATATTCATACCTGCAGTTACTTTGTCCACTGAATCCTAACCCCTCACAGTCATCCAGGGAGATTGGAATCAGCTGCTTTCTAATTGTCATTAATGTTAATATTAACCAATAAATCACAACTATTCTTAATGGCATCTAGAATGGTGAATCCTTCCCAGAATTTCAGTTTATTTTGCCCAGATCTAGCAAAGGAATCACTATGGCAGTTACAGCCTTAGGAAAGGTATTCCTTAAAGAAGCTTGAAAGTCAGAATTACCCCCTTAATCCAAAGACTACAGAATGAAAGTTTTGTTAGAATGTAGGTAAGCAACTCAGAACTCTTGATATTTTGAAAGATATATTTTGTTTTATAAGGAATAGGTCTTCGTGTGCTTAAAATAATCAATAAGCCATGTTTTGCTGCCATGCAGGCTTTGTTATTTCATTTACAGAGCACACGCAAAGTAGACTTAGTGCAATTCTTGGGCCCTAAGATTTCTGGAATAGTAAATAAGCATTGACTTCAACTTAAAGTCATCTACTGCATTAGCCCTAATAAAAAAGCCCGCCCATCCTTTGAAGCTTTGAGGCCAAGCATTGATTTGTTCTCTGCAACTATGAAAATCACAGGTGAATCTTCTTCCATTAGTAGGCTGTGTTTAGTTTACATTAAAAATATGTTGTTGAGTGTAGCCACCTTCATCACTGTCTTAACTAGATGTTCTGGATAACTTGCTACAACTTTTGCATCAGCACTTGCCACACCACCTTGCACTTTCATGTTATGAAGATGGCTTTTTTCCTTTTTCTTTTTTTCATTAAATCTCATGAACCAAACTTTGCTAGCTTCAAGCTTTTCTTCTGTATCTCTTTCACTTCTTTCAGCCTCCATGAAGAGTTAAGTCCTAGCTCTAGGTTAGGCTTTGCTTAAGGGAATATTACAGATGATTTGATATTCTTTACAGACCACTAAAACTTGCTCCATGTCAGCAATAAGACTAAAACTGTTCTCATTATTTGTGTTTACTAAAGTTTCCTTCAGGAACTTTACCTTTGGCATTCATAATTTTGCTGTCTGGTGCAAGAGGTCTAACTTCTGACCTAAGCTTTTGATGTGCCCTCCTTCACCAAGTTTAATTATTTCTAGCTTTTACTTGAACACTTAGAGGCCAATTTAGTGTTATTAACTGGCCCAGTTTCAATATTTTGTCTTGGGGAAGAGGGAGGCCTGTAGGAGAAGGGAGAAAGATAAAATAGGCTGGTCAGTTGAGCAGACTGAACACACATGTTTGTTGATTAATATTGCTTTATTGGTGGAGTTTCATGCCTCAGAACAATTATAGTAGTAACAAAAGATTATTGATCACAGATCCCCATCATAGAAATAATAATATTGAAAAGTTTGAAATATTTTGAGACTTACCAAAATGTGACATGGAGACATCAAGTGAGCTCATGGTGTTAGGGAAATGGTATCAATAGATTTGCGTGATGGAGGGTTGCCACAAATCTTCAATTTGAGAAAATATCCACAAAGCACAATAAAGCAAAGATCACTTAAACAAGCTTTGCTTGTATAGCCATGCTGTGGAGCTTGGACCTCTTAGAGCATTGTGAAGAGCCAATTAGTTTTTTAAGCTGAGTTGTGAAATTACGAGATTCACATTTGAAAAAGTTCCTTTCTGCCTATTTACTGTGAAGAAATTGTGGATTTATAGGGTGTGTATTAAGGTTGGGATTGACAAGTGTTACCTTCTTGGATTAGGAGGAAAATTAGAAGTTGTTGAGTGTGTAGGTAGGTCAGGGTAAAAAATAACTTTCTGTCTACATAGATGACTCCTCTAACAAAAGACAGATTAATAAGAGAAAAAAAACAGGTATGCTTCATGTGATATAAGATACCCAGGAAATGAGTAGTTCTCAGAGAGGTGACTTAAGAAAAAAAAAATCTGGCATAGATTGGCATCTACAACAAAGAAACGGAAAATTTTAGAGAAGTGACAAGACAAAGGATCCAATGCTGGGAATGCAGTATATATAGTAGACAAAGGCTAGTTGGTCGAGATTGTTATATAATTTACTCTGGTGTGTTCTCCAGTGTGATAAGGGCTTAAAGATATCTGTAGATCAGTGTCTTTCTTGGTAGAGAGGGTAAGAAGGACACCTATGCCTTTTGTAAAATTTATTTCATTTCTAAGCAAATGGGGGAGGGCAAAGAACTTTTCTTTTATCTGCTTCTCATTTACATTCACCTCAAAATAATCCTTAAACCCATTTATCATTGCCTCTCTCCTTTTCCCCACTGTTTTGTTTCTCTTTATTTATATGCTTGACCTCTGTTACATGTGTCGTCAACCACTACTAGGTAGAATATTAGTGCATCTTTGTTTTGTTTGGCTGGACATGCACTTAGAATATTTACATTCTGTCCTGGAACCCCAGTTACCTGTACTCTTAACAGATTTTTTATTCTAAAAGCTGAAAAATAAATAATATTCACATTGTTATGGCTCTGTAAACTTTGGGCACTGCAGAGATAAATTATAACACCTAAGCCCCTCAAAGGAGATAGATCTTATAGCAAGTATGTAAACTCATCTTTTCCTTAATACTTCATCAATTGTATAAAGTCATATTACATCTTACTTTGGTTGGTTCATAGTTGGATCATAATTTTTTCTACCTCAAGTACATAAAGATATTCTTTAATGCTTTTATTTCTTCAAAAAAAATGTAAATTTTGTTTTTCAAATGTAAGTCCTTAAGCCATCTGGAATTAAAGTGTCCCAGCATCATTTATTGAATAATCTGTTCTTCCTGGAGGACCTACAATATCATCTTCATATATCAGATTTCCAAATATGAATGAGTCTGCTTGGGAGCTTTGTAGACTATTTGGCTAATTAAATTGACTAGTTATCTACTAATAATGCTATAACCTCTTAATCACAAGTTTCATAATGTGATATCTGGTGCAGCAATATTTATCTTCCCTACTCTGCTTCGTAAGTATTATCATACTTTTCCAAGTTCCTTGAAAATCTCTGTTGTGGTTTTGATTAATAATTAATAACATTAATATAGTGTTATTTGTAACACTGTTCGGAGCAATTTGTTTACATTAACTTACATTAATTCACATAGTCCTGACAGCCTTTAAGTAGATAGTACTGTTATCTTCATGCTTCATATGAGGAAATCAAATACCAGGTTAATTAATTTCCCTAGATCGACATAACAAATGGCAGTGAGAATTTGAATTCATATAGCCTGGCTTCAGAGCTCTTGCTTTTACTAGACTATATTAGAATTACATTGGTGCTATAGATCATTCTGTGTAGAATTCAAACCTTTGCAGAAGTGCATATATCCCTCAGCGAAAACTCTTCATTTATACAGATCTTCCTTAATGTGTTTTGATAAGCTACTATAATCATATCTGTACACCAGCATATTTTGGGTTAGATATAGTCTGTAGGTACTTAATACAGAGTTGCTTCTGCAAATGGTATATACATTTGAACCACATGTTCTATTTATGTTTGCTTGAATTAGTAATAGAATTGGTTGTTTTTTATATTTATCTTGTAGGCATTTACCTTGCTTAAATCTCTCCAATCTATTCAGACAGTAATATCACCTATAGATCATGACAGTTTTCTTTTCAGTTACTTATTTCCTTATCCTCACCCTCCTATTTTTTTTCTTTTTTTCATTTATTTTTAATTATTGTTATGTTTACTACTAGTAGTAGTAGTTGTTGTAGTAGTAGTAGTAGTATTTGACTTTTGTTGTTGTTGTTGTTCTTATTCTGAATAGGACCTTCCATATAATGTTGAAGTACTAGGAATAAAATTATCCTTTTTCTCTTTAAATGCCTCTGGATTTTTACTATCATGTTTTTAATGGAATCATATCAGATTAAGAAAATTTCCATCCTGTCCTACTTTTCCAAGGGCTTTAAACTGTAAATGGATTTTGAATTGAATCAAGTGCTTTTTGAGATGATTATAATTATTTTTCTTTTCTGATCTGTTATTTTGAGAAATTAGATTTCTGTGTTATTCTAATATTAAACTACTGTTGGTTGCTATGATTAACCTAACTTGGTTGTGATTGATTATCTTCTTTTGATTAAGCAGTAATTGCTAATATTTAGAATTGGGGCGTTTAAATTCGCGTAAAACTGACCTATGATTTTTCTTTATCTGTATCAAGGTACACAAGCCACATGGGAAAAGTTAGGAAATAATCTCTTCTTCCCTCTATTTGGATAATATTGGAATACTCTATACCTTATAAATTATTGGAACTCACCTGTAAAAGCTATTTGGCTTTGTGGGAAGATTTTAAATTATTGATTCAATGTCTTTTATGGTTATGAGATTATTCAAGATTTCTTTTTCTTCTTGAGTCATTTTTGTTTGCTAAAGTTTTGTTTTTGTTTTTTGTAGGAACCCATTTCAGCCATGTTTTACACAGTGCATTGTTATAAAGTATATAATGTTCTCTTTATTGTTTAACTCTGCAATATCTAGTTGGTAGTCTCTTTTGGTTCTGATATTGTTTATATGTTCTTTTTAATCTTGTTAAATGATTGTCATGTTTTTCCTAGTCTTCAAAAACCACCTTTCAGCTATTTACTTTTATATGGTGAATTTTTATTTACTTGATTTCAATTCTCTATCTCCCTTCTATTGGATCATTTTATTCTTAAGTTTGTAGGTTGGAAGCTTAGCTCATTAATTTTCAGTCTTCTCTAATAGTGTTTTAAGACTAGATTTCCTTCTAGAACAGTTTGTCTTCCTAAACTTTCTATAGATCATATTTTTTTGCCGTAGGTTTAGTTTATAGCAATTTAAATTTAGGAATTTTTTGGACCCATGAGTTATCAGAAATATGTTTTTAATTTGTAATGTATGGATGTTTACCCATAACTTTTAGATTTGACTTTTAACATAAATTGCAAGGTAGTCAGAGAATATGGCATTTATTATTATTATCCTATGCATGTATATTTTAAAAGTTTCTGGGTGCTTGAGAATAAGTACTTTTTGTTAAGGTTAGTATCCTATGTCATGTTCATTAATTCAAACTTAATATAATCTTTATAAACTTTTTTGTCTGCTAACCTAATATGTCGATAATTGAAAAATTATCTCCCATGGATTTTACTATTTCTACTTGTGCTTTCATCAGCATTCATTCTAAAATTTAAGGTGATTTTGTTAGAACAAATTTAAACTTTCAGGGATTTTCTTGTTGGTGAATTGCATTTTTTCATGTAATCATTTTTTCTTTCTCAGGTAATGATTTTTGTATGAATCTGCTTTATCAACACAACTAATCATCTGGGAGATTCAGAGGGTTTTTTAAAAGTATAAATCAACAGTTTTTATCTTTGAACTGATGAATTCAGTCCCTTTTTATTATTGTGATTTTAAGTCTTTTGAATTGACTGTGTTTTTTGGTTAATTATTTAATTTCATTTTTTCCTATATTGTTTTGAAATAGTAAATTTTTTCTTATTTCTTTAGTGGATCCTCTGGAAATTTATTATGCATAGTTAAATGATAGCTGAATCCCCTTCTTCATCAATAGAGACCTTAGGACACTCTTCTGACATTCTATTGTGATTCATTGTTATAAAAAAAATGAATTTTTAAATTTTATTCTTAAAAAAAAAACTCTACTATTGGTTAGCATATTTTATTTGTATATGTGATTACCATTTATTTGTTCAATTATTTCCTCCTTTGATTTTTTTTTAAATCTTTAAAATTTGTTTTAATTAGTTATACATGACAGTAGAATGCATTTGTTCACTTTGATATATTATACATAGATGGGATATAATTTCTCATTTTTCTGAGTGTACATGTTGCACCCTCCTTTGATCTTACAGCTTTCTAGAGTAACTTCTTTTACTAATTGTCTTGGATCTTTGTAATTCACCTTTTTTTTTCAAAGTTTGTCTAATAGTATATCTTGTTTTCTTGAAGACTTTTGATACTGTTTGCTTTTTTTGTTTTATACATACCATTGTTTTATTCTTTTTTATTTATTTTTTTAGTTGTAATTGGACATAATACAATGGTATTTTATATATTTTTATGTGGTGCTGAGGATCGAACCCAGGGCCTCACACCCAGGGCCTCACATGTACTATTCGAGCACTCTACTGCTGAGCCACAACCTAGCCCCATCATTGTTTTATTCTTAAAATATAATTTTGTTGAGTATACCTTTGTAGAATAATAATTATTTTCCCTCAACACTTCAAAGATGCTCCAGTGTATTCTGATTTCTACTTTTTATATTGGGAAGTTTGTGGTCTAATTCTGATTCCTATTTACCTTGCCAAATGAATGGACTTTAAGATTTATTAGGTCTTTTGAGATTTGTTGCTAGATCTTTATTTAATATCAGGGGTATATGCCATTTGATATTTCTCTTTTAATCTTGTGACACGTTTTTTGGGGGGAGAAGTTTTTTTGTTTGTTTGTTTTTTGGTCTTTGGTTTTCAAGTACCATAACCTTTGTTTTTAATTACTGTGGTTTTCTTTTTTTTTCCTTAGTTGCCTTTCCCCATCTTACTGGTTCTGCTCCTTCATGGCCTAGTCTTGTGGACACCACCAAGCAATGGGACTATTATGCAAGAAGAGAAAAAGACCGAGATAGAGAAAGAGACAGAGACAGAGAGCGAGATCGTGATAGGGACAGAGAACGAGAACGCACCAGAGAGAGAGAGAGGGAGCGTGATCACAGTCCTACCCCAAGTGTTTTCAACAGGTTTGTTGGGTGTGCATGAGTTTGTACATGCATATTTCATTTAATCTTTCAAATTAGTATTTGGGGTAAGGAAGTGAATTCCAATTAACTTGGAGAAAGGATGCTTGAAAAGTAGTTAATAAACCATTTAAAATCGGATCTGTTCCATGCTTACAGGCTTCCCATTACTTAGAGCAAGTCTTCAAATTTATTTGGTCACTTATCCCTTAAAAGAATTTCATACCTCCTTGCAAATTTGGATCTTAACCATTTAAAATTTTAGTTTAAATAGTTGACAGTATATTACAAATATACCTTCCAGTACATTGTAACTTCCAGTGTATTATAAATGTTAATATTTAAAAATAAAAGTGTCACTCTTTTAAATGTGTCCCATGGATTAAAAATATTGTGGTTTGCCAAACACTATCATCCATTTTTAAAAAATGAATAGATTCTCTTTAACAGTTGGAAATTTACCTTGTTTTTTTATGCTTGAATTTTCACTTTTGTGTCACTTTTCCCAAAGAATGTTTAGTCTTAAAAATTTTTAAATTAATTATCCTATCTTTTCTGCAATATATGTGTGTAAATTAAAATATTTAAAGCAGCTTTTTTCATGACCTAGGTATCTGAAATGGTTTTTCAAAAATTTATCCTGATTTTAATTATTATTTTCCTTATTATAAATAAATATACTAAAAACAATGTAATGGAAATATATCCCATAAATGTGATGGAAGAACTTTTCCTCATCCCCAGTTAATATATGTATTCATGAATGAATATTATTATTGTTAATGACTAAATGGTCTGTCATTAGCTTTTTTTTTTAATATGTAGAGGTAAGCACTAAGAAGCCTTGTTTACATATATTAGGGCAGTCTAATTCAGTGTGATCTCATCTTAACTTGATTATTTATGCAAATATCCTGTTTCTAACTAAGGTCACATTCACAGGTACCAGGATTAGGACTTGGCTCCTATTTTTCTAGGGCTTGCAGTTCAGTGCCATACATATGGTCAGTAATAAAGTCTTTCACTTTCTCAGTTTCTTGTAAGAAGTGGCAAATTTATTAAAAGACTACCAATTATATTTGTTAGTCTTTCATTTAAAGACAGTGTAACTTGTTTAACTTAGAAATGGTTGGGAAGACCAAAATACTACTAATTTTAGTACATATTTGCTAAAATATTGTTAAAAAGGAAAACAGTGTAATATGTGTTAAAGATTTATTTTCATGAAAACCTTGGAACTGCAGATTTTCCTCATTTCACTTACGGAAAAGAGCTACAATGCAACTTAATTGGAAAAAGATATTTCTCACTGTCCAGCCAGACAACCAGTTCACAATTTCTGTCAGAACAAAGTCTGGCTTCATTTTTCTGTTCAGATAAATGAGTTAATCTACATTGAGTTAATCTGTGTTCACTGTCAAAGATGAATGCCGTTGTCACAGAGCCCAAAATAAGATGCTATGAGTACCAGCACTTAGTTTTGCTTTGCTTCGCTTCTGCTTTGTTTTGTTTTCCTGGGACTATCCTCCATACGGATTTTTTTTTTTTTTTTTTTAATTTCTTCACTACTGAATTTAGAACAGCTCAGGAGGACATAAGCCCAAATACTCCATTTTGTACTATTTGGCATTGATAGGAAGAGTCAAAGCGCTATGGAAGTTTTATGGTTCCTTAAATAAAATAGTTCTCACTGAAGTTGATACTTTAAATTAAAAAGAGTTAATTTAAAGTGTACTTGGTGGTTTCTGTAAACTGGACCACTATATGATGGTAAAATTGGTGAAAGAAACGTCTTTCTTTTCTAAAAGGATAAGATGGTGATAGAGAAGAGATTGCTAGAGAAGTGGTTAGTATCTATAGGCAATTGAGAAAGTACTTTTACCTCTAGAGTATACATATTCAAAAGTAAGGAACTTAGTGCAAAAATTTAATATGAAAGAAGATTGAAATGAATTGCTTTGGTATAACTCATATTTCTTTGCATAAATATGCTGTATTTTGAAGATTTGAGGCTAAATTATTTTATTTCAAATATGCACATGCACAGATGTTACTGAATTTTTTTTTGAAACTTAAAAAGTGTTAATAATAATGCCAGGCGCAGTGTCACACACCTGTAATCCCTTAGCAGGCTAAGACAGGAAAATCTCGAGTTCAAAGCCAGCCTCAACAAAAGCAGGGTGCTAAGCAACTCAGTGAGACCCTATCTCAAAATAAAATATAAAATAGGGCTGTTGATGTGGCTCAGTGCCCTTGAGTTCAATCCCCAGAACCCCCCCC
>NW_026000108.1:39907163-40084198 GCF_001458135.2 Marmota marmota marmota
CAGACCCCCCCCCGCCCCCCGCCGCAAAAAAAGGTGTGTGTGTGTATGTATGTATATGTCTACACACACTGTTGATAATAGTTAAAATTAGGTAGGGAATTAGGAGTCATTGTTTACCTAAATTTAACTAAAAGCTTAAGGCCAGACAGGCAAAAGGCAAAGGAATTTTATACATTCTAAATCATTCTAGGAAAAAAATTGCCCTCTAGAAAAGCCGCATGAAATATATTAAGTAAAAGCCGTTTGTTTCTGAAGACTGACAGAAATATCTAAAAAGCAGTGTGGTATGTAGTATGTGTTGCATTATAAATTACAGGGTCATTGTTTTGAAAATTATAGGCCAGTTTTGACATCTGTTTTTTAGGCAGCTTAATTGTGGGCCAGAAAGAAGATTGGTCATTCTAGAGTGTTTCAAATGGCTCTAATTATTTCCAGACCCAGAGAAATGTTTATGTTGAAGCCACTTACCAGAAAAGGGATGAAAGTAGGAGGGTCTTCATATTTTACCTATAGGACCAATGCCCCTACGTTCCTGTCATAGAGCTGTGTCTTCATAATCTAAAGGCTATAAAGCTAACAAGAGTTAGTTTTAGGATAAGAGGGAAAAGAGAGGGATACAAATGACAAATTATGAGATAATTGACCTTAATTATTTTTATGTAAATCTAGTTGGGAGTCATTACAAAGACAACTTCATTTTTTGAGAGGGTTTAATTATTATATACATTGGCTGTGGTGCTAGTTTTTCTACTTCAGAGATAAGCAATTCTTACAGGGCCAGTAACCTTTATAAAAAATATTCTGCTTCTGAAAAATTAACTATTAAATCCACCCAAAACTCCCATTTATTGAGTGACTACTCTTATACCAAGCACTTTATTATCAAATGTGCAAAAATCCTGAAAATGATTATTGCCAATTTTACAGGTGAGGAAACCAACGTTTAGAGAGTTTTAGTTATAGCCTGGGTCCCTCGTTTAGTAATTGCTAGTCAGGATGTGATCTGGGTATACTCTGCCATATTCTTTACCCTGCCTGTCATGGCTTGTTGCCTTCTAGTTGACATGTTTCCAGCCTTCCAAGTATAAAGCATGCTTAGGAAAAAATAGATACATATATGTATATACATATGCATATGTATGTAATGTGCATTTTCTATTATTAAACACTTTGAAAATTTAATATGTCACAGATAATTTGGTAGCAGTGTGATTTGGCATTAAACCATACATAGCATTATTGGAACATTACTTTTGCTGGGAGAACACAGATGGCTTGTTCTTTTTATATGGCTTATACTTTGACCTGATTTCATTATATCCCACCAAGATTCTTGAACATTGCAGTGTTTCATGAAGATTAGTAGTTTGTATTAAACATATTTCTACAAACTAAACCTCTTGGATACAGTGTTCTAAAAGATAAATTTATTAGATTAGTGGACTAGAGGAAGGAGATTGAAGGGAGGTAGGAGGTATGGGATAAGAGAAGAATAGTGGAATGAATCTTACTTAACTTTGCTATGTTCGTAAGAATATACCACAGTGAACCTCACCATTCTGTATATATCCACAAGATACTAATTTTAAAAACAGTGTAAGTAAGTAGCAGGAAGGGGAGTAGAGTAGAGGGAAGGAGAAAGAAAGGGAAAGGGGGAGTACTGGAGACTGAATTAGAACAAATTATATTCCGTGCTTTTATAATTATGTTAAAATCAATCCCAATGTTTTGTATAGCTAAAAAAGAACCAATAAAAGTTTTAAAAAGATAAATTTTTAATGTGAGAGAATTTACTGATGTTATGTTGTAGAAAGTTATGATTTCTATGTCAACCTCCCCACCCCACTCCCTAAAAAAAGAAGACTTGAAGGGTAAGAGAAAGATCGAGTGAGGAGTGTCAGTTAAAAGACATGAAAAGAGTGACAGATCTAGGAAGGAAAAGAAAAACTACTCTTTAACTCTGGCCATCAGTTCCAGTTTATGTAATTCTGTTTAAAATGAAGAGCTGTAGCTTACACTTATGAATTCAGCATTATTAGCCATGTGCAAACAAACCCCCACCCCTAAGAGTTGTAGTATGAAATAATTGGGAATGCCAGAATGCAGGTATGTCCTGTCTTCTCTATGGGTGTTATAGAAGTTGGTTTGATGTCTCTGTTCTTCATATTTGTACCTCTCTGCTAGTCGAATGTATTTTCTATAATTGATAAGCCAAATATTTAAGATCTGCTTTCTACCTTGTAGGCATTGTGAACCATATATTTTTAGAATCCTTACTGTGTGTCCAGGACTTTACAGATAATGTAGGAATTTTGATTAGAAATCTGATATATACAAATATGCTTTTAATTCTAAATGGAGCAAAAAGAAACTTGCTAATTAAAATTTAAAGGAGTTAATAGTTCCCATTTTTTAAAATAAATACAAAAGTATTACATGAAATCTATGTTATAACATTTATGACAGCACAGAATAGACATAATGTGTAATTATCATATTTTGTATTCTTACATTAGATCTAGTACTAATTTGTGACTCTCAGTTCAACAAATACTTATTCCCCACCTACCCTGTGAGATGCCAATATGCAGGTTTCTGTTGGACTTCAGAGTCTCTTCCTTTGTAATATGCAGTAATGAAGAATAAATAGTCCAGTGTCAAGAAAACTTGTTTCCATTTCTGTTGCAGTGATGAAGAGCGATACAGATACAGGGAATATGCAGAAAGAGGCTACGAGCGTCACAGGGCAAGTCGAGAGAAAGAAGAACGACATAGAGAAAGACGACACAGAGAGAAAGAGGAAACCAGACACAAGTCATCTCGCAGGTAGGGAATTACTTTGAAACCAAGATACAAACTGATTTGACTTCAAAAAGTAAAAGCAGACATTTCCAAATATCCAGTAGAGTACATGTTCCTAACTGGAAGACTGAGGATATTCTGTTGAAATAGTTGTTTCCTCATGAGCTTCAACAAAGATTTTTAAATCTTAACAAAACTACATTTAGTAACCAAAATCCATAATTTACATGGAATAAAAATAATCATGAGAGAGTTGGGTTTATTACATTATCTCATTCCAAGGGGGGGAATTTTCGTTTATGAAACAATTCTTAATAGTAAGTATTATTAATCAAAGTAATGTTTGTTTTAGAGAAAAAAGTTAGGGCTTATAGTTGAAAAAAAATCATTAAATTTTAATACCTATTGTTTGCTGAAAATCAGCCTGATAGCATTGTACTTCCTGTTTTGATAAAGTGCTTCCGTTGCCAATTTCTATTTAGTCTTTCAGAATAAAGTAAATGGGAATCTGGGATATTACCAGTGAAGATGCCCCTATAATGTAATCTTCATGAAAGTCTCATCAAAACTGATTTCTTTGCAAAATGCGTTTAAGAGGGAAAGAAGGGGTTAAATTATCTTAAACCTAGTTCTGAATTATGAATTCACTTTAAATGGGTTGATTTTTGTCACTACTTGTGTTTTTAAACATTTTTAAACACAACACTCTTGTTTTTCTTTAGTAATAGTAGACGTCGCCACGAAAGTGAAGAAGGAGACAGTCACAGGAGACACAAGCACAAAAAGTCTAAAAGAAGCAAAGAAGGAAAAGAAGCTGGCAGTGAGCCTGCCCCCGAACAGGAGAGCACTGAAGCTGCACCTGCGGAGTAGGCACACTTTTCGCCTTTTGTGTATATGAGTGCCAGAAATAGAAACTATTAATCTTGTTATTTTTCTGGATAATGTTTAAGAAATTTACCTTTAATCTTGTTCTGTTAGTATGGAAAGTTTAACTTTTTTCCCCAAAATAAACGTGAATTTTTCATGTTAAGTTAAAAATCTTTGTCTTGTAATATTTAAAAAAAATAAAAGACAGCTATGACTTTATATTCAAGAAAGTAATGTGAATGAGTCACTTAGCAGGGAATTTAAAGAGCTTTCTTTAGCTTATGCACATACACAGTAAGTACCTGATGGAGGTCAAGGATCCACCTTGGCCACAGGCTTCTTGTAAATGCATCACCAGTCTCATAAGAGGTCGCACTGCAAAGGCATTAAAAGGCCCCCCTGAGTCTTTAACATTACTGCTATGGCAGTCCTGCTTAAGCATACTAAAGAACTTATACACTTTTTTTATATTATAATTTTTTATAACAAGTTTTCAGCATTATAAATTTGTGTCCATGGTAAAACTGAACCGGATACTTTTATATCCAAATTAATGAAATCTAGAAAGCATTTGGGTGACCTGTAAAGTAACTTTTCTCTGTGTAGTTTTTAGCAGGCACATATAGATACTCGTCACTGTGACACAAAGTTGAATTGCCTCATGGCCAGCTCTGAGCCAGGGTCAAGCCGGTTTCACCTTTCTTGAGGTGTTTTCCAAGGCTTATTGATAGAGTAGTATGTGGATTTTTTAATACCATTACTAACTATATTGTGAATAAAAATAAACTTCATGATAGGAGATTTAGATTAGTCATTTCTTGTTAAAACTAAGAAAACAAAAGTGAAACAGAATTTTAGGGATAACTTTAGAAGGCATTTATAAATTGTGGTAACAACTTGGTGTTTCAAAGATAGAATTACTGGGATTTTTTAAATGGATGATAATAGAAGTAAACAATAGAATCAAATACAAAGACAACTATGATTTTTGAAAAATATTTTATTTCTCAGTTGATGAAATAAATGTTTCTGAGCAATGCATTTTTTAAAAAAAATCCTCTGGCTTTTGAATTAAAAATCACCATATACACTCTTTCTAAAACTAAGTATGTACCAGATTTTTTTTATTTAAATCACTGATTTGAATTCAGTGGGGCATATAAACTATTTCATTTGGACTTTTTAATTAAGTGTAAAAATATAAACTTAAAGTTGTAATGATAAATCTTCCACACTGAATTAAAAACTATTAATAGTGGTTTTTATTTTGAGAATATTCTCTGAGGTGTAACTGGCTTTCATTAGGTCATTATTTTTTTTTTTTTTTTTTACATTTTTACAATGTATTCTTTAAATATAAAACTTGATAAATACATTTCTTCAACTTAGCCTATTTGTGATTTTTGTTTTTCTGAGGCCCATCATTGATTTTATAAAAAAGTGCCAGGCCAAGAAACAATAGTGAGGGTAATTCTTCCTTTAAGTTCTTTCAGCATCCTTGCCAAGCAAGCATGTATCATGCCTGATGTACTTCTACCATTGACAGCAAGAAGAATATCACCACATCTAAAACAAAACAAGATAGATTATTAATATTTTAGTCCATTGCTTAAATTTTTATTGGTCCTAGTTTTTGCTATATCTGTTCATTTTAATTACATATTACTCTAGTTGAGGATCCCCCCACCCCCTAAAATTCTCCAAACTCACTATTCATTCAGCTTGTGTTAGAAGGGATGCTAAAAGTACAGGAAGTTGCAGTACTGGGACCAAGAGGGCGTGTAATTTTGAATTTCTTAGAAATTAAATGCTACACAATGTTTAATTTCTTATACCCCCCCCCCCACAATAAGTACAGTACCTACATACTTTGTTTCAAATGGGTCCTTACTTTTGCATGTAGAAAACAAAATATATGAATGTAAGTTTTTTGTTAAGTAGTTGTCATTACCTAATTCTTCCATCATTGTATGCTGGTGTTCCTTCAACAATGGATTTGATAAAAAAAGGTTTGTTTCCATTGTATTCTTCATAACCTCCTACAATGCAGAAGCCCAGGCTTCCAGCTGTGTTTCTTCGTAATACAACATCTTTACAGTTATATAAGTACCTGAAATAGAATGTAATCAGTGTATCTGCACAGTTAAAAGTTTTAACTGTTAATAATTGTGATTTCATCTCCCATTCTTTTTATTGGCATTTTTTTTAGGCCAAGTAGCACTGGAGAGGTCCCATTCAAATTCTCTCATAGTCCAGTCACCTTCATACCTTAAGCCAGCTCTTTGTAATTGATTCTCTGTTTTCCATAGCTGAAGACCCTTAAAAAAATCACGTGTTATGTTCAGTTTTTATGTCTTCTGGGAAAGATAATCATAATTCTGACAAGTTTGAATATGCATTAGTTGAGTATGCCTGAATCCTTATTGATAAACCAAAGTGAAACATTCCTGTGAATATCTTAATTTTATGTACTTGTGGATATAAATTTTTAATGAAGGCAAAGATCCTTTGAGTAAATGATTATTATCAATGAGAAAAATTTAAACTTACACTAATTAATGAAGTTCTGCAATTTTCTTGGTCTTTGAAAAATATTAGTTGATACTAATTTAAGCTCAGAAGCATGCAGGCATGAAAAGAATAGACATTGAGGCACATTTAAAGATTATAGGAATAAATCACATTGGAGGAAAAACAACCTGGCATAAACTGAATTAGAAGTTATAAAAGGAATGGGAGAAGGAAAGACCACATCTTTTCTGTAAATGACTAGAATCCTCAAAATAGAAAATGAAATTAAAGAGAATCTTTTGCTATTCAGTGCTCATCAGATCAGTGTTCACATATGTTCAGGCCAGGTGCAAACTGTGTTCCAGTTACCATAGAGACAGGTGTGTCAGGAGCTAGAGTTTATTCTGAAATCCCCCTGTCCACCTTGTGTAGCTGTAGTTCCAGAACTGGTCTGACAGAAAATTAGCATTTTCATTTTGATAAAAATCAAGGTATGACTGTTTTGTTTATAAACTGTACCTTAAAATATTCATTAACTGTTTTTTGACACCAATAAAAAGTCTCTTGTAAAATATTTAATGAAGTTGGTCATTACATGTGCTACTGACCTTGCTTGTCAATGTAACCTAACACTTCATGATGTTGCTGACTTTCAAAGGCTTTGGGATTGGTTTGATGGATACTTTTAAAATGTGCTAAAATTCAACACCATACCAAATTTTGATTTGTATCCGTTGTCCTACAACATTTACAGTAATTGATTTTGTTCACCAAGATGACAGCAAAAAGTATGAGTGAATTTCATTAAGTGAGAAAGATGCCTTTTTTGTTGTAAAATATTTGCTCTGTTTCATAGTAAACCTTGATATCAGTAGCCAATTCATCCTATAAGAGCTGTGGTCTTTGGGTACACATCTAAAAGAAAAAAATTTTTCTTAGTTGTCAGTCAGTGAACCTTTATTATATGGTGCTGAGAATTGAACCCAGTGCCTCACACATGTTAGGCAAGTGCTGTACCACTGAGCCACAACCCCAGCCACTTTGGATACACATATTACATAATGGTCAATGCTCAGTACAAAGCAGGTAATCACCTGTTCCCCAAACCCCTAGCATTATACACCAACCTGGGTGGTTGTGTGCAGTTTTGGGGAGAAAGGAAGCTCAGAAGCGTGCAGGCATGAAGTGAATGGAAATTGAGGCACACTTAGATTTTAAGGATAATTCATATAGAAGGAAAAACAAATACTTAGATCTGATTCCAAACAAGCTTGGGTGATTTCTCTTCCAAAGTCATGAACTATTATCTGTTTTAACATTTCCTAGTTGTGATTCTTTAATACACACACGCACACACAAACAGAGCACTACTTGAAACTGCAGTGTTTCTCATTCTTTTGTCTGCTGCTTATGGTTGGTTGGTTTTTTTTCTTTAAGTATCTCCTGGGAAATTATTTGACCCTTAAGGAATATTTTATTCCATACAAATAAACAACCATCTAAAACTTAACATTTTCAACCTTTTTTAAGTCACAAGTGTGTTTATTTTTCTGGACTCCTTCGAAAGCAGGTGTCTTCTTGGGTCATTTTTCAGATGTTTGACATTTGGATATTGCCATTCTCTAGATACTGGGAGTATATTGGTGAATAACACAGAGATTCTTGCAGCATTCATTCACCTAGGTATCAGGTTAATAAGTTTGTTTTGTTTACAGGGTTTTCATTTGTGTTGTCTAGTACTTACCTTTGTTGTATGTAGCAGCAAGAGCTCAGTATATTAAGTCCTTTCTAGTCAGGCCCTGGTTAGTTGATACTTAAGGGCATTGTTTTCTTAGGTTGCATTATTTTACTTCCCAGTGGAGAAACTGGTAGCTGGGTTTTTTTGTTGTTTGTTTATTTTTTCTTTTTCTTTTTTGTAGTTGAACAGCATGCCTTTATTTTATTTTTATGCAGTGCTGAGGATCAAACCAGTGCCTCACACGTGCTAGGCAAGTATTCTATACTGAGCCACAACCCCAGCCCCTGGCAGCTGTTTCTGATCAGTGGTCTTTGGGATTAAGCAACTTTACCATCTGAATATAAATATGAGCTTTTTTCCTATTCTGAATTCAGTCTCTAAATTTAGGGTTAAGACATGACATAGTATAAGGAATAACAAGGACTTCGGTCATTTTTTCCCAGTGAGAAAATATGATTACCTCAAATATAAATTCAGCTCTATTGAATAAGTTGAGTATGGGGAAGTCTCAAGTGGCTCAGGAAACTCAGGAAGCTAAGGTTTTTCTAAATTTTTGTTTTCTAAATTTTCTGTATTGTCCTATATGCCAATTTATTCAATAAGACACTTGAGAATACGAGCCTGGGTAATTCATGGTGGTAGAATAGCAGAGGTTGGAAAGACAGTGAGTGAATGAAGGATATTTATTTGGAGCTTGCCCTGAGTGCAGGAAATTCAATCTATAACCAGTATTTGCCTTTTAACAAAACAGTTGCCTTTTAACTTTGCTACCCCTGTTTGTTCAGAAAGGTTTTAACTTTTTAGCTTGAATTGCGTGTAACCATTACTAGTAACTCAATGAATTTGAGTGTACAGTACAGAGCCTCCTATTATTGATTAACTTTGTTTATCCCAGCTTCTGAAACAGCTATGTCTCAGCCAGTGGTGAAGGACCACCTTTTATTTATTTATTTTTATTTCCAGCTCACATTTTTATTATATTTCAATGTAAAAGTATTTCAGTGAATCTAAAACAGAATGAATTACAAAAACAATAGTTCACTTAAAGTGTTTAACAGAGATTTACCCATGATTTCTCAAGTTTTCAAATCTGAATGAAATTAAACACAGGTACACTAAAATAGGTTGGAAATAACCCAGAATTTATATGTTAATATTATTACTATATTGTCATATGCTATATTTTTATTCTTTTTAGGCATACATGACAGTCAAGTGTATTTCGACTACATACATGGAGTATAACTTATTCTAATTAGAATCCCATTCTGTTATATGCTATATTTACGTTTTTATGGGCGTTCCACATATTGGACAGTGGGACAGAAAGGATTAATATAGATGACCATTGTTACAACTTTTTATTAACTCAGTTACTTTCCAAAAGTTATGAGAGAAATAGTATCCATATTGAATGCCTTTGTGCACCCCTGGAACAAATGTATATAGCATTTTAAGTATGAGATCACCTTATTACTAGGTTGTCTTAAGGATGGTGCTACTTGCAGTGGATAAAGGATATTCAAACTGTATTTTTACTACTGTACTAGAAAAACCAGCCTCAGATGTGTTCATGAGAACAAGAAAAAAATCTAAAGCAATTTTAGTAAGCTTGGATTTTAAAGTTGAATAAAAAAGATAAAGCAGATGATAATTTAACTTCAAGGTTTATCCATTGACGGGGCTGAGGCTGGGGCTCTTCGGTAGAGCGCTCGCCTAGTACGTGAGGTGCTGGGTGCGATCCTCAGCACTACATAAAAAGTAAGTGAATAAATAAAATAAAGTTATCATGTCCAACTACAACCAAAAAAAATTTAAAAATTTATCCAATGATAGTTGTTATAACAATAAAAAGTTACAGTTTTATCTCTCAGATGATGTGAATTTTAGATTCATGAATTTCCTTTTTATCAGTTTTCTGAAAAATCTATAATTATCAAATCTGTAAGATGTATGACGATAACATTTTGCAGATGTGCAATATCAAAACTTACCTCACCACCTCATTGATAATTGCTGTTAAATTACATCATGACAATATATGGAAACTATTCTTCTAAGCTTCTAACTTTCATTTGCCCTTTGATCTTACTGGCCATTGAAAAACATCTTGAATTTCTTCCTTGCAGGAAATATTAAGCTCAGTAAAAATACCAAAGATAATCTGGCAAATAATAAAGTTTGGCTATCCAGTTTACATCTTTAAAAGGTGGAACTAGACTGACTTTCTAGCTTACAGAAAAAAAAAATAAAGGTTCAATCTCTGGTCCAAATATTTTTGAAAGAACTTTTCTTTCTAACCCTCTTATTCAGAATGTGATAACTGTTCTTTATGATTAGTTTCCTTATTTCATAATAAAGAGAGTAAGTTAGAATCTAATGCATTATTAGCCTTTACAGAGCTCTCGGTTGTTACCATATCCCTGAACACATTGTTCAGGTCAGCTGACATCTTTTCTCATAGCAGAGTTTCTCAAAGGAAGCATTGTATCAAGTACATTCATTCAGGTGCAGGTTCTTTAATCTGGGTAAAGACTTCAGAAAGTTTGCCAATCAAAGCATTTGCACCAGCAAAACATAGTCCTACCTAAAATGTAAACATCCAGTTCACTGACAAAAGTAAACTTTTGATGGTGGTATATGGTTCAGTTAGTTATGTTTATTGCCAAAGAATTTTAAAAAGAATTCTCACATCACAATTATGTTTAAAGTTTACACCTACTAAAAGATTTGCCAGCATAGTAATGCCTGTGCACCAATGAAAATGAAAAATATGTTGGAAAAATAAATAAAATAAAATAAATAATAAAATAAGTAAAATGAAAAATATGTTGCTGGCTTTATTCTTCTATAAGTTGGTTTTCTATAATGGTTTTTAGCCCCCAGAAAATGGTACTTTTTTTTTGACCACAGATTCACCCAATGTTTCTAAGCATACGGCTAGTCTTCACAAGTTCCTTGACAATATATTATACTTATTTAAGCTTAGTAACTCAAAATGCTACTTCTTGACTTTTTAATCTAATACCTTTTTCTTTCAAAATTTATTTTGGTTTTGAACTTATTTTGTGTATAAGTGGCATTTATTTATTTCATTGCGTCATCAGCCAATACCTCTGTAAGTAAAGTGGTTTTACCATATTTCTAACAACCTCAGGTACAAAATTAAAGTTCCATAAATAAGTAAAAGTAATATGCACTTTGCCTTTATTTAAAAAAAAATCACTTAGATCATTTGAAATTACTTTTACCATTTGTTTTCAGAAAAGTTATGCCTTGTCTTAACAAAAGTCCAGTGA
The DNA here is from genome assembly GCF_001458135.2 of Marmota marmota marmota. NCBI lineage: Eukaryota > Metazoa > Chordata > Mammalia > Rodentia > Sciuridae > Marmota > Marmota marmota. Next base: position 39,918,381 of record NW_026000108.1, read on the forward strand.
AACATGATTTATAGTCAACTAGGAAATTTACTTCCTTAATTTGGCTCATAATATTAAAACACATTTAAAACACGTTTGATTTTTAAAAATTCAATGATTGCAAAATTAAAATCTTATCATCTCACAGGTTTTTTCAAAGATTTTGTTAACAATTGAAAAATTAAAGGTACCGTTGGTGGTAGGGTGGGGTCCTGCTTTGCCTAACTAGTATGCTTGCACAAGTTAACTCACCAAGCAAGTTCAAGATGAGTTTGCTGGTCATATGCCAGAATAATTAGCCATGTCAAGTTGCTATAAAAATTTCCAAATGACCTCAATTTCTGCTCTTACCAATAATGTAGTTTGTGTATCAAGCACTGGTCTCACCTACTGCTCTAGATAATTTTTTGAAACTGTAAAATACTTAAGAAATATTATGCATTTCTTTAAAATTTCTTTAAAAATTTCTCTAGATAATTTTTGAAGCTGTAAAATACTGAAGAAATATTACACATTTCTTTAAAATTTCTTTAAAAAGTTATTCTTAAGGAAAAATGTTAGACTAAGATTCTGCCTAAACAGGAGGATAAAATTTAAAATTCTTTGTTAGATAAATTTTACTGTAGTATCTGTTCATCCTTATTTTTATCATTGCCAGTAATGACTACTCCCCAAATTCTCATTTCAAGTATTCCATTCTGACCCCTTCTGTGATCTTTCCAAACTATTTACTTAATGCCCCATTCTTACAAATGTTTGATTGCATTTGGACGGCTGCGTACTATCGTCTAGGTAGTTAAGAAAGGGCTCTAAAGAGATGCCAGTTAGTCCATCACCTGAATCCCAAGAAGTAGGTGAAGCATGGAAGAGCATTCCAGGAAGGAAGAGTCTGGACCATTTTACATTTAGGAGAAAACAGAATGTGAACTAAAACTTATAAGAAGAAACAGACCAGGAAGATGAATTAACCTGTGTTTGAGATAATCTGTAACAGGGCTAAACTTGGAAATGCTATCTTAAGTTTTCTTCTAGTGGTTTTCTCATTATAAAAAATTATAGCCTCTTATTCTTAAAATTATATTCAAATATTGTATGCCAATCTATATTCAGTATTTCATATTAAAATATTTTGGGGGCTGGAGGTGTAGCTCAGTGTGGCACAGCATGTGCTCAGTTTTTTTTTTTTTTTAAGAAAAACCATCTTCCAGATGGTTCTACCTTGTTTATTTTCTGGTTTCCATGTTCCCTTGGCACTCACTTTGTTCCAGATTATATAGAGTATGCAAAACTGGATTCTTTCTCACACAAATCAGAAGGTTCTGGTGTCCTGTTAAACCTAGTTCACGGTCATAGCAGGGAAGCAATGATGTTTGGAACCAGGAAAAGATGTACCACGAGCCATCCCCAAATCTGACTATGCTCAGTCTTCTACCACACTGTTTTGAAAATGCTTTTAAAGCCAGCATTTTTACAGTGATGTGTTTTGACCTTTGAAACATATTTTGGACATTTCCTTGCAAGTATTTCTATTACATCAATTTTGGTTGTGAGACCTGAGCTTTAATCATTTAAAAGATTGAGCCAGGGCCCAATGACATTGTTCTTTAGTAAGTTAATCAGATTAGTGATAGACATTATTACTTTATAAAATACAACTAGAGATCATAATACATGCATGGAAACACACTGAATTCCAAAGCAACAACCATGAAGATAGGCACTCCTATAAGGTTGTGGTCTCCAACTTCTAGTAATTCTTGGAGTCTCTACTCAGTTCCTTCTTCTACCTCACCTGGCCACAGTCTGCTTCTCTGAGGTTCTCACACTTCTCTCGCTCACAAGTTCTAGTCACAGTCTTTTTGCTATTGCTGGTCTATGCCAGGTCGGTTCTTACCTTTAGCTTTGGTGTTAACTGATCTCCTGTGTGGAATACACTGCCATGCTCCACATGACTACATGTGTCAGTGATTTGATGTTCACCCACAGTGTCCTAAGACCTAGGTGTAGGTTTGGAGAAAATGTACACCATTAGATAATTCTGAGGGTTGTGAATCTGCCAGGCAGATGGTCCAAAAGGGTGGTTAAGAAAGGACTCTAAAGAGATGCCATTTAGTCCATCACCTGAATCCAAGAACAAGGTAGCTATGTGAAACATGGCAGAGTCTTCCAGGAAGGAAGTGCCTGGATCATTTTACCTTTAGGAGAAAATAGAATGTTAAATGTGGAAAATACTGATTAAAAAAAAATGGTTGCAGCAAGTGTCCAAATCTAGTGGATATTTTCCTGTTCTCTTGGTGTCCTTCAAGGCTCCCCTTTCCACAGTCCCCCTACTCAGTAGACCTCAACATTCCCTAAGTCCCTATCCTGTCCTATCGGGCCACCATGATCAGGAGCAGAGCACGTAGGAGCTTAGCACGTACTCTTAGCCTTGAGCAATGAAGGTGTGGAACTGGCTTCCGCTTGGCAAGGAAGTGCAGCTCTCGGAGTGGGTGTCCCCCAGTGGGACTGGGCGACACCCCGTTTGCTGTAACACAATCCCTTGCCTTCTTTAGGTGGAATATTCTCAAATGGCTTCTCCCAATAGATGGGAGAGTTTCGGGCATGCTGTCTTTCTTTTGCCTGCCTCTCTTGCCTCCTTTGTGGGAGCTGAGGTCGAGCAGCCGTCACTGAACCCCCCAAAAGGTATTTTCTGTCTCGGTGTGGTTATTTAGTAGCCGATCAGGTACTGTGCCATCTGCATATTGATCCTGCCCCGATCTAATTTTATCTTAGACTTTCCTCCAAAGTGTGATCCCAAAGTATGTGCCTTTCAGGGAAGATAAAAATAATTTTCATAGTAGATATGATCTGCCTTTTTTACTCTCATTATGAGCACACCAATAGTATTTTCCAGATGGTGGGTGATATGACAAGAGACTGAACACAGAAGAAAACACAAAAATCCAGTTATCATCTATTACACCAAGCATTAAGAGGTCTTCAAGTAACACAAAACAATGCCACTCTCACTAATTTTTTAGAAAATATTTTTCTCATAAAGGTGTTATTAAAATATCCCTTAGACTTATTTGTAGTAAGGTAAATATGAGATACACATAAAGAAAAACTCTTTGTGATAATAAATACCTTTTTATTTAAGAGACATTTATGTATGTCTTGTATGTCCCACTCAAAATGTCCTGAACAACTACTATCCCCTCATTCTTCTCTTTTCTTTTTGGAACTAGGCATTGAATTCAGGGGCACTCAATGATCACTGAGCCACATCCTCCTATGTTTGTATTTTCTTTAGAGACACGGTCTCACTTAGTTGCTTAGACCTTTGCTTTTGCTGAGGCTGGCTTTGAACTTGGAATCCTCCTGCCTCAGCCTCCAGAGCCACTGGAATTACAGGCATGCACCACCACACCCAGCCTCTCATTCTTTCTTAATGTGACAAAATAATTGCGCTAATGGCCCTAATTCTTCATACCACCTTCCTTGTGTCTATGATAGTTTGTAGTGTCCAACTGCTTTGTTTCTAGCTTGGCTATAAGAGTATCAGTGGGATGTTTGCCTCAGCCAGCCAAAGCCTAGACATCCAAGCATGGCCAGATAGGATCACCAGCAGTGCCATCCAAATGACCCAAGAACAGAGCATAAATATATGTGCAAGCCAGTCAAGATCAACCAAGCCTAGCCCAGGCCAGACGAACCCCCTAGACTGATTGATAATCAAAATGATTCTTATATTCTACCAAGGGTTTGCAGCTGGTTGTTATGTAGCACAACTGTGAAAACAATTGGTATTCCTGCTCTCCTCTTTTGGTCATATCATCCAACAAGATGACACAGACCACCCACTCCAATGTCTTGTCTAGTTTCCTAAAGTAGCATGTGTCTCGCAAGCATCCATGAGTTTATGATAACTTTCACAATTCATTATTTTAAATAATTTATGATGACATTTTGTTATTTACTTCATTTGGTTTAGAATAAAGTTCTTGAAGGTCATTCCTAGTATACAGTAGATTACTTTATTCTTTCATTCAACAAACGTTTGTTAAGCACAGCCACTTAAAGACCTTCAGGAATATTAAGCATTCTTTTCTGTTGGAGGCTCCACCCATTATTATAGCAAATGTCTTAAAAGAGAATTTAATATCTCATATTAAATGTAGGTAGGTTTGGGCTGGGGGTGTGGCTCAAGTGGTAGGGCGCTCTCCTAGCATGCATGGGGCGCTGGGTTCGATCCTCAGCACCACATACAAATAAAATAAAGATATTGTGTCCACTGAAAACTAAAAAATAAATATTAAAAAAATTCTCTCTCTCTCTCTCTCTCTCTCAAAAAAAAATGTAGGTAGGTTTGGGGCAGATATTAAAAAAATACTTTAAGAAATAATTTTGCTCTTGAAATGATTTGGCCATGAATAACTAACTCATTTGATTTTTGATTGATAATGACTTACTAATAATCATCCCATAGGGAAGGTGATGGGGTGGGGGAAGTGACAAGAAACTTGAGGCCTAAACTGTGAGCAATGACAAAAGCTATACAGACTCTTCTGGGGCTGTTATAAGAAATACCAGGTAAATGACAAAGACTGTGTCATTCATATTCCTCCAGAACTGGCTTTATGGTAGAGAAAAAAACAAATGACATAACTCAAATTATTAAAGCTAAACATAGGCTTAACATCCTATTGGGAATGCTCCCCAAACTTATTAGTGCACAGTGCTTAAAATTACATAGACTTCAAAACAAAACTGGTTGAACTTCCAGCTCTGCCTTTTAATAGCCACACAACTGGGCAACTTAACCACTCTGAGATTAGATTATGTTTAGTGTCAGGATGCTCTTAATATCTAATTCACAGAACTGATGTGAGTTGTCAGTGAGTGAAAAATGTAAAACATGATGCTCTTGGAAGAGTGCCTGGCACACAGGAAGCATTAGCCACCGGGCCTCTTTGTTAGTACTCCATGACACGGCTGTGCCTGACAATGTCACTGTCTCACAATCGAATGTGAAAGATTTTTGGCTAAAAAAAAGAGAATCCCTGATATCTGCTGCTTTGCTAGTCACTATAGACAATTGTGATTAAAATGTTTTTAAGAGTTTCAGAAGACTAAAAGGTTAAATTCTAAGGAAGAGGAGAAATGAGTTAATGCATATTTTTATCATACTAGTTCAGATGAGAGCATGAATTGAAAGCCTTCCAGATGTGGGTCACAGGCCTTGAGATCCAACAAAGAAGAAATCAGAAAGCCGTCAATGTTTTCTGAATCGCCTCCTATTGGATGGGAGCTGACAACTTGTATAGCTGGGAGGCAACGTCACTTCTGGCACACAGTGCTCTCTCAACAAGGGCACTATTGATAATGCACATTTGCCTTGAGCTTTATCACTCATTTTTACGCTCTCTGCCACCGCCTGTATCTTACAACAGTGGCTCAGCAGAGATACTTGCAGCTCATTGTGCCAATGTCACCTTCTTCTGTGTATTCTGTGTATCTAGCTTGGCTATATCATGAGGACATGATATACCCAAGGACATGATTGCAATGCTTTTCCTGATTCAAGACCTGCAGACATATTATGTTTTCATGGAGAACCTTAGGTAACTGGCTGAACCACACAATAGGGAAAAAAGCTATGTAAGAGTGTATATGCTACCACAGTGTGTGTGTGTGTGTACACATGCATACATGGACCAGACTCAGCAAGCGACAGCCCAGCATACTACCTGAATTTGTTAAGAAAGCTTTATTAAAACATAGAGCCATTCATTCACAGATTAAATATGGCTGCTCTTCAGCTACAACAGCAGAATTGAGTAGTTGTCAAGAGACTACACGGCCCCCCAAACCTTAAGTCTCTGGCTCTTTTCAGAGTCTGCCAGCCTCTGACATAGGCTCTCCCTGGGAAAAGTTCACAAGAAATTGGTAACACTGATCACCTCTGTTGAGTGGATCTGAGAGGACCAGGGTGGGAGGGAGACCCACTTTCCACTCCCCCCATACTCTTTGAACCCTCTGAGTTTTGTACTGTTTATTGTATTACTGCAGGAGAGACAGGAATGAAGGAAACAAAGACTTTCCAGAGTCCTGGAAGTCAGTGCTGTCTGGGCTGGCATTACAGCACCTTCCCTTCGGCTCTCCTCTCAGAGGAAATGAGCAAATCCAGCCTTAATCCAAGGCCAAATGACAGAAAGTGAAGAGAGGAGGCCATCACTGGGCTGTATTTGGAGAGAAAAGCACTCCACACGGACCTGCCTTACGAGAATGAACCACGGGGGACCTTGACTACATGACAAAATCACTTTCAGACAAAAACTAAAACATGACTGAAGATTCAAGTTTCAGAAACTTTTTTAAAAATAAAAATTTTTTGAAGTATTACTCTCTTCTACTCAGCTTCGGCTGTAAAATGTTTCAAGATTTAAAGTGTCAAAACCCGGTTTTCAACTTCTAAGCATTTTTTTAAAGTGTACTGTTTTAAATTAATTTATCATATCGTGAAGGTTCAAAACGAAATCTAGGTCAGTTTGTATCTGAGGCAGGGAAGCTTTTAACATTTAAAAAAAAAAAAAATGAAAGGGACCTATCTCCAGCCTCAAGAAAAAACATTCTAAAACCAAATATCTTCCAGTATCTTGCTTTCACTCATTTAATCCTGTGCCAGTATGTCATCTTCAGCAACTCTAATATTTGATATTTAAGTCACATATTGGAAATCAGTAAGGTCGTCTTCTGAAGGTCAGTGTTTACTCCAATGCAGGTGAGCAAACACTGGTTTATCTGTCCTTTGCATATTTAATTTCTGTACAGAGCTATTTAGTGGGGTGTCTCAAACCTCTCACTATGTGAAATGACTTCATACTTCACTTACGTCCCACTAAAATGACAACAGAAAGCTTCTAAAATGCTTCTCAGGAGCAGGCACTAAGGAGGCATGAGCTGAGAAGCATCTCAACCAGCAGATGCTTGGCTTCTGGGCAAAGGCGAAGTGTTCTGCTGCTTGTTGGCTTTCTGTATTAAAAAAGGCTTTATGTACACCCAGGGTTTGTGTATTCCTGTGGCCAACTGAAAGAGGCAGTGGCAAAGCCACAGTCAGCCTCCATACAAGTTCCTGGGAGTGCCAATAGCAGATTAGGCAAAAGTGAAGCTTCCTCTGGGCAGACGCAGCTCAGCTCCTAAGTGTGTAAATGCAGACTTGAAGTCTACTCGCTTGTTAGAGTCTGTAAACAAGTCAGGATGGCGCCTGGCAAATGTTAGAGTCTGTAAACAAGTCTGGATGGCGCCTGGCATTTTGCCAGGGGAATGTTAGAGTCTGTAAACAAGTCTGGATAGCGCCTGGCATTTTGCCAGAGGGAGTGGTTTGTGAAGTAACTCCAGCGAGCCATTAAGTGTGGAGATTCCTTATTGGTTGACTGATGTATCTAGTTTATGCTAATTAAGATAAGCTGTGTGGAATGTATAAATACCTCTGTTGTCCTGCAATAAATGGCTCCCACTCCTGCTGTATCAACGTACACAAGTTGTTCGTCACCCCCCAGGCTATTTTGCCATAGCCCGATTGGTGGCCCGTTACAGGGAGCCCCGGGACACTTGGGGGTAAGTGACGAAAAAAAAGCTGCCCATCCATAGATAGGACGGGAGCAAATCTGCTCGTCCCTTGGCAGATAGGGCGAGAGGAAAAATGGCCATTTTGAGAAAATGGAAAAGATTGATACAGTATGTTTGTGTCTTGTTTTGTCTTGAAATGTTGTATTGTCTTTGTGACGAAAATATGGAAGGGGTGTTAAGTAAATTACTAAGGGAAGGAGGCACCCCAGTGGAACCAAGAGCAGTTAGGGCATGTGTTGATAAGAGCCCAGGAACTCTAGTCAGAAAGAAAAAAAGTTCAGAAGAAGAAGGATTATCAGGAAAAAAGTTGCAGCAAAAGGCTATTACTGAATACTTTTCGTTACCGGAGGGTGCGTGAATCGGTGCAGCAGCCTCCACGTGCACGAGCCAGTCATGGCACAGCAAGGACTTTCCAAGCAGCGGCAGCCGACTCTTCCCTGCCCCCGACCCGGGGAGCGGGACGCCACTGCGAGAGCCCAAATCCAGGCACAGTCTCGAAGGCTCTTGCTCCCTGTGCCCGGAAGCAATTTGAGACCGGGACTCTCCCCAGGGCCATCTGGGGCTGCCCGGGATGCTACAGCCGCACCAGCGTCCCTGATGTTTGGTCATTTTCAATGCCAATAACTAATCTACAATGGTTCTCCCACACCTGGAGGCTGATGAATAATGAGCACTATTAAGGCTTATTTCAAATGTAAAAAACCTTGAGATAATGTACTAAATTGTTCAGAAGGTTGTTTTCTTAGTGGAATGCTACAGGATTTTCTTCAGCCATCCGGAGTTCCTGCCTTCATCCCAGTGCCAGTGAAGACGAAGGTGAAAGAATTTCCAGTGTTGCTGAGAACCGGATGAAACTTCAGATCAAGCTAACTGCCTGCAGAACTCACCTGGACTGTGATTTAAGCTAGCTGCCTGCAGAACTTACCTGGACTGTGAGTTAATCTATTGAGACACTGCTTTACCTGGACTGAGACAACAAACTGTAATCTACAACAAAATGTAACTCGGTATCTTTGCTAACAGTGTCATTGCTGGTATAATTTTTCCAAGGGCTTCTTGCATGGAGCCATCAATTGGCTTGGTATTGTGGCATTTTGTATCCTCCCCTTCTGCTTGTAGCAGATTGTTTGTGGTGTTTGTGTAAAAACCACTATGGTCGTTATTTAAATTAAACAAAAGGGGGAAATGTTAGAGTCTGTAAACAAGTCAGGATGGCGCCTGGCATTTTGCCAGAGGGAGTGGTTTGTGAAGTAACTCCAGCGAGCCATTAAATGTAGAGATTCCTTATTGGTTGACTGCTGTATCTAGTTTATGCTAATTAAGATAAGCTGTGTGGAATGTATAAATACCTCTGTTGTCCTACAATAAACGGCTCCCACTCCTACTGTATCAACGTACACAAGTTGTTCGTCAACCCCCCCCCCCACTATTTTGCTGCAGCCGGACTGCCAGCCAGCCGGGCTGTGGCACTCGCTCTTGCCTGTCTGCTGAGCTGCTTGTTGCATGAACAACATATTCAGATGTACATGGCACCTCTGCAAATATTCAGTGTGAGTGCCTGACCATGTTTGTGTATCCAGACCTCTGTCCCTGCCTTAGGATCACTACATCGTGCATTTTCAGTAACCAACAGGAAGACAGAATTATTTCAAACAATCCCATAACCAAGACTAGGTCTCATTAAGATGCTAGTGCCATGAATCAGCCCAAGAGAGTGAAAACAGTGGTTTAAGAAATGGAATCATTTTTCCCCCGTCCCCAGAGGGATGGACTGTTGAAACTCACCGTGGTAATTCCAGCCACATGACCCAGGACGGGGCCCAGTCACCGGGTGGGGTCAGGTTGTGGTTGGAGTCCAGGGCGGCTGGGTTGCTGCCATCTTCTGGGGGCTCCTGTTCTTTGACTTCCAAGGCTCTGAGTACCACCGAGGAGGATGTGCTTTTCAGTAAGGCAACCGCCTCGCTCCTGCTGACTTCTGTGAGCTCAGTCCCATTGACACTCAACAAAATGTCACCTGATGGCCAAACAAGCAGAAGCCATGTTTAGTGAGTGCACACAGGGCCCATCTACTTCAAGGGCAAAGGGACAAGGATGTGGGACATGAAGAGGGCATGCGTGTATCACTTGTCCCTGGCGTTGATGTGAGGCTGCTCCTCACAGAGCGAACTCCCTCTGTACTCTTTGAACAGGGGAGCAATGCTGTTTGTTTGGGGTTATCTAAAGACTATCTATTGGCGTTTGGCCTTTGCTTTAAAAATCAAAAAAAACTCTACTTTTCATTCTTTTTGTTTGTTCTTAGCATAAAGCGGGAGCTCTTGGCCAAAGCTCCAGCAACGCTCAGAGCCTGGCATAGAGCCCAAGCCCAATAAATAGGGAAAGACCAGATGATAAGAAGCTACCCCTGATGGCCCTGGCAGAGGAGTCCAGAGCAGCTAAGTAAGACAGGGTCTGGACCTGCGCTCTTAGGTGGAAAAAAGAGTGAACGTTTCTGCTGTCTGTCTAGGGATGCAGCTAAGCACCTATGTGTGCAGGACCATGTCCATACACCCTGGGTATCGTATTCCAGCTCGTATTCCCTCAGTGATTCACTTCAGTTGGACTGCGTTGTTCTGCACGCAGGCTCTCGCAGAAAAGCCAGAGAAATGAAAATACAAACCTTCCCTATTGTCATTTTCTATTCTTTCATCTCTCCTGTTCTTCGGCTTCTCTTCTTGATCATCTTTTTTTTTTTTTTTATACAGAATAACCACAGCAGGAGTCAATAGGCAAGGAAATACAGATGGAAAGGCCTGGAGTCCTTGCTGATGTGTCAAGCATCCTTGGGGTGGCCGACTGAGGTCTTAACACGCCAGCCCCCGGGGTTCTCAGGCTGAGCAACTGGTCTTCAGAAACTTCACATTTTTCTCTCTTACCGCTTACCCTTCAAAGGTGGAATTGTCCATCCACCTAAGCTACCCCTTTGTGGGCATTGACAATACTGTTACCCCTATGTACTTGTAGAAGTAATTTTTTAAAAATTTATTTCTTTCATACATGATAATAATGGAATGCATCACATTCATAACTATCCATTCACAGCACAATTTTTCATAACTCTGTATATGAAGTATGTTCATGCCAAATTATGTCATTATACATGAGCTCTCTTATTGATTTTTTTTGCCTTACAATTCTTATTACACATTTATACCATCATTTATCATATCTCTGTATGTATATAAGGTATGTTGACATCAAATTCACATCTTCATACATGTATTTTGTGTAATGATGACCGTCTCCTTCCAACCACCACCTCCCTTCACTTAAAGTAGCCCAGGAAATGTGTGATGAAGGAGGGTGAAACACTTTTTCTCTAATGAGAAAACACCTAGTGCAATACCGCTAAATCAAAATCTACCAAATAATTCCTCTTATCCCACCCATAAAATGGAACAATTCATGAATTATTTTCGTCATAGGATCAATCCAATAAAGAACCACTTAGAATGAACACAACCATTTTATATAGGTTTTATATATATTAGGATATATAACCAAATTATATCTTAGAAGCAACTGCCTCATAACGGCAGCCATTGCCTGTTCGTTCTTGGCACAGCCTGGTGGTTCTAGCTTTACCGGCAGGCTAACCGGCCCCTAACAATCCCTATGGACAAAGGAGTGAACCCCGGTCCAGCTGTTTTGTGCCAACTAATCATGGTCAGCCCCTAACTGATGTCCTAGCCAGATCCCTCTCACATTGTCTTGGTAATTCTTGAAATCAGTAACCTAGCCTAGCGAGCTTTAATTTCCTCTTAGAGCTCTGCCACCCCAGTGTCTTAATTCTCTTTGCTTTTTACCTGTTTTTATTCTTCCATCTCTGCTTATGACTCCTCCAGGTTCAACGCTGATGACGTAGATAGGCAAGTCCCATTCCCGATGTGATGCTCCTCCTGAAACGGTCATGCCGAGAGATTCACTGGGGTCTTTTCGAACATTTATCACTTTCTCGTGACAGGTGGCTGCAGGATGGAAGGGCTGAAGGCACAGACAGAAAAAAAAAACATGGTGCATGTATTCACAAGTGGGTTGTCTTCATGCAAAAATGACCAAAGTTGCATACGTTATGAAAATTGAATCAATACGATGACGGTCCTTGGGATCACAGAGAAAGACACAAAAAAGGACTGTCATTTTGCATCCCTCTACAGCAGGTACATTATCCCAAATTCTATAGGCGAACTCAGAGAGAGTTTCCATTTGAAAAGGCAGTAGTAAAAATGGGGGGACAGCCAGGTTGGAGATGAGGGGAGAAATCTGAGGTATACAAAGTGAACTGTATCTCAAATTGGTCAAGCAAGTCACCCATTCTGGAGATGGTGAGTCAACATCTCAAAAACCCTCATCCTTGATGAATATCAGGAATGTTTTGTAAGTTGAAAAACAAGTGACCCTTGCTTCTCTCTTCTCGGTGCTTACTGCACAGCCTTGTCTGCACTCAGCGAAGTTATGATTAACTGAGCATCGAGGGGTTCAACAGGATGAACCAAAGGAACACCACACAAATGAAATTTTAGTCAGAACATAAAAAACTAAGACATCAAACAAGCCATTATGTCCACGTATGTCCATGTGTCCCGAATCTCCATTTGCTCTCCTAATCCGAGAGAGGTCTTAGGCAGTGATGGAAAAACCCAAGTCTCTCAAAAAATCCTTCACATAGCATTTCCGATCCTGGGGAGGGGAGGAGGAAAGTATGATGGAAATAATCTTTTTTATTTTTCTTTTCTCCCCACTCTTCCTTCCATACTTTGAAGACCTTGCAATGTTCCTTAATGCTGAAAAACAATTTCTGATGAAATAGTTCAAGCAGATTAAAAATAATCATACTGCCCAATACTTGGTCAGCCAAGGATTCATCACTCAAGCTAGACAAAATAAATATATTTAAGAATATTTGCTCTGGATTTTTAAAGTAAAAATTTAGACACCTAAAAAAACTGTATGCAGAATAACATCCCAACCTACCATGCACCCTGCAACCCGAGGTGAAAACCAAATGTTCCGCATATGGTTAAAGGGCCTGAGTGCCCCCGGTCACATGCCTTTTCCTCTCCCACAGAGGTCATCCTACGCCTATTATTCCTTGACTTTCCAATGGACCCAAAGCTTTTCTGTTTCATAAATCCTGGCTTGCCTCCTGTGGTATGTCTTTGAATCATTTATGCTCCTATTTTCAAAATGCCACACTGTTTCTTTTTTTTTTTTTCACACTGTTTCTTAAATCAAGGGGAAAAAAAAGAACTTGAGTCAGAACATAAAAAAACTAAACCATCAAACAAGCCATTGTGTCCTTTAGTTTTATATTAAATATGCCACTCTTTTTGTAAGGACATTTCAGAAGGCAGAGAGAACTACACAGTTTCCCAGAAGGCCAGTGTGGAAGTGTTTCCAGGAATTCAGACACAGGACAGAGGGTTGTGGCAAAGTGGGCAGACCCTCCTGGCCTTGCCACGACTCGTGGCAGGTGGCGGGAGGCCTCCCTTCTAGTGGTTGAATGAATTAGAATGTAATATATTCTACTTAATTCAACTAAAAACAGTTAATTATACAAAAAACTTTAGTTAATGAAGCCAATACACCAGTTTTTCCATTTTTAAAAACTGTCAGTTTAATTTAAACACGTTTAGCAGTGTTTATTAGCAAGAAAACATCAGGAAGTTATTATCTAGAAAATGTTTTAAAAGATTGTATTTGGTCTGTCTAGGTTTCTTATTATAAACATGGAATTTAAGGATCTATGGGGCATAGCTGGCTGGAGATTGGGGAAGAGGATGTAATCATATAAACTCTGGAACAATATAAAGCAATCACGCTCTTTAATTAAAATTTTGAATATTGTTTCTGCATACATTGCTCAAAAACTCAATTTATGGATATATGTGTGTATGTATATATTAAAATATACATATATGTGTATATGTATGTATATGGGGAGAGGTTAAAGTGTGGCCTCTCATAGAAGCTACAGAGAGAGCAGCACAAGTTGGGTTGAGTCACCTCACTTGAAGGGAGGCTGCAGACTGGTGGCCTGAAAGATTCTACCCACAGATCCATTCTGCTTGATCCAGAATGTTTTAAGATTTTTCTAAGATAGGACATGTTCTCTGGTTTGCTCCAATCCCCACCACTCCCTAATGTTCCATTCCATGAGCTTCAAGTGTTTAAATCATCTTCCTGGGTCTGTTGTAAAACGTAAACATATTTAAAATAGCAGAGGAATAATCATTCTTTATTTCCAGTCAGACTGGGAATCTTAAGAACCAGAAACCAAGCAAACCTCTTGTTTCATTTCAAAGTAAATGGAAAACAGTCCTTAAACGTAATGACTCTTGGTAAGAACAAGACATGTATTTGGCTTAGACTAGAAATCAGGTCCCCACATGAGGTCTACTGTAAGAGCAGGTTTTAAAACTCTCTCGGCCCCTTCCTTGCTCCTGCTTGGATAGGAGACACGTGTTATCTCACCAATCAGATGATGGGACTCTGGCCCTTAAGTTTTATAGGTGCTACAGTGTTTCTGTAAGTGACAAAGTCCAGAGGTGACACTTTGAAATAATAAAGTGAGCAGTTTTCCCAAGAAACAGCTCCTTGCAGGAGCAGAGGACATGCCCGGGCTGGGCCTCACCTTGGGAGTGTTGCTCCTCTCGCCTGGGCCTGGGGACCAGTTGCCATTGCTGATCCAGCTGGCTTCCTGAAGGATGTCTGGGCTGTGCTGTCGAACCTGGCGGGACACGACGAGGTGGACGCGCCTTTCGCTGGCCTGGGTGGGAAGACACAGCTGTTAGCCGCTCTCAGAGCTCATGTGGACAGCATCTGCTCTTCTTCTCTAGCTCGGATGATGGGAGCTGGAGGTATTAGCTTTCTGCCCACCGTGGTCTCAGTGTTTATTCCAACCAAAGCTCATATGCTGAAATCCTCACCGACAAGGTGATGGAATTACATGTGGAGACTTAAGGAATGAGATTAGTGCCATTATAAAAGAGGACTGAGGGAGTCTGCCTTTCCACGAAGTGAGGACACAGTATCTCAATCTTCAGAACTGTGAGGAATAACTTTCTGTTATTTTTAAGCCACCTGGTTTAGTGTACTTTGTTACAGCAGCCAAATGGACTAAGATGTTCCCTCTCTTCTCTTCCTTCCCAGGGCACATAACCCATATCTCTCAGGAACCAAGCCCTTGTTTAAAAAACTTTAAGCAGTATGAACCCTTGGCAATGAAATTATTTCCATGGTTGTCTAACACCGATCAGCCCAAATCTTTATGACTTTACATTCTTATATTAATAAATCTCTCTTCCTAGGGCTTTCTCGAACCTCAGGGGTCATCAACTGGATGGTTGTAAATTAGATGGACTTTTTAAGATAAGATTGCTAAAATGCAGTGAGTATGTTGAATGTCAGTATCACAATGGATGGTCATTCAGGCTGAGGCAGGAAGGTCGCATGTTCAAGGCCAGTCTCAGCAACTTAGCAAGGCTCTAAGCAACTTAAAAAGACCCTGTCTCAAAAAAATAAAAATAATAATAATAATAAAAAGCACAGTGGTACATGCCTGTAATCCCAGTGGCTCAGGAGACTGAGGCAGGAGGATCATGAGTTCAAAGCCAGCCTCAGCAACTTAACGAGGCCTTAAGCAACTTAGACCGTGTTTCTAAATAAAATATAGAAAAGGGCTGGAGATGTGGCTCGTGGTTAAGCATCCCTGGGTCCAATACCCAGTAGAAAGAAGGAAAGAGAGAGAGAGGAGAGGAGAGGAGAAAAAAGAAGAAAGGAAGGAAAGAAAAAAAATCCTACTAAGAATGGGGTCCAAAAAGTAAGTTTGAGTCCTCAGCGGGCTCTTCTTCACCGGGCCCAGCCATCTCCTGCCTAGTCCTGGCCCCTGTGCCCTCCCTTTGTTCGCCTGCCCATCTTGCATTCCCTGGTGTTTCTCATCACATAGAAAGCCTGTGTCAGAAGAGAGCAAAAATAACAAGCCTAGGAAATAATCATGAAGATGCTGACATGCAGAACTACGGCATTAGCCAACTGTCGATCCTTGGAATAATAGCTGTGTCTCTTTCTTTGGCCTGTAAGCCTCTGTCATCCTAATAAGGTTATCTTTGGGAACTCTCTGAAGCAAAAATCACTAAAAGATAAGCAGCAGCAAACAGTCAGGTCCAAACTTCAGTCACTGAGCCTGAATCTGCTCTTATCTTCGGGGAAATCCACTGTGGCGCAAGCTCCCAGCAGCCGGTTTGTCTCTAGGCCCACGAACTGTCCCAGGTTCATCTTTGGACAAGGAGCAGGGCATGATCTAAGCCCCTCATAAGAACTGAGAACACTGGAGACATACGCATGGGGTCTTTTTGCCAGGCAAAATGGATGTGGCCAAGGAGCAGCCTGCGAGAGCTATTCAATTCACATTTTCGAACACAGATTTCTCACTGTGTTTTCAAAGGCTGGCTCTGGTATTAAGTTGTTGGCAGGAATAATGCTCCAATAAATAACTCTGGTATCAACTTACTTGGAAATAAATTCTCTGTGAGGCTGGATCTGTGGCTCTCACCAGCCACCTTGTAAATTGCTCACAGAGAGACTATTTGAGGCACTTTCTTTTGTAGTGTTTGAAGATAGAAGGTGGAAAATGGGCTAATGTGTTTGTCCTGGCTCTTACCTCTCAGGAGCAGCAGGATTAGGGTAGAGAAACAGCCTGGCCCCAGACTCTTTATTTCTCCCCCACTAGTGAGAATGTGATGTGGGTATGAGAAGATGGACCAGGAGCAGAACAGGGTGAAGGAGAATGCTTCTTTTTCTTTTTTTGGTACCGGGATTGAACTCAGGGGTGCTTAACCACTGAGCCACATCTTCAGCCCTTTTTAGTATTTTACTTAGAGACAGGGTCTCACTGAGCTGCTTAGGGCCTTGATAAATTGCTGAGGCTTTGAACTTGGGATCCTCCTGCCCCAGCCTCCTGAACTGCTGGGGTTACTGGTGTGTGCCACCATGTCTGACAGGAGACTGATTCTTAATTTGATACCTATATAATACGTACCAGGAAGATGGGTACAGTGGACCTGTTATTTTAATGATAAATAATGGCTAGAGGGCCAGCAATGAGTTCAGGCAGAGAAAAAGTTGATAGATCATCTGCACATGGAGGTGTTTGCCTCTCACCTAGCCAAGGGCTTTTCTATTCATGTGTTAAGGAGGACAGGAGACAAGCTAGATGTACTTTTGGTGCTTTTTTTCTTTTTATTGATGCTGAAATAAAATGCTAACTAAAATGTATTTAATTCGTGTTGTTTCATTCATTGTCTTTCTTCTACTAGCTTTATAAACTCTCTTTCCTTCTTAAAAAAAAAAAGAAAAAGAAAAACACTTCAAATTAAGAGTCACTCCCTTCCCCCAGCATGCTGCAGGGCATCTTTCTATGCAAACAACCTGAAAGGGAGACTCCAAATTGATAGTGGGACCTCAGGATTGTGTTGCTTAGAGTAGGAAGAACAGGGACACAGTTCTCTGTAGAGTGCAGTCTAGGTCCACAGGAGGCTCACCAACTGCGTGGCTCCCTGATACAGGCAAGTGATGGCAGGGGTGGGACTTACAGTGTCTGCTGCCTGGAGAGCTGGTCTCTATTAATGTTCCATCCCTTAATATCAGAAGTTTTAAAAAATGATCATCTTTTAAAAAACCAAATTCATTCTGCATTCCCCAATGGCTTCTTTTCTAAAAATCTCAGGCTGAGGTCATCTGGCTCAACTGATTCTCAACATAGGCTTGTGGGGCTGGTTCTTTCTATCCTGAATGGCTGCCCCTTTTAGCTTCCCTCCCAGCAAATTTCAAGAATCATGCTCAGCTCATCCATCTGTGCACACGGAGCCCAGGGGGAGTGGGGGAGCGCTGATTATATTTAATTAGAAAGTCACAGATATGCAAGAGATGTCAGACATCATCTAATCCAACATTTTCCCTCTAGCCCATGGTTCAATTTCCCTACAACATCCTTGCCAGTTGTGACCTAGCTCATGAGTCAATGCCCCCAATGACAGGAAGCTCACTGTGTGCCCATTTTAGACAGCACTAATTAGAAAATTTGCCTTTAGGTTAATCTTAAATTTGTCATTTTCTCCCTTGCCTTTGGTTAGGCCCTACAGGATAACCCCAAATAAATTTCCAAGTGACAATCCTATTTTAAGATGGCTCTCATCGCTCTTTCTTAGTTCTTCTACTTTCCGGGTCAGTTCTTTCTACTTCCTGCAATATTTAATGTTTTCAAATCATCTCAAAAGTCTGGTGAACTCTGGACTCTAATTATAAAGTTGGGTGGAGGTGGGGTGTTTAGAACCGGGCCCAGAGGCTGAGTTCTACTTTGACCAGTATAGCAAGGTTTTTTGGCTGATGGGCCAGATGCACAGAGGACCTCGTCGATGGAACTCCCACCTTGCATAGAGGATTGTCTATATGTTTCATTGGACCAAGAACTCCATAGATTCCTGTCTTGATCATTATTGATTAATTAAAAGATAACAGACAGGACTGCACCACACAACACATTCTAGCAGCTCGGCCTACCTCTGAAACCGTGGATGGGACACAGGCCTTACATGACAATATGGACAACTAGAGGCATCAGACCCAAATGATAAGCTAGAAAAACAACAGAGTTCAGTCACTCCTACTGACTGCATCACATACTACATACTACACAACAAGGATTGGAACAAGGTCCTGGCCCTTACCCTTCTCTCCAGGGAGCAAGAGAACTTCTGGGGTGGGAGGAATCCTTCCCATTGAGCAAAGAATCGGAAACTTCAGAAATATAACTCGAGAATAAGCTAATGGTATGTGGCAAGTTGATGTTCCCTATAAAATGAGCTTGATGAAACCAAATCTGGTATGTGTGGATTTGTTTAGCATTGAAAATTTTAGCATCTAGCACAGGGCCTGGCACATTATAAAGGCAATTCATGAATGGCTACAGAGGTGGCATCTCTTTCAGTGAATGAAAAGCAATTAGAGTTTGGATGATGAGAAAGGAAATTAAGGAGGTTTGAGGAAAAAGTGGGGAAAAGATTTTTGGATTTGACCAGGGTAGCAAGAGAAAATTAGGATAGCAATTTGGTTTATTTTTTCCAGTGTACTGTAGCTCACCCCCTATTCCCAGAAACACACATCTTTAAGGTATAAAGAAATTAATGATGATGATAGTACAGATGGTGACTTAGGCAGGGTCATATGGATGTCAGTTCCAAACTCAAAATAAGCATTTAGTTCCTGCGTTGCTGAATCTGCTGATTGTTGAGTCCATAGAGTGAACCTACTCCTCTGCCTTAAACACCATTTCTCTTAAAGTGTCTAGAGGTTACTTGCAGGATCAACTCTGTTCCATGGTTTAAAAAAAGAGAAAGTGCATGTGGCCAGTAGGCAGTGGTACACACCTATAATCCCAGCTATGCAGGAGGCTGAGGCAGGAAGATCATAAGTTTGAAGCTAGCCTGGACAACTTAGGGAGAACTTGTCTCAAAATAAAAACAATTTTAAAAGGGTTATGGATGCAGCTCAGTGGTAGAGTGCCCCTGGGTTCAATCCCTAGTCTTTTAAAAAAGCAAAACAAAAATATGCATGTGGAGGATGTGTGTATTGGAGAAAGGGTAGTCAAGTGTCCAGATTCCTTAACATTCAGTGTAGAGCTGTGCCTAAGATTTGCATTTATAAAATTCTAGGTCAGAAAGCTGTACAACTTACCAAGGCACAATTTTTCAAAAAACACATGGAATTTGGAGCTGTATATAAAAATCATTTGGACCTTGAGAATTCAGCTAAAAGAGCTTTAAGAATCTATGTATAGTTTAGTCTATGTGTATTAAATTTACTATAGTACCATGGAAAGACAATTTTAGTAGGGATTGGATTCCATATTAGCTCGGCTGATATGTAGAAGTCACACATAGACCTATCAGGTCTTATTTCACTGGTGATTCTTACTGGCTCCACGGGACTTGAATGTTTAAATTACTGCAAAAGTTTTGCCTTTTCTTTTCTTTTCTTTTTTTCCAGGTATGTAGCAGAACTCATGGATTTAGAATAAACCTAGGTAATATGATAAGATATTACTTGCCTTCTGGCTTTGTCTAAAGCCCTGTTGTATTCTTTTTAAAAGTCTGAAGTGCCTGGTTGTCAGTTTTTCTTTAATAAAATAACTCTCCATTTAAATATTAACTCTTCTGAAGAACAAAAGCACATGTCAGTATTCATGAAAACCCCTCGTTTTATCATCTCTACTAATGGTTAAGAATTTTTTTTAGTGTCTACATCAAGTCTGGGGTTGTCAAAAGACAAAAGCCACAAGAGGGATGCTCAAGTTTGAAATTCACAATTACCTTCTTTCTTTATTAATTATATACATGAATTATATTTGCTTTCTAAATAAATATGTATACATGAATCTAGAATTGCCAAGAAATGAAAGCATCTCAAAATAGGCATACTTCTCAGAATAAAAGACTCATGCAAACGGGGTAGATGCATGCTGACCTCCTAGGTGTGGGATGTTGAGACTTCTGTTCTTCCTTGTGTCTCAATGCTTTAGTCCATTATTTATTTGTTCTATTATTTTGGTATGACATCAAACAGTTTCCAAAACACTGTCTCTTATATACAGTTAGTCCAATGAGAGTACTCAAAACACTTGAGAAATTAACAACAGTGAAAAACCAATTTGTACTCATGAAGTCAACTGCTCTGTGTTGGACATTTCTGTCTCTTTAAGGTTTTTCTTCTCAGTGGGGCCTGACCATCTGTCTAACACTAGGGTCTGGTTAACCCAGGCTGCTGCTGAATAAGCTGAGGTCAGGGCTCAACATATGTAAAGTTGGTCAGATTTAAAACAGTTGCGGTCTCTCTGTAATAACTCTTCCCTGAAGTAATGCAGAAAAAAGCAGAATGTGGGGTACTGTGGGAGAGAACATGGTCAAGAGGACATGTTGTCTGGGAATTTCTCTGTAAGGCAAATGTGATTCATGGAGTAGACATACGAGGGCTGCAGAGCCAAGGAATGGGTGGAAATCTGAGTCTCAACCTTTGAAGGGCATTTAGTTTAATCCCCCCAGCCTGGTGTGTGTTACAAGTAACACATAAATAAAATCCATTCTTTAGAAACAGCAAGAGATTGTTTGGCTGAGTTTTTCCAGCATTCTGTTTTTTTCTTCATTTCTTTTCCAACTAGCTTTGCCCTAGTTTTTTTTTTTTTTAAAGAAAAACTTTTCCTGCTTATAAAGCACATTGGCTTTGTTTAGTAAGCAAAAGAATCTTTTAGGAATTCCCACTGTTAGGCAAGATTTTATTTCATAAATTAACTTTCTCAGGGAATTTTTTTGCTCTTCTGTTATTAATCTACAAAAGTAGATTGCCACATGCAATCAAGATTTTTCCAAATAACATGAGTAAGAGCTTTTCCTTTGCCTCTTGCGAAGTACAGTTGGCAACAGATCATGTTCAAAATGTGAGTTCCCTTAATTGACCTGCAGAGGGCGCTAACAATGTAACGTGAAAGAAACCTTGATGATCTCCTAAAAGTTCTCCTTTTGGGAGAGAAAAAATAATACTAAGAATGGAGTTCCTTGATGGGAAAAATAAAACAGACTCTTTTTCATGCACATGGTCTATTTTGTGTTTTCACCTACTGGCTTATGCAGACTAGAGCCACACATCTCACGCTGACTTATACTTGAGATCAAAGTCAAGAACGGGTGCGTTCCAAGCGCTATAGGGCCAGGAACTGCGTCAGTCTGGTTTGCCACTATATTGCACATCTCTGGGTACACAGAAGCTTCTCAAACAATAATGTGAACAAATCCAAGGAGAGATTATATCTTGGGGAAAAATAGCATGTAAAAGTAGATGCACTTCTTGTTCTCTGGTAAAATGGTTTAAAAACAAGTCCCTGTGAGGTGGAATTAATGTGTAAAATATATCTTTCATACATTTACAGATTTATAATTTGACTCCATTTTTCAAATTCAACAAAATTTTCAAACTGTAAGTAAATGCTTATTAGAGTGCCTGCTCTTGCCAGGCACTGGGCTAAGTGCTTGGAATACAATATTCCACCATATTATGCCACCCTAGACTGGCAGGTAATCATAAAACAGCTGGTAGGAAAGAAAAATAGGTGAGATGACGGACTCTGTGTGTGACAGGTCCACTATTTTAAGTGAGATTGTCAGGGAAGGCTCTCTGAGAAGGAGAGACTTGAATGAGGTATGGGGGTGAGTCTGACAGACATGAATCTTCTACAAAAGATTCTTCTAGGCAGAGGGACAGCAAGAACTTGGGCTCGGAGGTGGAAAACTTCTTGAAATATGTGCAGAGTGGGAAGAAAGCAATGCAGCTAAAAATGGTTAAACTAAGTAGAGAATACCAGAAATTCTCCCCTTTGCTTGAGAAATGAATCTGGAGAGAGAACGAAAGGCCAGAGTATGTCTGTGTCTGCCCATCATGCCAAGGCTTTGTAATTTTAACCTGATTATCTTGAGAAGGCCCAGAAGGCTGAGAGCAGGAGAGTGGCTTTGCAAAGAAGTCATTCTGCAATTGAGTGTGGAAGCAAGGAGGCTGGTTAAGAGGCTCTTGCAGTGGGCCAGCCTGGCTGATGGAGGCCACGGAGGTGGTGAGAAATGAACTGGGAGAGAAGGATGCTCAAGTACGTGAAGACTCCTTTTGGACAAGTAACTGGGGAAATGGCACCATTTCTGGAGACTGGAAAGAAGAAAGGGGAGAAGGTTTGACCATGGATGGAGTGTGGAGAAGTCAAGGGATCAGTTTTGGACATGAATTTTGAGATGTCTTTAGACATTAACTTTATTTATTTATTTATGGGTACTGGAGATTGAACTCAGGGGCACTCAACCACTGAGCCACATCCCCAGCCCCATTTTATATTTTATTTAGAGACAGGGTCTCATTGAGTTGCTTAGCGCCTTGCTTTTGCTGAGGCTGACTTTGAACTAGTAATCCTCCTGCCTCAGCCTCCCGAGCCACTGGGATTACAGGTGGGTGCCACTGCCCCTGGCTAGACATTTACTTTAGATACCAAGTAGACATGTAGCTAAGTAAGTATGGTGGTCAGAGATGTTGGGGCCAGGTAATTTGAATTCTGGTGTAAACCCCGAGAGGATATGCCTCTGGTAACCCTGCTTTTTTCCTCCACCTCCTCCACAGGGTATGAGCTCAGGCCTTCTTGGGCAAATGAACATCCAGGGGGCTGAGCATTACCTTGGAACTGGGACTCCCACCAAGAGCCACTGCTCAGGGCCCAGGCACCAGGTGTGTTTCCTGCCCTCATGAGCAGAGGGAATAGGGCAAGTCCCCATGCACCCTCTGCCCCTGGCTGCCCAGGTTTCAACTGGCAAATATACAATGTACTGCTCAATTCTCCTTGAAGAAGAGGGATAAGCACACACACAACTATGATCAGAGTTGCTGTCCCTTGGAAGAAGTCCATGAGTAGGTGCCAAGGGGAGAGGGAAGCATGAGTGCTTGATGATCAATCAAGTCTTGAGGGCAGCTCTGAGCCCTGCAGGGTTCAGATTCTGCTGCTGACTGTCTATCTCTCTGAGGACAGATCTTTCTGGAAGATTCACATCACCTTCCTTCCTAGAGCCATCCAATGATATTCCATGGCTTTGGGGTTATTCTTGGCCTTAGCATGGCTCATAATACTCTCCATGGCCTGGCCCTTGCCTCCCACTTCTTCCTTGTGTATTTGCTGCTATTTTGAACCCACTAGGCTTCAGGTATTAGCCATTACTCTGATGGGACAGAGGGAAATGTTCTTCTGTGTTGTATCTCATTAGAATGATTCTCGCTGCTTATCCACCTAGAGAACTTCTGCTCATT
Source organism: Marmota marmota marmota (assembly GCF_001458135.2). Classification (NCBI taxonomy): domain Eukaryota; kingdom Metazoa; phylum Chordata; class Mammalia; order Rodentia; family Sciuridae; genus Marmota; species Marmota marmota. The sequence continues at coordinate 39,941,889 of NW_026000108.1, forward strand.
CCTGAAAGCTCCAGTTCAAGACTTTCTTCTGCCACAAAGAATTCCTAGGTAGGCCCATCTCAGCAAAGATCTCTCCAGCACCTGCACCAGCCGGACTTTAGTTCTCCATGGCAGAACTATCACACCATATGACAGTTGTGAAGAGAAAGTCCACCCTGTCAGAGAGTGGGCTCCTTGGGGAGAGCAACACCTGCCTGTTCTCTGCACCTAACCCAGGGCCAGGTTAGCAGTGGAAACTTAATACATGTTTGATAAGTGAAGGGAATGAATGGGTTAGAACCCAAGAGCTCAGAAGAATATCTGTCCCTTTAAGAATAAAGCTGTCAGCTCAGGCAACATTACTGAGATACCCAACTATCTGAAGGAATCTTCAGAAAATTCAAATGAGTGAGAAAAGTCAATCACAAAAGCTTATATACTGTATGATATATCTAAAAAATTTAAAATTCAAAATTACAGAAATGGAGAACAGATGAGCAGTTGCCAAGGGTGAGGAGGAGGCGGGGTAGGAGGAAGGCAGATGTGGCTATAAAAGGATCACTTTCATAAGGATCTTTGTGGGGATGGAAATATTCTGCATCTTGATATGTCAGTGTCAACAGCCTGGTTGTGATACTGTACCAGGGTTTTGCAAGATGTTAACACTGTTGAAAAGAGAAATGTGGATAAGGGATTCCTCTGTGTTGTCTTTTACAACAACCCAGAATTATTGTTTTTTTATTAATCCAGAATTATCTCAAAATAAAAAGTTTAATTACAAAAAAGAAAAGGAAGAAAATTCCATGGTGATCCAACCACAGTCAATAAGATGCACACTCATCTAAATGAAATCACACCGATCAGAAAAATGTATTAGTGCACTGTCAGGCTATTGTGAACTCTTTCTTGAGGGAGTTAATACGATAGGCTGTCTTGGAGGTTTCCAGAGGTATGGGAATGACTCCTAGGTCTGCATCTAACACACTGGGTACAAAGATGACCTGACCCTGCTAACCTTCGGTGACCTTAACCTTGTGAGGCTGCAACACACAGCTGCATGTGTTCAGTTGCATCTGGAACAATGCACAGGGAATGCACTAGACCCCAAGGCACATCAGTTGCTTGCATACGGTTCTTACCTGGGCGGAAGCTTTGGCAACCCTGGCCCTTCCACTTAGACTGCCTGAAGGGAGGCACATGCTCCGCTCAAGCTGGGGGGTTCTGACTGTGACCCACCTGAATCAGATGAGCCGCGCTCTCTGGGCTGCCATATCGGAGGTCATGTCCATTGATGGCCAGCACGCGGTCGTTCTCCTCCAGCTGGCCGTGTCGGTCCGCCACGCCCCCATCCAGCACATTGAAGATGAACACCCCAGGTTCGTCCACTTTGCGCACCAGTTTTATTCCCAGCTGCTCCTCGGGGGTGCTTTTGTTGAGAATCACATGGAAACTGTCATTCCGAGTTCCGTAGGAGTCCAACACCTGTCCATTGCTCCTGCTTCGGAACTTCTGCTCTCGCAGCACGGTGAGCCGCAGTACCTGGCAGGGCTGTCGCAGGAGGCGCAGGGCGTAGTTGTGGGGGACGTTGCTGATGTCCATTCCGTTGACCTGGGGGAATGGAGCATCTGCAGTCAATAACCCCTGCCATCACCCTTCCGCAGAGGCCCACGCTCACCTGTTCAGGGCCCTGGGTGAGATGCTGCAACACTAAAGAAGTTAAAGGCCCAGGACCTCAGAAGACCCAGGGTGCTGCTCCCTTAGAAACTTCCCAGGCTCTCCCCTTATCCTGTGTCCAAAAATCCCCATCTTCCCATGGTACCTTTCAGGCCTCTGTGAGTGGGCACCCTCTGTCTACAAACTTGTCCTCACACAGGCTGCCCATTTATTTACTGAGTTCCAACCTTCATTTCTGTTGCCTTCCAAGCTTAGTTTAGCTGGTAGGAGGGGAGGGAAGAAAGAAAAAGTAGGAAAAGACAAAAGAAAAGGAATCTTCCCATCCAGCTTTGTCAAATGATTACATAACTAAACTCTTATTCTTTTTTGTGATTTTTTTCATGCATGCTAAGCACATGCTCTGCCATTGAACTCTACGCCAGCCCCAAACGATAACATTGATGGCCGTTTAAACCAAGCTGAGTTGACATTTTCTTTTCAAAATTCTTCAGTTGGATTTTTCTCCCTGGTCACCCATACTGGAACTTCTTTTTCCCATTTCTCTCTCTCTCTCTCTGTGAGTGTGTGTGTGTGTGTGAGAGAGAGAGAGAGAGAGAGAGAGAGAATATATAAATCTGAACGTGTGCACGTGTGCATATGCGTGAGTATTGTTACAAGTGATAGTGCATGTGTGTTTGAGAATGTGCATATGTGCATGAGGGTGTATGTATAAGTGTGTGACAAGTGTCTAAGTGGTGTGCATGAGTCTGTCTCCAAGTGTGTGAGTGTGGTAGTGAAAGTAATAGTGTGTGTGTGTGTGTGTGTGTGTGTGTGTGTGTGTGTGAAGACACTAAGGTGCTCATCTTGTCTGTGCTTCCCCTCAGCAAAAATGTGGGGAGAAGTCCTTATACAATTTCAAACACACCAACGTGAAAGGAAGTTTCTGGGCTCCCTTATTGAAAGGCTAGCTCACCTCACCTACTTAAGCTTGGCCCTCCCATTTGTGCCTCTCATAACAGCATGCAGGGCTGTTGCTGCAGCAGGCTTTCTGGTTTTAATTACTCCAGCTCGCAGGTCCTGCCTGGGGGCTGCAGCCCCCAGCGTTAGGCACCTCTCTGGAAGAAACCAATTCAGAGGAGCCCTGCACTCATTTCTTGAGGAGGGGGCCCATGAAGGAGCCACAGCCTTCTTGAATTTCTCGAGTTTGGTAAGATTTCTTGTACTTGCAGCCAATTGTTAGAGGCGCCTTGGAATGAGCTTCGGAAAAACCTTCCTGAGGGACAGTCACCCATTCTCTGCTACAGCTCCAGAGAAGAGCAGGGGCTCCCCATGCAAACACAGGCCACCTTTGTCCAAGCACAGGTGAGCAGAGTATGGGGCCTGCTTTCCCCATTACACCCAGGCCAAGAGGTCAGGGTTGCCTGCAAAGAGTGCTGGCAGCCCTTTTGCCTGCAAGTGCCAGCTGAAGACCACAAGAATCAAAATGTTTTCTTATGCAGCCCTCCCAGGCAGCAGAGTTTCCACTAGTTGGGGAGGAAGCCATGCAGAGCACTGCAGATTGCACTGCTGGCGGCCCCCTGGGGTTGCTTCCCACCTCAGAGGCCAGTGGGAATGTCAGCATTTCTGCAATAACTGCTTTAAGTTATTTCTCCTCTTCTTCCAATTAGTTTGCCAAACAAACAGCTCACAGTGTGACAAGAGCTTGTCCCTTAGCAACCTAGAAGGGGAGGGATGCAGCCGTTATCTGAGTATCAGGAAGGGAGGGATCCCTCGTCACTTCTGGCACACATTTGACTTCTGTCTGATAAACAACTCTTACTTTATCCTTTCTCCTGAAAAGTCCTCCTTGAAGTCCCTCTCCTCACCCAAGTCTTGGCGGACAGTGTACCCAAGACAACTCACTCCTCCATGTGTCTCCCCTGCAATGTCTCTGAGTTGGTAAAAATAGCCGAGGGATTGTTTTTATTTTCATGGAGAACCATTAAACCATAGGAAATTTACTTTAGAAGAATATCTGGATGTGATTAGATAAAACACAAAATGTTCCATTAATCTGCTCTAAAAATAATTTAAGAAAATATATGTTCCAGTTTTATATTACTTAAATGCTGAAGGAGAAGGAGAGGGAAAAAGAGAGGTAGAGAAGGGGAAAGAAGATTAAAAAGTAGCAGGGAGAAGAAAGAGAGGAGAGAAGGAGATAGAGACAAAATAATACAGATACAGAAATATTTATAAACTGGAAGGAGAAAGAGTGAGAATGAAAGACTTTCTCAATTATGATAAATCTCATATGAAGAGTCATATGAAAACTATGGAAAATGAATGTCCACATTTATTTTACTATTTTCTCCTCATCCATTCAACCAACCATCCATCCACCCATCTACCCACCCATCTGTCCATCCATCCATCCAACCATCCATCCACCCACCCATCTGTCTGGCCATCCATCCACCAACCTACCCATCCGTCCATCCAACAACCATCCATCCACATCCATCCATCATCTGCTCTGAAGAGTTTTTATAGGAAGGGCCTTGTCACAGCCCCACAGCCACAGTCTCTACCTTGAGGATGATGTCTCCTGGCAACAGCCGGCCATCTCTAGCAATCACTCCATCACGATAAATGTGTTGGATAATGATATGGACCAGTGGGGTTTCGCTGCCTCCCACAAGCCTGATGGAGAGGCTTTCGTTGGGATCCACTCGATTGATTTTGATGCTGGTAATTTCACCGTCTGGAATCAGGTGATACAGCCTTGGAAAGACTGAAATGGGCAAAGATAGTATTTATTTAAGACAACCACCCAGTGGCATTTCCAACCGCTTTTCTTGCCAAATTAAACTGTTCATTGTTTCTTGAGTGTGTTTTCTACTTTTGCTCCCTTGGTGCCAGGGTGAGTTGCTCTGCTGGAATGCTTTTCATCCTGGGCCTAAAACCAACTTTTCCTACAAGGCTGCATGAAATGATCCCTTCCAATTACACTCTACCCTGATCCCTCTTTCCCTTGCTCTCTCTAAACATGCCATTTCCTGTAAGCCTTTCTCTCTATTTCTTATGGCATTCAACCTTCTATTACGGATATTCATGCCCCTTTCTTATATTGCCCACTTGACGCCAAAATCCTTGAGGGCCTGATTTCTGGCTTCTCCTTGGTTCTGTGTATAGATCTCTGCATGCAAGAGTCTTCTGCTGATATTTACTGGGTGAACAGGAATGGATGAGCGAATGAAGGAACATCTTTTACAGAATGGACTGCAGTGTCAGCACCTGCTGATTTAAGGACAAAAATAAAACAAACCTGCTCTTCTGCCTTCTTTGATCATTTTAAGGATTCTTTCCTCTCAAGACCTGGCTTTTTAGGGTTGGGGGAATCATCAATCCTCTCTGTCAGATGCCACTTTCAATAGTTAAAGTCACAAGAGCTGTTTCATAAGTAAGAAGAGTCCAAGGCTCAGCTTCTGGAGGTTCGTCCCTGATCTGCCTCAATCACTGGATTCAGAGCTAAGGAGATTTAATGATTATGTAGGCTGGTGTTTCCAAACTTAATTTTTTTTTTCTTTAGCTGCAGAATCTGCTTTCCCCATGAAACCTTTAGTAGTTCCCTCTTTCCTCCCCCTTCCCATCCTGCTATGACCAGGTAAAGAGAAGCAGCTAAGATGGTGGCTGTACGGCCTTTTCTGCTCTTTAGCTTGTTCCAGCAGAAAGGGGAAGTGAACCAATTAGCTGGGGGCTGCAGAGTCAGGTGACCCTCAGAGCCAGATCTGAACCTGGTGCCCCAGCTGACTGCTGACTGCTTCCATCAGGCTTCCTGGAACCAGGTATTCACAGCCAGGTAAGAAGCCACAGGGACTTGTCCTAAGGAACCATAACCCAGCAGGGGCACACTTTTCCATTTCAGCTTGAATTGAAGTGTATGGAGGAGAAACCATTAAGTGCTGGGACCCAGCCTCCAGATCAGGCAGGAAGAGTGGCTCTCCTGGTTAGCCTGAGGCTGAAGTTAGGGTGCAGAGGGACGAGCTTCTGCCTCCTGCAGCTGCTCACAGCTGTCTTTACCCTGAGAATCTCCTTTAATGTTATCATCTGGAAAACTGGAACACTGCAGGCCTGATTCTAGATAATCCATTTTTTTTGTGACTATTTTCAAAATCTATGACTTCAGTCCATTTTTCCTAATAAACCCAACTCTCCAGGAACCATACATTAAAAAAAAATCACAGTTATTTCTAAGTATTACAAAGCATGGTTAACAAGGTAATTTAGTGGCCAGAGCAAGCCTGAGACATTGTAAATGTGTGCCCTTAAACTCTGCTCAGATTTAATTTAATGGAAATGACTGGCTTTGCTATAAAGCAGCCAGTAGCTGTCTTAATCTGTCGGTTCTGGTAATAACAGTACTTGGGCGTTTGAGTTCAGTGTTTCAGCTACTCTGATTCCGTTAGGTGGGCTACCCCACAGCAACTGTCAGGACATGTCTAGGAACAAGGGAATGGCGAGTTCTTAAAAAAATTATTTTGAGCAAAGAAAGATTTGGAAATAATCATCAAAGCTGCGGATCCTCCCTCCCTCTGTCCCCTCCCTTGCTACCTCATTCCCAACAGAGTTACAAAAACCATACTCCCAAACCTAAACCGCTCAAGGACATCTGCTTTCATAGTCTGAAAGGACAGACCCAGTCACACTCGTAGTAAATGATGTTAATTAGAGCCACACCAGCGAGACCCTAGTGACTCCAACGCATTAAAGTCATTTCTGAACTGTCAAACTTGCATTAGTCTGGAAAGAAAAGAATTTATTCAAAATTGCACGCTCCCCAGAGGACCAAAGTATTTGACAATTATTATTGTTTACAGTGAGTTCATTGTACAGTGGCACTGAGCTAAGCAATTTGAATGGGTATTTTGAGGTCTCATAATAATAGCAGTAGGGTGAGGAAAAGAGGTAAAGTACGTACAAGACTGTAAGAGTCTCAGATTAGTTTGAGCGCACGCGCACAAATACACACACACACACACACACACACAGAAACAGAGACACAGGAAGAGAACACACACAGGGTAAGGGGTGGTCATAAGTAAGTAAGAAAGAAGGGGCATAATGTACCTCCTCAAGAACCTTCTGAGGGCATAATAAATATGGTGGTTTAGGTTCCACCTTTCAACCCCCAAGAATGAAGGGCAGAATAACTTAGTGGTTATCAGAGTAGTTTCTGGAGCCAGAGGATCTGAGCTAAAATCCTAGTTCTACCATTTCTTTCTTTCAGCTGGGTGACTCTGGCTTAGTTGCCTAATCTCTCTCTCTCTCTCTCTCTCTCTCTCTCGTTTCCTCATCTACAAATTGGGAATGATAACCCTCGTTCCTTAGCATTGTTGTGACATTTAAATGGCTCAGAACTCTACCTGGAACACAGAAAGAACTCATCTTTTATTTAAAAAGCTATTATTATTACTACTCGAAACTTCTAAAATGAAATGAAAAGAAATGGGTAAGACGGTATTTCTTCAGCTCCCTTTAAACTGCCCAAACCACATAGGATCTACTATCTACCTAATGACTTTCTTTGCATGGATTCTAGAGCTGTATTCAAAGTTCAGCAAGATAAGCTAGAACAAGCTACGTAACATCTCTGTGCCTCAGTTGCCTTCACCTGTAAAACAGGGATAATAATAGTAACTTCTTCATTGTGTGGAGGACTGAGGAGATGCACGCAAAACACTCAGAACCACACCTTGTACACAGTTTAATGAGAACAAATTAATATGTCATTTATTTTGTGCCAGCACTCTTTTAAATGCTTTCCATTTATTAACTAGGATTATCATTCTTCACATGCATTAAGCTAGCTCCTTTTTGTTTTTTTAAAAGAATTTAACCTTTAGTTTATTCATTTGTTTTTATGTGGTGCTGAGAATCGAACCCAGTGCTTCACCCGTGCTAGGCAAGCGCTCTACCACTGAACCACAGCCCCAGCCCTCAGCCAGCTCTTAAAGGTAAGGGATCTGACACCTTTCCCTCACCTGTAAAAAAGGACAGCATTCATTTCTGACTTAAGTTACTTACAAGAGAAGGACATTGATCAAGGCGAAAAGTATTTTGTAACCTTGGGAAGAGAAGGTCGGTGGTGACCAGGTTGTCCTCACCCTGAATTACCCTGGGAGCCCAGCCCAGGTCCAGCCTCCTGGGGGACTTCACTTACCTTCAGGGGCAGTGGGATTTGTAGGATGTTCCCTGCCCTGGTCAGTTTGATTCGCAACTGCACTCCCACTCTTTGTCCTTCGAAGAACACTCAAAGCTCGGTTAATTTTTTTAAAAGATCTACTTCGGATAGTGGATCGCTCAAAGGGACGTGCTGAGGAAAAGCGAGGTGATAGAACCAGTAGTTAATAGAAATCATCTTTCATGGACACATCTGATAAAATACATGAAAACCTGAACAGTGATGACCTCTAGGTAGTAGGATAACCTCTAGGTAGAATCCGCTTACCTCTGCTTTCTAAATTTTCTACAGTGAAATACATGTGGCTTGTTTTAAAATCAGCTTTCCCCACTTGGGAGAAAGTGAATGTAACAGCACTTTTCTTGAGCAGGCAGGGAAGGCCCTGGCACTGGGGGAGTGATAAATCATCTGCTCTCCCTTCACCCCCTTTCACCACGTCCGAGTACACAGTTCTAATGACCTGAGGTACTCCTGGTTTCATTTCACTTTGGAGAATTGGACGCGGAGTGGCTGCCAAAACTACCAGAACCATTTCCCTTACAAAAACATTTCCAGAATTTTCCACAGTGAGTATTCCGTAGAGGGCAATCCCAAGGAAGGCCAAGAGCCCATTCCCCAACACCCACCCATTTGACTCACCCCTAGTCCGGTTGCTCCGGCCAGAGTCCAAGGGACTGTTTGCTGGCTGACCATCCTCGGCCGTTGACACGTAGGCAGGGTTGTCTAGGCCAGGCTCGTCCATCATTAAGGAGATGGTGGCAGCCGCAGAGACCTCTGGGGAGAGCGCCGTCGCTGTGAGGCTGGCGCAGCCATCTGGGCAGCCATCTTGTGAGCGCCTCTTCCTGTCTTTGGTCAGGCCATAGTGGGAGGCACCTTTACAGCTGAGACAGGAGGAGTGGGGAGGTCAGAAAGGGGTCCCCCCTGTGGTCATTGTTCAGTCAGGCCTCTTCAAACACATAGGCCGGCCCTATGCCCCCTTCCCTTTTCACACGTAGAAACTCAATATACCAACATTGCCATCAAATGGATTAACAACCTGAGAAAACAATTAAAGGGTTCTTATTGTATTCTCCTAATGCAGCCTCTACCCCAGTTGCTGGAATGCAAATCTATGAACATTCTGGTGTCTACGTGACTAGGGTTGGAGGATGGTGATCTTTACCTGTTTGGACTTGGTAATTTCTTCTTGCTGGTATCTATTTTGACCATGAAAGCTCATAGTCATACTCTCACTCCTTTCTTTTGGGTTTTGCTCCCACAGTATTGAACATAAATACAAAGCTCCTCCCAGAATCCATATTTAACTGTCCATGGAAACCAAAGCACCATTGCCACAAAGCCACAGGAGTTTTCTCAGTATCGCTATTCTCTAGGGGCAGGCTTGGTGGCTTCCATTTCTGCCTCTGGGCTGGTCTCCAAGGACCTCCTTTATTGCTCAGAGAGGTTAGGACCAGGGATGTTATACACTGGAAAATGTCATTCATGGTCACATTTTCTAACATTAGGAGAATAAAATAGTTTTTATTTTATTTTATTTTTTAACAAAAACATATTTGCTTCTATCCATCCATTTATGTAAACCTATTTGTTTTACCATCCATTTATGTAAAAAATCAAACAAACTAACTCTGTAAGACCAGTCATTGATGTAATAGGGAGAATTAGAAAGAGAAGATGATCCCTAAGCTTGGGAGTCCAAGGTTTGAGCTGATCTAGGCCCCTATTTTGCCATGACTGCATTTCTGTTGTCACTGGACAAGTCATTTCCCAACCAGAACCTTGCTCACAGGCAAGGTTCTGGTTGGGAAATGATGATGATTTAACTATCTCATTGCACTGTGGTGAGGGTAGGCAGCTCCCATAGTTGAAAAAACAGAAATCATTCCCATGAGTTCCTTTAAGAAGTGGCCATTGGCGTGTATTAGACATGCTAATTAGAAGTTATTCTGATCAATTAATTATAAAAAACCCTATTTGATTGAGCTATTTAAAAAAGACTTTTGTGATCCTGTGGGAAATGATGCTTCATTGGAAGAAAAATCCTGGAAAAGAACAGAATCCAATGTTGGTCTACAGTTGATCTGCATGCATGATGTCTACTACCCTTATAACCATAGAACTGGCAGGATAGAAGGCCCTATTGTCTGGATCAGAATCCTTGCCCTTAAATTTACTGAACTGAGGGATGTGGGGCAATTTTTTTAACCTGGTTAAAAAATCTACACTTACTTCTTGGTATAAAGTTTTGTTGATACTGTCTTATTAACAGTTTACCTTGCTCCTTGGAAATGGAGACTATCATGCTAAGAGTTTACCTTGCTAGATACACAGTAAATGTGAATTGTAGACCTTTCCATTATTTAGCTATTTTTAAATGCTTATTTTTTTCATATTGTAACAAGTGTGATTGATGTGGGTACGTGTTTGTTGCCAAGGAGCAGTCACGACATGGATGTCATTGCCTGAGAGTGGCCACACAATCACAGGTGTCTTTCTTGTCATTTCTGCTGTGTTGGCCTCACTCTTGGCACTACAACCCTGAGTTTAACTGCCACTTAAGTATCTTAGAAAAGCTTACATTATGAATCAGCACTGAAATGAAAAGCTACCGTACATATAGAAAGTCTCAGAAACAGAGCAGAGGGGTATACATTGGATATGGATAAAGCAAATATTCATCCTTAGTAGATCTGAAATCCCACATTTTCTTGCAAAGGAAAAAGTAAATGCTTTATTTGCTTAGAAAGACACCTCCAAGGAGATGAAAGGTGATGTTACATTTTGTTATTTAGATCTTCAAAAAGGATCAACTATGTCCTATCAAACAACACAACACAGGGAAGGAGAAGTTGCCAATTCTGCCTTAAAGGATTTCAAAGCACAAGAGTCTGTTGTGAACAATCCAGTCACCATGGGAACAAACATCTTTAAAGATGTTTCAAGATCTTTTAACCAGTGGAACTTCTAAAATTTATGTTTCTTTCAAGCACTTTCAGTATGATGTTTCTTAGAATTAGTAGCATCTTAGCTATGATGAAACATGATTTTAAATCTTAATGGAAAAGAACTAGGATTATACAACCGTGTACCCTCATCTTCTAGAAGAAGAGAAAGGCTGGGACAAGGCCCAGTTCATACTGCTTATACCGCCCACCTGGGAAGAGTTCAAGCTCCTAATTGAGTCAGTGAGATTTTATCATACCGACCAGCTACTTTGGCTTGAAAATATTCTGCTTAAAAATAGCAAAGTGGTTGATATGGGAAATTAAAAAACTGGAAGAAACATTGTGTGATGGAAAAAATAGAAGCCAGTGTGCATTTGAGCAGCTCCCAAGTCATAAATACATGAGTGGAACACTTCTATGCAGGCCAGCAATATTTGGTCAGCAAGGCACAGGAAGGAAGTTCCTAGACTGCTTAGTGGGTCTGGAAACAGCCTTTATTTTTGGGGGGCAACAGTTGCCCTTGACTATATGCCCTGCCAGAGCAGGAAATTAATATTCCAATTGGACAAAAGGCTGGCAAAGGCACAAGCAAGCTCTTATTGGGGAGGACATGGCATATCCCAGTAAAAGAAAGTGGCATCTTATTCTGTTTCCTGATCACTGAAGATGGGTGAAGCATTCCTAAAAGTTCTGAGTCCCCAAGACTATGCCATTAAAGTAGCATTGCTATTTCAAATTCCTGGGGTTCCAGGAAAGGCAAACTTCATGCAATGGGTAAGGACCTTCCCTTTGGCCCTGGGTCACAGCTGTTCTTATGACTGGGGAGGATGCAGAATTAAGAGTGAAACAGACTCATAAGCTTTGTTTGAAAACAAAAAATAATCTTGTTTAAGTAACTCATCCTTGTGCAATGTTAGCTTGCTCCAACCTCTTGGCTAAGCTGGAATCTAAGGCACAGAGTGATGGATGGAGGGAGCAGCTTTGTACTTACTAATTATCTCTTTTGTGGTGACTAATACTGGGGCCTCTTGATTTACAAGCACACAAGAGGGAAGGAGAGAGGAAGAGCTGATTACCGTTGGCCAGTTCAGGAACATACTGTGAGCCCTGGGTTGTGTTCAAAGCAAGCAGGATTTATGCTCTCTTTCAGTTATCCTGAGCTTGCTAAGTGCTCTCAGGTGGTGATGGCTCTGAACTTGAAGGATGAACACAAGGAACACAGAAAACCACTTTCCAACTGAACCACAAACTCTGGATGTTTGAACGTCCATTAAAACAAGCAATTCGGAACACTGGTTGTCTTGGTGATAATGGAGTAGGGAGGGCCTGCGCTCCTTTATCACAGCAAGCAGAGGCAAATCTGGAAGAAATCTAACCCTAGCTCTGCTGCGATTTTTTGTTTCTTTTGTGGGGAGAAAACAAACCCCTTTCCTACAAAATTCCTTGGTCTGTGAATTCACTGTTAAAAGTGAGTTGGAGATGAAGCAGGACAGATTCCAGACACAATTCACAGAGGTCCTGAAGAGTGTCCTCCTGGTTGGGCCAACCAGGCAGCAGTAGCCTATTTATAGGGAATGGCAACCTGCTATGGTGAACTCATCCTCTTACGACAGGAGAGCAAGAGTTGTCCACAAGAAAGTGACCTTCAATACCTTCATCACTGTCGTCGGAGCAACTACCTAACCTCCCCTCAATCTAACTTTTATTCTTTCTTTCTCATTTCACTTTTATACCAGATAAACAACCAGTTTGCTCCTCTCTTGGAGTTCATTAATCACCCACTCTGACCTTCCTTTAAACCTGGGCTTGCAAACTCATAGTGCTTTGAGGACAGGAGGGAGGAGGGACTGGGTGGGGACCATGGTGAAGACTGCTATTGGGAGTAGGACCCAGTGGCTACTACAGAGCTTTGCTGATTGTAGCCTTATGAAGGCCAGTCCCGTGCTGCTGGAGCAAGCATTTTGCATGCCAAGAATCATTTTTTAAAAATGTGAAATCTCTCTTGATTTTTAAATGTTGGCCACAAATTAAAAAATTAAAAAAAAAACACTGCGTGGTCCAAACAAAACACATATGTAGGAGAGATCTATCTCAAGAGGTGGCACTTTCCAATCTCTGGTAATAAGAAAAAATGGCCAGGTGGGTAGGTTGGGTCCTTTTCTCTTTTCAGTGCCTCAGGCAGCAACACTGCCCTCCTCCTCCTCTACCCCCAATCTCCCTTTCTTCCCACCTGTGTAAGGTATGTGGGTGAGATGTGTGTGTGCCTGCACAGGCGTGTGTGCATGCAGAGGTGAGATGGCCCCTGAGGGCGGCATCCCTTTCTTTACCTGCCCAACCCCCATTTCCAGTTCATTTGGAGAAAGAGGCTGAAGTCTCAACTGCTTCACTCCTGAGAGAACGAACAGCTTTCCGGAAGCTAATATTTAACTGTAAAGGGAGACATTAACCCCTTGTGGATGTGCATGTTCTTTCTCTCAGGCAAAGGGAACCAGGATTAGGACACTCTGGAGAGAAGCGGGTTTCCCTGCCAAGAGCTGAGTGTGAGGCTCTTGCTGTTCCATAGAACAGGATGAGTGATTCTGATGGGAGATGGTGGCTGGGGGAGAGAAGCGGCTCTTCTCCATGTTCTTGGGAAGGCAACTGGGAAACAGGCTATGGGAGTCTCAGGGACTCACAGGCCTGGGGCTCAGAGAAGGTCTTCATCAGGGTGCTGGTGACCCCAGAGACTGAGGGTGGGCCTTAGTGTGCTCAGCCCCTAATTCCTTCTCCAGGGCCACTGCCTTTGCCCTAGTCCTCCTGCACCACACCTCCTCATGAACCCCCTCCCTGTCCCAGGTCTATGTCCCCAATTTCCCATCGTCCAGTCCACTGTAACCACACTAACACCATTTCCTTTTACTCATGGACTTCCCTTGGAAATGTGTCCCACTGCTTGCAGGATTGGGTCCCACCTTCTCATGCTGATGTGGGCCTTTCCTGACCCATTGCGTTGTTCATGGTTTCATCTACAGGGTCCAGCAACCCAGCAGGAGGTTGCAAGAGGAGACGAACATCGCTCATGTCTCATCTTGTAGTCTGCATCATGCTTCACAAATGAGGCCTTGACTACCCTCCCACCTGCTCCCAGCTATCCTGAGACATTGGTTGCACCACCTCACTTTATAGATGAGGATACAGAAGCCAGAGGGAGAATGAGTCCAAGTCCACAGAGAGGAGCTGGGATCTGAATCCAGAATGTGGGTTCCATGCTTTCTCCCTGGGCCTCTGGCCCAGAGCTTCCCTAGGACTTCAGACTTTTTATCAGAGCACCCACTGCACATCTTCACTTGGACATCTAACAGGCATCTTCAACCTAACACACAACACTCCGACTCTCCCTGCCAAACCAGCTCTTCCCACATCGTCCTTATTTTACATCCTTCCTTTGTTCAGCCCCCAAATCTTAGGCTTGTCCTTGATTCTTTCTCTCTCTTGACACTCAGATATCATCCAGCAAGAGATATCCAGAACTCCTTAAGTTACTAGGCCGGCTTTGAACTTGTGATCCTCCTGCCTCAGCCTCCCAAGTTGCTTGGATTACAGGCCTGTGCCACTGTATCCAGCTCAATATAGAATATGTGAGTGAAAGAATGACTTTCCCTAATAAAAGAATTAACTCAGTTTCTAGACTGTAGAGAGAATCACACGTTGCACAATCCTGATCAAAAAGCTCCAAAATCTGAAGCATTGTCAGCATTGACATAATGCCCCAATTGGAACATTTCACATCTGAAATGTGATGGGGTCCAGTCAATGCATGTGCTAAAAATACTGAATAAAATTACCCTTGGGCTATATGTATGAGGTGTATATGAAACAAACAAATTTTGTGTTTAGCGTTAGGTCTCAACCCCAAGATATCTAATTATGTGTATGCAAATATTCCAAAATACTAAAAGAAATCTGAAATCCAAAACACTTTTGGTCCCAAGCATTTCAGATAAGGTATTCTCAATCTGTATCTTAACTGGATATTTATATTCATCAGATGACTCAGGTCAGTTGTGCTTCTACCCAGATGAAGTGTCCCTTGGCACTGTACCATCTCAGTGTGAAGTCTATACCCCACCACTGTGGTACTCAGTCTCTGCAGGCTAAGATCCTAACTCATGAATGAGGCCAGATGTGAGATGCTGACCTTCATGGAGAACATTCCTTGAACAATGAGTCCAGGCACATTCATTTTTAAAATTATTGGGGGGAACAATATACCATCCAAACAACAGATTTTGTGACTCAAAATTCCAATGCAATAACAATTATTATACCAAAAAAAAATCTATGATAGGGGAGCATTTCACAGAGAGATTGGAATTTACTAGTCTATAATTAAGTCAATGGAGCCAACCTCTAAAAATGGCAGGCTCGCTCTCTAGGACTGAGGTGGCTTCCTCATCCTGGTGCTTGGGAAGAACAGGCTCCTAGATTCCCATGTGTTTCATGGCCACCGGTCAAGACACATCAACTCTGCTAACTGGTTAGCTCTGGGCAACCACAAGGCTCTAAGTAAACATTGGTTGAATTGAACTGAGTAACAGTCACCCCTTTTAGTGTTCTGTTTGTTGAAATTACCATGTTGGGGATTTCAGGCTGCACCCACACGGCCCTGATAACACATAATTACTTGTGGGTGATTGTCATACCGATGGGCATCTCCCTTTCCCTCAGCAAGATCATCATTATTTCCTTTTCATTTTCATGCACTCCAATCCAAGGCCAGAGAGAGGGGTGGGAGTGGGGGTGGGAAGGGAAAGGTAGATTTTTTTTTTTCAGTTGGTCTTCCTTTTGTTCATATACTTCCCTTAAAACTTTCATTGGATTTTATTTGCTCTGGGTTTTAAAACCTGGGACTAAAGAGTAATTATTGCCATATACCGTCCCCTTTGACACATGATGTTGGTTCCATAGGGATTTTTTAAAGTGATACTGAAATATAATTTTGGATTCAATGAATGCTATAGAGAGCCTCCTCAGAAAGATGGTACGGTGAGATGGAAATAGTGCAGGCTTTCAAGTTTAAAATACCTAGGTGGGAATCCTAGGTCTGCCATCAACCAGCTCTGCAAAGTTGGGCAAATTCCTCAGTCCCTTTGTACATCATTTCCCATCTGTAGAATGGACACAATAATTTTTATTTACCATGAGTTTAAAGATTCATTAAAATTGCCCAGCTGTGTAGTAGCAACTCATTAGGCAGAAACTAGCATAATTATTATGCCTCGAGGCATATTCTTAGGCTGCATCTTCTTGAATAACATCTCGTTGGGCTAAGAATATTAGGTGGAGTCATTCTTCCTTGTTCAGATGGCTTTTTGTCCCCTTCTAGGTTATAATCCATGTTCCCTGGGATAGACCCTCATGGCCACTTACACAGGTATCAGAAACCGTACATGAAAACACCCCCAGCACTTGTAGTCACGGGTGACCTGTCAGTTAATAGAAGAAATCATCATCTCGGCAAGCCCACCCTCTGGGAGTCAGCTTAGATCCTGAGTATGAGTTTGATTCTGAGCAGCCCCTGAGCTGGAGAACCATTGTTTCTCTTACATCACCCCAGCCACACGCTGCCTCCCCTCATTAGCCCCTTTCTTCTGCCTCCAAACCACTGGGGAGAAATGTCCCTAGTGGGCATATATGTTCCCAGTTCTTCTAACCACCTCTGTTTCACTTGCTGATGAACACCAGAACACCAGAAAGGGAAAATTCAAAACAACCTGGAGAGGTATGCGAAAACAAAGGCCAAGTTAGGGGCAGCTGGATCCGCTGTTTCGTAGCTTGGTGGGAAGAGGAGCAGAAGGTGCAGCGTGTCCTCAGGATAGAGTTCACTCAGGTGACAAATGGACCAAGGCCAACCTAAGCAAGCACTTGACTCAGTTTTGCCAAGATACTGATGTTTGCAGTGGAGGTATTATCCAGTGCTGGGCAGGTGTGAGAAACAGCTGGCCAGTCTCTGAACAAGGCCAGTTTCTACCTTGGAGGGTAGAAGGGAGGGAAAGAGGAGGTGAACATTTTTCCAGCTAATGTTAAAGATGTCCTTTCCTATCTCTCTTTTCTATTAGTTTACAGAATTAGCTTCTGTAAGAATCTGTGATTCCATCTGTGATGGTGAGGATGTGAGGTGTCCCAGAAAAGCTCACGTGAGAAAATATAAGAAATGATTGGGTCATAGCCTTAACCTAATCAGTGAATTGATCCCTGATGGGATTAAGTAAGTGGTGACTGGAGGCAGGTAGGGTGTGGTTGGAGGAAGCAGTTGATTGGGGGCGTGGCTTTGGATAATGGAGACCTCTCTTTCTGCTGCCTGATCACCATGTGAGCTGTTTCCTTCAGCCACATTCTTCCACCATGTTGTTTTTCCTCATGTGGAGACCTGAGGAATAAAACTGGCTGTCTATGGAATGAGAACTCTGAAACCGTGATCCCGCAAATAAACTTTTCCTCCTCTACAATTGTGCGGGTCAGGTCTTTTAGTCACAGTTGTGAAAAAGCCAACTAAAACCTCATCTCTTATCAAATCTCAACCCACAAATCAATGACCACATAGTTATGGCCAATATTTCCAGTCCACTTATTATCATCTATGGACTAGACCCTGTTTTACACACTCTGTACACATAAATCCATCCAGTCCTCACCCCATCCACTCAAGGGAGATCCTGTTACATGCCCACTTGGCCTATGAGAAATCAAGGCACAGAGAGATGAAGTAACTCTTCCGGGGTCACATGGTAAGTGGAAGGTCTGGGGTCTGAACCCAAGGCAGGCAGAACTTAACTGGGTGCACACCCCAAGATGCCATGTAGACTGATGGCTGATAATTGGGAGGTGATTGCAAAATGGGAGGCAGAGAAAAAGCAAGGAAAATTAGAAGCAGGTTATTTATAATTTTAGACTCTTTGCTTTTGATATCGTTTGCCGCCAGTTACTGAGTGGCTGCTATGGGGAACACAGGAGGCACAAGCTGTCAAGCGTGGCCTGTTCTTACCCAGTTGGCATCTTGGAGCCTAGGGTGACAGGCAAGAGCTAACTGTGACCATTATGCTGCCTGTGCCTTCATGTCGGCCCTGTCATCAGGGCCATTTGTCAGTGGAACATGTTGCTGGGTCCCCATGTGCCCTCGAGCTTGTTTTCTCATTGCCATTCTTCCTCTCCAAAAATAACGTAATTATCTCCAGGATCAGGCGTGGCCTCTGAATCCTAGAGATGGAGTCTTGAAAGGATCCTGTGGTGACGGGGAGGGGCAGGCTGACTCCTCTGTGTGATTTATCCATCCACCTCTAGGGGGAGCCCGTTAGTCCAGGCATTGGCATATTCCTGTGCACTCATAACAGCATCTGCCCTGGTTGTAAACAGTGAGGAGAGGAGGCCAAGGTGACCATGACACTAGCTAGTACACTATTCTCTCTCTCTCTCTCTCTCTCTCTCTCTCTCTCTCTCTCTCTGTATCAGAGATTGAATCCAGAGGTGCTTATCCACTGAGCCATATCTCCAGCCCTTTTATTAGAGACAAGGTCTTACTGAGTTGCTGAGGCTGTCTTTGAATTTGCGATCTGCCTGCCTCAGCCTCCCGAGTTGCTGGGATTACAGGCATGGGCTGCCACGCCCCGGTTGCTCCTTTTAATCACAAGGCTCATCAACTGAGCTATTGTCTGCTATTTGATCTTTATTAGCAGGCACAGTTCTGGGGCTTATCCTATTAAACACGGCCCCAACTGGGTATATTATCCCCATTTTACAGGTGTGGAAAAATGAGGTTCAAAAAGGTTATGTAATTTACCCCAGATGGCACAATATTAAAGCAAAACCTGAAAGTTAGATACAGCTCTGACTGTTTTTTTTTATTTATTTTTTAGTTTTAGGTGGACACAATATCTTTATTTTATTTTTATGTGGTGCTGAGGATAGAACCCAGGGCTTCACACATGCCATGCAAGCGCACTACCACTTGAGCCACATCCTCAGCCCCTGACTGGGTTTTTATTGCTGATTTAAATTCAATACATATGTCAGGTCTCAACTAACACATATACACACAGGCCTTAACCTGGGTCAGGTTGGTCTTACCCAGTTAATTCTTCCAACAATAACCTAATGAGGTAGGCATGATCATTACCTCTCTTTTGCATATTTGAAACAAGGCATAGGTTAACTTGCCCAGGGTCATATAGTTAGCATCTAGGATGACGAGCAGTCCCAGACCTGGTTTTTGAGAGGTAGAATTTTTAGTATTAAAATTGGTCAGTCCCAGGCAAAAAACAAGATGGTCACCTTATAAGTGGCAAAGACAGAGTTTGGCATCAGAGCTATGACTCTGAATAGGACACTCTTAACCATGATTCTGCAGTACATCTTCTGTCTTTTCCTATGTTTTTGCTGGAAGATTTAAGAGAAGCAGAAGCTGGTTTTGGAGGGGACCTCATGCACCTCCCCAGCACAGGATTCTAAGCTGCTCTGTTAGATGTTGGGTTCCAAAATGCCATCCCCAAATTGTCTCAGTGCAGCCCCTCACGGCAACCCTGGCTAGTCCAAACCTTACACAATTCCAGAGCTTCCAGCAACTAAAGGAATTGAACCCACTGTTTAGTTTAGGAAGAGCTGAGCTGATAGCCAGGAGCGCCTGATAAATACCAGTGCTGCTCCCTGGGCTGAGGCTGAAGAATTCCAAAGCCAAAACCAGATGTGAGGTTGACAATGGTTAATGAGGGAAGGCTTGGGCACAGTCCACATGCCAGGTCCATTCTTCACAGAGACGTCAGAGTAGTTCATCCGTTCTGTGAGTCTCTGACATCTTTGGGGTCACTGAGTTCTTTCCCTAGACACTTTGGGGGAGGGGAGCAGATAATTCCCATGCTACAGATGATTTGAGTTTTCTGTCAGCTGCCATGGATGGATTCAGGTACGTAGGTGTTGGGGGTGGTCAGTTTCTTTGGGGTTAACCTTTGTTCCCTGCAATTCCTGTTTCCATTCTGAGTGATTGTACTTAAGTTTTTGGGAGGTTGGAGTATCGGGGATTGAACTCAGGGGAACTAGGTTAGTGAACCACATTCCCAGCCCTATTTTGTATTTTATTTAGAGACAGAGTCTCACTGAGTTGCTTAGTGCCTTGCTTTTGCTGAGGCTGGCTTTGAACTCATGATCCTCGTGCCTCAGTCTCCTGAGCCACTGGGATTACAGGCGTATAACAATGATCCTGGCCTGAACTTAATTTTATAACACTTGCAAATGACAGAAGCTTGGCTCAGATCAACTGTGCTTTCCATTTCAGGATTGCTCAGGAAGGATTTTTAGGGTAACTGGAAAGGGTGGCTTTTATGGTGGTGAAAATTTCTAGACATACTATCATTGAGCTTTTCTGATCAGCTTTGAAAGCAGCCTTGGTGTGCAGCTTCCTATAATGTTTGTTGTTTGTTTGTTTTTGAAGCCTTTGTGTTTCTGTAAGGTCTTTACCATCCCAGGGGCTGCTCAGAGTCTGTCCCAGCTCAGTGTGAAGATGGAGTGTGGGGGAAGGTGGTGTGGCACTCGGGAGGAAATCATTTCCAGACGTATAAAAACATTTCCTTCAGTCCTCCAAGAGCATTCCATTGCACTCCTAGGATAACTATGAAATGCCAGAGTTTGTCCAAACCTTTTCAGGACTGGGTGTCAGACTCTTACATGCACTACCCGACACTCGGATATTGAGAAATTGTGTTCTTCCTCCTCTGTGTTTGAGAAAATGTCATGCAAAGATATTCAGCTCCTTTTGCCAAATCTTTTTGCATGAAACAAAAACTCTATTTTTCCAGTCATTTTGTTTGCTAAATGAGCTTCCTCCCCTTTTTAATTTTTTTTAAAAAGCCTTTTTAGTTGTCGGTGGACCTGTATTTTCTTTATTTATATGCAGTGCTGAGAATCAAACCCAGTGCCTCACAGGTGCTAGGCAAGTGCTCTACCCCTGAGCCACCACCCCAGTTCTTTCTCCCCTTTTAATCTATTCAAAACAAACAACCTTCTTCCTCCTTCTGTAAATCATACTTTATTTCTTCTACACTGTGTTGTGTAAATGGTGGGGAGCAGAGTCATGCTTCTCCTGTTGGCAGGAAATGCCAGCTCCATGTTGACTTGCTGGATAACCGGAAACCCCATCTTTCTCCATCATTTTTCCACCTTTTGGCTACTGTTCTGCTCAGTTCCTTTCATTTGGCACAGTCACTGCATATTTTTGTCAGCTTTTTCGCTGCTGTGACTAAAGGATCTGACTAGAACAACTGGAGAGGAGGAAGAGTTTATTTGAGGGCTCATGGTTTCAGAGGTCTTAGTCCATAGAAGGCTGGCTCCATTCCTCAGGGACCCAGGTGACGCTGAACATCATGGTGGGAGAGTGTGGCAGAGGGAAGCAGCTCACATCACAGAGATCCGGGAGCAGAGAGACGAGACTCCACTCTCCAGATACAAATATATACACCAAATCCACACCCCAATTCCCACCTCCTCCAGCCACACCCTACCAGTTCAGTTACCACTCAGTTAATCCCTATCAAGGGATTAAATCACTGATTGGGTTAAGACCTCACAACCCAATCCTTTCTCCTCTAAACCTTATTGCATTGTCTCCCATGTGAGCTTTTGGGGTCACCTCATATCCAAACCTTAACGCTGCACTACATAGGCTTCTTTCAATCAGGCACAGTAACAAACAGTCTCTCTTCACCTCCAATCCATCTCTACCGTAGGTCTTTGCCCAGGCTGGACTCTAGTGGCCACCATGCAAGTTCCACCCATGTATCCAAAGCCTACCTCAAATCTTGTTCTCTCTGCTGAAGCTTCACAGTACACCAGCCCCCACTTATCACCTGGGGATACATTCCAAGACCCCCAGTGGATGCCTGAAACTTCAGAGGGTACTGAATCCTATGTATATTATGCTCTCCCTATACATAGATGCCTATGATAAAGTTTGATTTATAAATCAGGATTGGTAGAAGATGAACAATAACTAAAAATAGAACAGTTATAACAATATATTGTGATGAGAGTAACATGATTGTGGTCTCTCTAAACATCTTATTCTATTGTACTCACCCATCTTCTTTTTGTTACCCATGGGTAACTGAAACTTTGGGAAGGAAAACCATGGATAAGGGGTGGGGGGACTGTTATAATCTCTCTCCTCTTGGAACTCATTCATTCATTCATTCTAATTTGTTTTGGGGTACTGGGGGTTAAACCCAGGGCCTTTCACATGCTGGACAAGCACTTGACCATTGATCTACATTTGTAGTTCTTTCGTATATTTAATTTTGAGATAGGGTCTCCCTGCATTGATCAGATTGGCCTCTAAGTTGCCCTCCTGCTGCCTCAGCCTCCCAAGTAGTTGGGATTATAGATGTGTGACTCAATACCTGGCTCATTTCATAAATATTTAAGTGGCTAATAATATCTACTGAATGTGGGACATAGGTTAGGTGCTCCTAAGACTCTTGCTGGGTGTGGTCGCCCATGCCTATATTCCCAATGGCTTGGAAGGCTGAGGCAGGAGGATCGCCAGTTCAAAGCCGGCCTCAGCAAAAGCAAGGAACTAAGCACCTCAGTGAGACTCTGTCTCTAAATAAAATACAAAATAGGGCTGGGGATATGGTTTAGTAGTTGGAGTGCCCCTGAGTTTAATTCCTGGTACCCTCATCCCCCCCAAAAAAGGCTCTGCCCCTGTAGTAGTTAGTAATCTAGCACAGCACTAAGATAGGCAGATAACAAGGACGTGGGAGCTACATAGTCCTCCACTTCCACAGGTTCCACAACCAAGGAGTGCACCAAGTGTGAATCAGATATATTCAGGGGAAAAAAAATTCCAAAATATTCCAAAAACCAATCTTGAATTTTCCATGTATTGAGTGCTACACTGAATCCACTTGAATGTACTAGATAAACTACAGGCGTACGATGCTGTAGCCCCCCTGCCTCTGCTGGCATGTCAAAGGTCAAACTCCCTGCAACCACGTCCTGTATGTCTTCTCTCAAGAATAAAGTATTGTTTTACGTGGAAGCTGTTTATAAAATGCTTCATTGGTTACATTAGAGTCAAATAGAAATAGCTCGTTTTGTTCTGATTTCAAAACTGAGGTTTAGGGAAGAGCCAAACATTTTTGAAAATATGGAAAAATAAAAAGAAGAAAATAAAAATAATCCATAATTCCATCCCAAAGAAAACTGCTGCTGCTCTGTTAGTATTTAGCCTTTCAATCTTTTTATATGCCTAGACACGCACATATAGGTGTTTATATTTTTGTATTTTCCTACAACTGGACCAAAAGAAATGCATATTTTTAGAGACTGTACATTTTAAGGTATATTGCTAAGCAACTTGACCATTGTTCTATCAACATGCCTTTTCTATCAAGCAAGGCATAATCTCTGAGTGGGTCTACTATACACTGGTATTTTTGCAAAGTCCCCCAGGTGATTCCAGTGTATAGTCATGTTTGAGAGCCACAATCCTAAAGTGTTCCATCTCATTTAATTGACTGAATTACATATATGTACTTAAACCTAACTGCCCACTGACCAATCACTGCTCTGTGAATTCTTGAAATCATTCATTTCATTCTTCAAGGCTGGGTGACTAGGTGTCCGTGCTCCCAGGGCAGTTACTAGGCTATTTTCCTTATCCCAGGCTGTGTGGGAACTGTTCATAAATAAAGCATGAGGTACTGGGTAGTCCCTCTAGGAAAGAGGTAGAATGGGTGCTTTTTCTTTTTCTTTTTCCCTCAACTATGGGACTACTTGGACTTGGAAAAAGGAAGAATTCAGGCTCACTGCCCTCTCTTCCACTAGAGAGCATCCACTTACCCTGACCTTGGACAGTGCCAGACTACACAAAGCAATGTATTCTCTAAATTACTAGAAGTTGACTTCTGACAGTTTTATTATTTGCATGATACCGTAAGATACAACCAGGCAAATGACCCATCAAGAGGGGCTGATAGGATCACAAAACATTCCCCAAACTTATAGATAGCTCAAGGTGTACATTTCAATAAGCATAATGATGGATTTCTCTGGCTTAAAGCAACCCTCATTAAGGGTTTCATTTTTTTCCATTTTCTTAAATAATTAAAACTTTCAAATGAGGTCTACTGGACCCTCTGCCAGCTCTAACTATAAGCCCAAGATCTGTGCAGGGGACGATGGTGATGCTCCAAGTGCAGCAGATTCTCAGGGAACACCTGTTCAATGACGATGCAGGAATAGTTCAGTAATTAGGTTCTTGATTCCAATTCCTGACATAAAAACTAGTCACTCTGTTCCTGATTCAGAAACCTCACTTAAGAATTGAAATAATTTAGCTAGACATGGTGGCAGACACCTGTAATCCCAGTCGCTTGGGAGGCTGAGACAGATCACAAGATCAAGGCCAGCCTCAGCAACTTAGCAAGGCCCTGAGCAGCATAGTGACATCCTATCTCAAAATAAAAAATAAAAAGGGCTGGGGATATTGCTCAGTGGTTAAGCACCCCTGGGTTCAATCCCCAATACCAAAAAAAAAAAAAAATTGAAATAACTTTAAAAAATACCCTCATAATCTCATTTACTTTTATACTCATCTTTACATACACCCTCAAACCATGCACACTAAGGTTATAAACTTCTCAAGGTGGGTAAATGTCTTAAAATACTACTTGCCCACCATGCATATTAGGGTGATTTCTATAAGCACAGTGGAGGTTTTGCACACCTGGTAAAGTCTCTGTCTTTACTATGAACTCTTCAATAGTCAGTGTTTAGTTTTGATTCCTACTATTCTGAATCCTAAACATGGCCATACCTACTGTTTTTTTTTTTAATCACTTGTGGGGCTAAAAGTTTGCCTTTTGGGTCTCCACCCATTTCTTTTTCCTTTCACTTTTCTAGGAATTTAATAGCCTTGTGGAAGAGATAGCAAAGAACAGAAAAAGAAAAAAATGTGTAAGTGAAACATAGAGTCTGGCCATCTGCCAACCACTCAATTCATCACTCAACTTACTCATAACTAAAATCTATCACCAGAGAACGCACTGAGATCAATGGGGTCAAACATTTCAATCTGTCCAATTTTTCTAGAAGGAGTAAACAGCATCCCCAGATTTATTAGGGTGCCATGGACTTCCAAGTTGTTCCAGTCAAGCTTTTGCCCATCTGCCAAAAATGGAAACAGGAGATGGGAATGCGAAGCTGCAGGGGATTAGGGCAGTCAGCAAAGACGCAGTCTCCATGTGGTGGATTTTGAAGCTAACATCCTTTGGATCTGAACTCTCCTAGATATTGTAAATTTTTATTAAGATGTTAGACATTTCATTTACTGTGAGTTGTTTATGATAATATAAAACAACTGCACAGATCTCCAACTACATTAAAGAATAGGACCCTCTAGGAACATCCCAAGGAGACCCCAATCTAGGCATGCGTTTATGTTCCTGACAAAGACTAAGGATTGTTCTAGTACTATCCTGTGAATCTTGGAAAAGATTATCTCAAGTCGTGCAAGTTTTCGAATATAAATGTGCACATTTCATTCAAACCCAGACAGTGCTCTGTGGGAAAGAAATTTTCTGATTCACAGGTGAACTTGGAACTATAGTTTGTGTATCTCCAAAAGAAGACAAACCCAGGTAATGGAGACAGGCCTAGGTATATTACAGAAATCATTCTGCATCTGGGTAATTTAAGGTATTTGAGACAGTTTGCAGCCCCTTTTACTTTGCTAATTTTTTCCTAACATACTCAGTGAGGGCTCCACTCTCATTATTCCCCCATCATCCTGCTTGCCTGACAGTGAGAGGATCTGGTTAATTGCAGGAGAGGACTGAGTTTCCACACTGAGAACTGATAGTCAGAAGACAGTTTCTTTTCCATTGATTTAACTGTCATTGGCTGGTCAGCCTTTTCTTAAATTGACCATCAATCCTATTATATAAGACTGACATTTCATATAAGTTTTGTTCCTCCAGAAAACCAGGAGATTTGGACTCCCTGTCTGCGCTCTTAATGTTAATGGTAGGGGGATGTGTTTTCAGAAGATACAGTTTGATAAGCAACAGTCTTATGGTTTAAATTAAATAAATAGTCAACAGGCTTTCACTGGACTTTGATAGCAATATGGTCATGTTCTTGTTGAAATTATGATGGATTTGTAGAGCTAGTGATTGAGAGTGGAGATCACCTGTCTTAAAAATAAATAAAGAGCTAATGGAAGTGGCAGACATGGCCCTCAGTAGAACAAACATTTGTTGACCCCTATACCCTCATCTCATAGATGGTATTTATCACATTTAATACTCACCACTAAATCTGAGGACCAAGGTGGTGCTGTTTTTCATTTAGTAAATTAAAAAAAATAGATTCAGAGAAGTTAAGTTGGTCATCCAATGTCATACAATAGCAAAGATTTTCCTTGAAGACTCAATTTAATACAACTAGTAGATGGTAAACCAAAATATGGGTAATAAGCCAGTGTGATAGCAAGCCCATGTTCTTTCCATCAGTCAGTGTCACATCTTGGGCTCATTCAATTCCTAGAAAGTCAGCTGCATTTCTGAGGAGAACATACGTAAGATTTAAGAAAAGTAAATACAGTTGAGCAATTTGGGTCCTGCACACAGGAGTGCAGCTGAGGAGTTGGGGGGGACTCCCATCCAGCCAGTGCCCTGCTTCCCAACACATGTGCCAGCAGGGGATATGTCTACCAAGAGGATGGGCCCTTTCTTGGCAAAACAGCTCTGTTCATGCTGAAGTATTTTTTTACCAATTTCCATGTGATCTGAAGGAGGCCTTGCATGGAAGAAGCCTTGCAGTGTGCAGCTGGAGATTTGTGCATGGTTTTAGAAGCTTCCAGAAAGCTTTTGTGTACTGCTAGGTAGTACTCTAAACTTATTAGCCCTTTGCAACCACAGAGCCTTCTAATATTTACACATGCTCACTCTTCAGTTCCACTCTCATTTAGAATTCCCGAAGCTACTCAGCATGGACAAGGTTCCCCCAGTGACAGATTTTTAAAACTCCTTAAAATCTCTGTTACTTGTTCAAAGTCAAACTGCTGGTAAACCAAGAGAACACAAGCCTAAAACTTCTTACCTCTTTCATTCTGCTTTTGCTTTTCCATGGTTTCAGCCCAACCCACCTTATCTAGCTAACCACACAGATCAAAAAGACATTGGCCCCCTGTCTGCAATTCCAGTTCTCTGGTGGCCTCAGGAGATCTAAGAACTATATCTGTTCCATCTACAAAGTCCACTGGCCATCATCCACCATGAGGAGAGAACTGTAAGACCCGTAGATAGAGAGAGCTCAATACTGCCATTTCAGTGCCTCAAAACTGCTTAAAGGTAGACTTGGTCAAAGAAGGTTCTTCCTGGATCAAAAACATGGCCAGCAATGCTACTGAGCTGTGGCTGAAATGGCAGACCCTGCCAGGGAGAGCACTCCTGGGGCAGGGACAGGGCTGGGGGCGGGGCACTGGCAAGCTGGGCTGCTAGTTAAAATAATGAAGTTCTTTGTGAGCTCAGCCCCATTTTTGGGAAATACCACCTGAGCAGTGCCAGCCTGTACCCTGTCATTTAATAAAAGGGGCAATTTGCAAATTGGACTCTGCAAATTGCCAGTATCTATCTAATTATTGCTTAATCAGAATAATTACTTGGTTATTGGCACTCCATTTTTGAAAATGCAGGCTATTTGTCTGGAAGCTGCATAAAGGAAAAGTATTACAGCAATTCCTGACTTATAAGAGTTCAAATTAGAGTTTTGGGCTTTTGTGATGATATTAAAAACAAGATGCATTCGGGAGGATTTGGGATTTTGAAGTTTGATCTTTCCCCAGGTTCTCTATATGTGGTCCCGTCTTCTCTTGAGATGCTAGGTGGTGGCAAGCCTCAGCTCTAGTCGCCACGTGATCACTGAGGGAAACCACGGACACTCAACAGTACAGACGGTACTGTTCTACTGAGCAAAGACACATAGGGTTTTGCGTGTGGCAAATGCATTCCCAATTTACAATGGGTTATCAGGATGTAACTCTATCCTAAATTGAGAAGCGTCTGTATACCCTATTTTGGGGACTTTTTAGGAAAGAAAAAATATGTAACAATTTCTGCTATTATGCATCACATTGATCAAGAGGCCTCTTTCTGTTGGTGATACAAAAAACCAAAACCCCCTCATTGGACAATTGCTTCAGTACACATTCCTAAGTATTCATCTCCATGTTCATATAAGAAATTGAATTTTGGAAGTATATAAATCTTGACATAAAATTATGTGTATTGGTTAGTGCATCAACAAGACATAACAACTACTTCTGAACTATCTCCTTAATTCTGAATTCTTGTGTCTGAATTTCCAATCGATTAAGCCATTAACCCCTGAAATGCAACATAACATCCTAATGATTACTTTTAGAAAGAAATATTAAAGCCCAATGAAAGCATTAGCCAAGATGCTGGTAAAGGTATTCTGAAGGAATCCATGGCTTCCCACAGTCCCTGTGATGAGGGGTGCTTCCCTCCAGCCACACCAGCCACCTGCCCTGCTCCTGACACCAGCAGCCACCATCTCAGTGCTTTTCCATCTGCTCTTTCCTTGTCATTGCCCAACAAAAATCTCCCTTTGCATCTTCAAGACCCAGCTCAAGGGTCATCTCTTAAAATCTTTTCGTTAAGCCCCAGGGTAAAAGCCCAGTAGGCTCTCCACATCTGCAGATTTAACCAACCTGGCATTGGAAAAACTCAGAAAAAAATGCATCTGGACTGAACTTGTACAGACTGTTTTTCTTTTCATCATTCCCTAATCAATACAATGTAGCAACTATTGACACAGCAATTACATTATATTAAATATTACCAGTAATCTAGGGATAATAGATATGGATGAATGTATATGGATTGTGTACAAATACTATGCCATTTTATTTTATTTTTTATGTACTTTTTTCCCAGCCACTTAAATTATATATATTTTTTAAGTTTTAAAATTTGTTTTAATTAGTTTTACATGACAGTAGAATGCATTTATGCACTTTGATATATCATATATAGATGAAATATAATTTCTCCTTTTTCTGAGTGTACATGTTGCAGAATCACATTGGTCATGCAGTCACATATATACATACAGTAATAATGTCTGTTTCATTCTACTATCTTTCCTATACCCACATCCCTCCCCTCCCCTCCCATCACTTCCCTCTACCTACCTAATCTAAGGTAATACTATTCTTCCCTAGTGCCCTCTGCCTTATATGCTGTTTTATGTAAAGGGCTTGAGCATCCCTGGATTTCAGTATTCTAGGGAGGTCTTGGAACTAATCCATCACAGATACTGAGCAACAACTGTATTTTTTCTTTTTGAATCTCTGAACCTCTGACATTTACCAGTTGTGAATTTGTTACCACTTAAATTCTAAGCCTCTTATTGGTAAACATGGTATATTACAATTTTTATATCTCCAGCAGCTGACTTCAAAGAAGGCTCATAGAGTTTGTAGAATGAATTAAAATACAGAGCAAGGAGCTGGGAATGTAGCTCAGGGTGAGCTTTTTCCTAGTATGTGCCAGGCCCTGGGTTCAATGCCTGGTATCAAAATCTAAATAAATAAACAGACAAAAAAATTCCCCCAATACAGAGCAAATTTCTCTTTGTAAGCTATGCAGTCATCTTTCTGAAGTAATAGAAAATGATATCTAAATCAGGAGTGGGGAATTCATTAATTAGACACCATATACATGGTAGGTGAAAGAAGTTTTCAGACTCCTTTTTTCCCTAAAGACAAAAAACCCACCCCCCACAAACAGAAACCAACCCTAATAGTGTTTATAGACATCAACCATGTCACTAAGAATTTTAAAATGCAGTTCTATATTGTCAGCACCAAGATTAACTTCATTTCATCCTGGCATACTAATAACAAAAATTTCAGTTAATGGTACTTTTATATCTACACGTTCAATGAACTAGATAGGTTCAAGGTATAAATAAGTTATTTTTCTAAGTCAAGGATGACTTACTTATCCATTGTAATTACTTTCTTCTAGTTTGGGAATCTGTTTGCCTTTATGTGTTTTCCTAATTTGCTCACTATCCTACAGCTTCACAATCCTTCTGAGAGGGGCTGAATCCCTCACCCCCAGAACAAGTTTCCACAAGCCTGGTGCTGACTTGGTTATCTCACAGGTTTTAGCTTGAGGCCACTCATGGCCCCACAGGTTCTTGTAGGTGTGCTGCAGCCTCTTTCACACACGGGGTTCATGCATAGGAAATGCTCCGACTCCACTATACTTTCCCAGACAAATAAGAGAGGAAGGGGAAGGATTTTTCATTGCAGTCCTATTCCTCCCCACCCCTGTCCGTGCTGGGAATTAAACTCAGGTGTGTTACCCCTGAGCTACACCCCTAGTCCTTTTTATTTCTTATTTTGAGATAGGGTCTCTCTAAGATGCCCAGGGTGGCCTCAAACTTGGGATCCTCCTACCTCAGCCCCCCCGCGTTGCTGGGATTACAGGTGTGTGCCACCATGCCTGTCACAGTTCACTTTTTCATTCATTCATTCAACCCCCAAATATTAATTTTGATCCTATTATGTGCTGGGTCTTATGTTTTCTAAGTTAACCTAACATTTGGGATTCAGTTCAATTGTTTTTCCCATCTGTCTCCAAAAGTCCTCATAACAATGCAGAAATTGTTGCATAGCCTTTTGTGTTTATCCGCTAGGTATATTTGCCCTTTGAAAACTGCTCCTCCCCACCTAGAGGAACTACCAGTCAATCACGTGGGCTTGCACGGAGGTGATATACAAAATATTTGAAAAGCAAGTGTATTCTGGGCAGAAACTAGTGAGAGCAGATAACTGATCCAAGCTGGCCTGCAAGTACTTTATCTACCTCTGCATCACCTTCCTTGGAAGAAAGAATAGGTGGGTAGAGCATGTGATATAATCTAGCCAGTCAGGACATCTAAAGAGATTTGTTCTAGTAGGGACATGTGACAGAGATATATTCAATCAGAGTTGGAACCATTTACAGTTGTGCCTCAATATCCTGGGAGACTGGTTCTAGGACTTCCCTCTGATACTAAAATCCATGGATGCTCAAGTCCCTTATATGGAAAGGCACACAATTTGCACATAACCTATGTATATCCTCCCATCTACTTTACATCATGTCTAGGCCACTTACAATTCTTAATATAATGTAAATGCTGTGCAGATAGTTGTCCTACTATATTGGTTAGGGAATAAGACAAGAAAAAAATCTGTACCTGTTTAGTACAGATGTGATTTTTTTTCCCATGAATAGTTTTGGTCTATAGTTGGTTGAATCTGTGAACTCAGAACCCATGAATATGGAAAGATAACTGTATGTTTCATTGGTGGAAAAGAAGCCAGGACAGAAAAAACCTAATCTGTGAAGTGGCAAGGGAGATCCATGCCGATGGATTCCAAGATCCAATGATGTCTAGATGTTTCAGTCTGTGAGACATGCTATCTTTGCTGGCTTATTGGCATCTGCAGCTTAAGAGTCCTGCCCAACACGCGTGCGTGCACACACACACACACACACATACACACACACACTATAGCATAAGAAAACTTAAAACACCAAAACTTAGACAATGCACTGACATAATCTAGGAGATGGGGGTGCTGGAACTGGAGCTGGAAACCCCACAGCTACACTGCCCCATGAAACAGAAGAGATTACAGCTGGTTGGGGGTGGGTAGGGAGAAAAAAGAAGGTGCTTCTTCTATGCTCCTCTCTGCTCCCTGGTCCAGAGACCTAGGCAGGGGTTTTCAGTTGAAAAACAGGGAGATGTGGATTTTTAAGACAGCATATTAAGTTATTGCATTCACATATTTCTATACTCGTACAGAGACTGTATGCACAAGAAACAAGAGAATTAAAAGTCAAAGGGAAAAGGGGCAATAATGGCACTATATCCTGAAAGGGATGGTCTGCCAGTAAGGCATGAAGCTACTGTCCTTGTTGACAGGACAGATGCAGGGAGGCTCCAGGAGCAAAGAAGCACGACACCAACAGCTTCACGTACATTGTGAGTGCCAGAACTGGCACTGCAGCATAAGAGTGTGGTACTCAAGCTGGCACTCACAATGAGAACTGGGAGGCTGCAGCAGCACAAGACTCAGTAAGGGAGACCTTCACTGGAGAGGACCTGCCACATGAGGGGATGAACTGGGCTTAACCAATTCAGTAGCTGTGGGCCAGAGGCCACATGAGCCCTGTTGCATGATTACCAAGTTCATGATTGGCAAGGGAACTGGGCACACACTGTCCAGGTCACAGTCTTCAAAGGACTTCCCTAATTTATAGATGGGCAAAGAGGACATGATTTACATGGGGCCTGTGAAAAAGAGCTCAAAGATTAGGAGAAAATGAAGTGCACACTCAATACAGAGAGTCTCAATAGGGTCACCTCCATGTAGAGAACTTTCTACTTTTCAAAGAAATGCAAGAGATCAAAGTTGGCATGTTTAATCGAGCAGAAATTACATGCTTCTCTCCATCTAAAAATGTTCTAAGCTGTTTGCAATGATGAAAATCATTTGCCTTCGTATACAAAAACTAGCAAACAATAATAGTTGTGTTAGAGTGATGTGGTTACAGATACTTGCACTCTGCTTTCCAAGCTTTCCTTAAGACTAAATAATGTTTTAAAACATACAGAAAGACGCTGGGCACTGTGGTGCACACCTGAAATCCCAGTGGCTCTGGAGGCTGAGGCAGGAGGATCATGAGTTCAAAGCCAGCCTCAGGAACTTAGTGAGGCCCTAAGCAACTCAGTGAGATCCTGCCTTTAAATAAAATACAAAAAAGGGTTGAGGATGTGACTCAGTGGTTAAGTACCCCTGGGTTCAATCCCCCATACCAAATTTATATATGAAAACAAACAAATAAATAAAATATACAGAAAGAATAATAAGTAATATTAAAAGACTGATAACTATTGAAAAACTATTTGTAACATGCATAATTAAACAACTAATATATAAAAATATATAAAAAGTATATTAAATTTTAAACTTTAACATATAAAAATATATTAAATTTTCCCTCAAAAGCCACCAATGGCAACTAAGAAATATTGAAGAAATGGACGTGGCAAAATTTGCACTGGATGCCCCTGAAATCTTACAGTTGTGGGCCCCAGCTGGCTCAGACCTGTGTCCTTCTTATATTCTCTACCCAGAGGTCCCTGGAAGAGGCTCACAGAAACAGGCAGTGGTCAGGACAATATTTAGTTTTAGAAAAGTTTTTAGTGTAAATTATTTTAGCTTGAAATTAGTTGTTAGGTTTTGCCAACTCTGATGCTTCTCCACCATGTAAACATATAAGCTCACAGAGAAATGTAAAGAGAGGCCTAGGAGCTCAGAATCATCGTGTAAACTGTGAGCAAGGACTCCATGTGAGACTGAAAAGCTCCACGTTTGCAATACGTTTGAACCGAGTTGCTGTTAAGCCCACCAGTTTTGCACTTCATTTTTCTTGACGTTGGATCATAATTAATGCTCGGAGTTCTAAGAGGGAGCTTGGGACCCTTAATCTTCGGGTGTTGTTGCTCTTTGCTCTATCACAACATCCTGGTGATATATTTATTTCTCTCTTCAGGAATGTTTGGGGGACACAGTGTGGCTGCTTTGCAGGCTAGAAACCACTTTCTGCCTCAGTTGCTCTCTTCTCTGGAGTTCTCCAGCTCTGGTACTGTTGTAAGAAACCCACAAGCCAAAAGCTGACACTGTGAGCATCTATTCAGTCTTCCAATGAGAAACAAGTAATGACATTATTTCTAAGTACAACTGTGCAAAAGCTTATGTCCTTAAGAAAGAGGTGGATCAAGGATATAAATGTCATCAATATATTTAGTGTCCCTTTTAAGAAATCACCTATGACACAAGTCATCAGCTGTAATACCTGGAAGTGCCAAGGGCATCCACAGATGGGAATCGCTTTGGCTGCCCGGCTGCACCCAGGCTTATTTTACACAAAATGGTCATTTCCATAAAGAGCCACACGGAAGGCCCTTCCCTAATGAATGGAGCAGCCCTTCCAAGCACAGTCTTTTGATAGTGAAATTCTCCTCACTCCAGTTGGAAAATAACATCCCCAGTATGACCATTTGGAGAGGAAGTTCCAACCACAGGAGACAGACTAAACAACAGAATTCCTGAAAGCACTGGAATCACTCATGCTAGAAAGGCAGGCATCAGATTGGGCTTTGCTAGGGCCCAGCTTCCACCAGACCACAGGGAGATGGGTTCCTGTAGAGGTGGTCTCACCTGCAGGAGGGATCAGGTCCAGCCTTCCTTCAGGAACACTCTGGCTGCCCAGGTGATCTGTGCCTGCTGAGCTGAGATCTTCTGCATCCTTTCGGGATCCAGAAGATCCCAGCAGGGGTGTGTATGTAGTTTTTGTGGGTTATATAACAACAACATGGACATTACCTTCAAAAGGACCCTGTCATTAAGCATAAGTGCTTCTGAGACACAAAAGCAGCCCACTTAGCAGCAGACAGCATGGTTTTGTTCACTGGGTCAGTGAATTGCCTTCTGGGTAGCTCAGTGGGCCTAGCCTGGGAAGGACAAACTGGGCTTTACCATGTTAGATTGCTGTTAATCCTAGAGGTGGCCGCAGAAGAAGGAGCAGGAGCACATGGGAGCACCGAAAGGGAAGAAAGGCCCAGTATGCATAAGGGATTACACTGGCTGGAGGAGCTGATTAAAAATAGAATTCTGGGTCTTCCTCTCCCATTAGGGATTACAATCCCTAAGACAGTGGTTCTCAACCCCACGGGACCTCTGAAAATGTCCAGTGTCTGATTGCCACTACTTGGGAGAATGCTGCTGGCATCTACCCAGAGGCCAAGGATGCTGCTAAACATCCCATAGTGATCAGGAGGACCCTGCCCTTGCCCCAGAACAAAGAATTACAGGATCCAAAATGTCAACAATGCCAAGGCCGACTGCTCTGTGGAGGAGAGGGAGATCAAGTGTCTGTGTTTTCACAAGTTCCCCAGGGTGCACTGAGGTTTGAGATCTCTGCCCATGCCTTGGCAGCCAGCAGCCAGATCAGGGTGAGGGTGGTGCTGGTGAACAGCCGTGTTCATGGCAAAAGCATTAGCCCTAAATACAGCATGGCTCGCTTTGCAATTGTGCCCATGAAAGCCTTTCACCATGGGACTGTGTGTTAGCACTGGGTCCAGTTATCCCATGCACGAGGGCCAGCTCAGAGATGTCAACTTCACTGCAGATTTTCCCACCAGTGCTTCGACAGCCTTGCTAACTGGCTCTTGGAGAGCGTGTGAGTCCTCTAGCACATCATGCTTCTGGGTAGGACCTATTTCCAGTCTCAGCTATCACCAGCTGATAATGGAAGAAGGGGAGAGAATTCTAGACCCTGCATTTCAGTCACTTGGCATGCAACAGAAGAAAAAGATGTGAAAATGTTTCCTAGAAACACCTCAACTGTCGTCTAATGCTCAAGAAAGCACCTGTCAAGAGCCAATGATGTGTGGTCTTTTTTTGTGTCTCTAATCACCAGGTGAGTCCTCTGGATGTCTGGGAGCCTCAGTGTCCTTGCCTATTGTAAGGCTTGACCTATTACCTCCCAGTGACATTGCAAGGATCACTCAGAGAATGTTGGGTAGACAGCCTCTTAAGGAATCACAATGAAAAGAAATGATTGCTTGGAAGCAGAGGAGACTGACACCTCAGCATTAACCGGTTAAAATGAAAATGTTTTCCTGTTGATGATAGGAGGTGTTTATCCTTTTTTTGGAATAATTATAACCCTCAGGGCTGGAAGGAATCAGGATAAACATAGAAGCACATTTTTCTTTCTGCATCGGAATTTAAAGTTTTAGATTTTTTTTTTTAAGGAACACAAAAGATATAACCATAGTCATGTGAGACCCACCAACATTGCTATTTCCATTATAAATTAAGTCATTTAACAGAGTTATATAGACCCCATAAACAACTGAGACACTGTTTTGCTGTTTGGGTTGCTTGAGGCATGACTCTTTTTGTCCTTTTTGCAAATTCTACTGTAATGGTTATCTTTTTCTTGCAATGTTATTATTTCCATGACATATCTGCATCATTTTATTTAAACTTTTATTTGCATTTATCTGATGGCGAGTTTGTTCCTGTGCCACAAGTTTCTGTTTCTCCTGTTTCTTTGGGGATATTCTTTTTTTTTCTATGACCTTCCTCTTCTGGTTTATGAACAATTCTTCCTTTTCAGTAAGATCATCTCAACATAGCAAGGGGATCTTACGTATGGGATAATAGGACCATGAGCTCTGTAAGAATGGTGGTATATCTTGGCTGCTTTTTCACCTGGATATGCTCAAATGACCAGAGACTCCAGACCTAAGCTCTACAGTGCAGCATTCTCTGTGTTCTTAAGCATGTGCAGCAAAAATTCAGCACTCTTTTTGGGCCACTGACCCCATGCAGGTTGCTATTTGGCCTGGGCACAACTACCAACTCCACATTTCATGCCAGAATGGCACACATTGCTTCTTTAAGGTGACATCTTTCATATACTGGTGGCTTTTTGAATATGTATAACTTGATGGCCTGGGCTTCTGGATTATGTGATTTTATAGGGTATTCCAGGTCCAGAGAGTAGCTAACCAGTTTCACAGTTGATCTCAAGACATCTACAGGCAGAAAAACCTAAATCTTAATGTTGCCATAAATGAAATATTGCCCCTTGGCCAAAAAATAACAAACTATTTTCCTCTGCTTCCCGACAAGGGAACATGAGAAATCAGTCCAGCAAAACAAATGGGCTCACTTTGTTGTAATGAAATTGAACAATAGTTATTTTTATGATTACTTTTATCATTCTACTCCATTAAGGAAAACTTTAAAACACTGTGTTAGGGCTGGGATTGTGGCTCAGCGGTAGAGCGCTCGCCTAGCACGGGCGGGACCCAAGTTCGATCCTCAGTGCCACATAAAAATAAATGCATTATATTGTGTCCATCTACACCAAAAAATAAATATTAAAAAAACTGAGTGTTAATATGCTCAGGGTAAACGTTACCATCAATTATGAAAACTATCCCAATCCCTTGATATAGGTTGAAATGAAATATGGGGGTGAGAGCCAGGAAGATGGGTTGGGTTTGCTTGGCTCGTGGTCAGCCTGGTCCCTGATCAGAGTAACCAAGGCCATTTCTACATAAACACAAGGCCCTCTATGAATGTACCTTCTACATTCTCAAGGGCAAGTCAGTCTCTCAGTGGGAATCCCATGGGAAATGCGTACTAGAATTTCTTTCAGTGACCAAAGCTCAAATAGATGGACAGATTCCACTACACACTCCTTTGGAAGAGGCCTCTAACACAAAGGCCACAGCCACCGGAGGTGTCCCCTGAGGAATTTGTAAGAAACAAAACAAAAACAGCCATAGTAAAGCACCCAGAAGAGGTACTGAGTGGAACAGTGCCCAGGCCACAAGCAACTCCTGGCTATAAAGTTTTCCTCTTTATCCTTGAACTTAGTCCTAGAACACAGTGTGTTCTACAAAGGCACACTACACAAAGGAGTTTGGCAACCCTGAAGCACCAACTCTGGGTTAGATCTCAGGGCCACTATGTTCCCAGTCTGGGGCTCCCATTCCCACAGCACTTCTTTATAAAAAGACGTACAGATACCCAAGTGATATAGCTTCCTCCAGTGAGTGTTCCACAGGCCTCCCCAGAGTCTTTGGTCACTGGAGGAAGCACAATGTGTTCATGACAAGTCACTCCTTTGTGTGTCTGTAATTAGTTGATTCTCTTCTTAATTCTACACTTACTGATGTATCATTTGGTTAAACAACAACACAAAAGCTGTGATCAGCTGCATTCATCACAATATGCTATAAATATTAACATCAATGTGGAATTTCTGCTCCAATCCCAGGATATTTTTTTTTCTCTGTTGGTAGCAAAATTCAAATATCCCTAACATGGCGATAACAGTGGTCAGTTTCTAATTACAGGAAAATCTGCCTTTTTGTTTATTGCTTTTTCATAGCCTGAGCCATTCCCCCATGCTGATCGGTGAAAGGACTCACCTCTAGAACTGTATTCTTTGCATCCTGGGGTGGTAGTGGGGAAGGTATACTGATTTTCTTGTCAAAGTTAATATGCCTGAAAACATATGATAAAGGTGGACATATTAAAAAAGGAGGGGGGGAAGACAACTGCCACGAACATCTGGCACCCAGATGAGTCAAACACCCATCAGCTGAGTGCGGTGGTGCATGCCAGAAATCCTGGTGGCTTGGGAGGCTGAGGCAGGAGGATTGCAAGTTCAAAGGCAGCCTCAGCAATTTAGCGAGGCCCTAAGCAACTTAGTGAGACCCTGTCTCTAAATAAAACATAAAAAAGGGCTAAGGATGTGGCTCAGTGGTTAAGTGCCTCTGGGTTTAATCCCTGGTACCCCAAACCAAAAACAAACCACTCATCAAATTATAAAGGAACTATGAGCATGCCGATATGTGTTTTTCGTTTTTAGTACTGGGGATTGAACCCAGGGGTGCTTACCACTAAGCCACATCCCCAGCATTTTTTTTCTATTTTATTTAGTGACAGGGTGAGAACTGGTTGCTTAGGGGTCTTGCTAAATTGCTGAGGCTGGCTTGGAACTCGTGATCCTCCAGCCTCAGCCTCTGGATCCTCTGGGATTACAGGGGTGCATTACTGTGCCCAGCCCTGTATGTACTTTGATAATGGTGAACAGCATCCTTGAAGTCCACAAGTATGATCCATCGAATCTGTTGGCTGAGGCTGAGTTCTAGTCCTCCCTGCATCTAGCCTTGTTTCTGGGTAGAGGAGGGAGGGAAATTAGAGTGTTTCTATGCCAAGTAGTCGGATGCAGGTTCTGGGAAACATTGATTAGTTTTATTCCTTTCTTAGTTAAATAGATGCACACACGGGATAAGTACTTACAAAGGAGAGGGATATGGTCACTCTGTTCATTTAGTTCTCTCTCACTCCAACTTTACACAAAACACCAGGCTCTACTGCCAGCCTGGGGCCTACACAGGTGGACGGCCCTGGGCCCCTTTCTATGTACTACTTGTCCACCTGTCATTGGCCTGTCCCTAAGTCTCAGGGCAGCCTACCCAACCTCACCCTATAACACCAGGGAAGGGAACGGCTTTGACACTGACAACAGAGAAGGCAGTTTTCCACGTGTTGCTCTCCTTCCTTGTAAACACATAGTCTGGTCCATCCAGTTCCTTCTTTTCAGAAAGGAGGGGTTGTGGGGAGGCCAGGGGAGCTGTGCCTGCACCTCCCTGAGGGAAGTCAGAGTATCCTAAGGCTGGGCAGCCTGTCTACTGTCAGTGGTTGCTTCTCAAATTATTCTCCTTCTGAATATGAAATTGTAGGGGACACAAAGTATGTTAAGGAAATTTGCATACATTTAGTTTCAATCAGCCATTGGCTAAATTATAGATTTCTTATTCATTTATCTGTTTATTTTTGTGGTGCTGGGGATTGAATGCTGGGTTTTGCGGGTAGGTAAGTAGTCTCCCTGCAGCCCCCTAAATGCCTTATTAAAGAGAAAAATTGATAATTACAAAAATGCTATGAAAAGTTCACTTCCAAGCAAAAACCCCAGAACACAGGAAGGGTAATGTGTCACACGCAGGGTGGGCTTTGGGCTGGCTCCTGGGGATGGGACTGCATGCCCTTCCACTAGAGTGGCCAGGAAGCTCCTGGGTTGAGTGGGCCCTCTTGAGCAAACCAGGTCAGCAGCCACAGTAAAACCTCTGGTGCAGTGTTTTCTGCAACCTAGAGCAGCTTTCCTTGTAAAGTTGTGCCACATCTGGGGCTCCACCACCCCCAGGGGGAACCCGGGCAGGAGGCATGTAACGTGAGGTGGGGTGTGAGGTGGGAACCCCAGGCTTCTTTTCTGAATGAATTGGGGTCATCTCTGAAAAACCACTTAACTGCACTTCAGAAACAATGAATCTGAGCCTGGCCTAAATTTTGGAAATGTCAGAATCAATCAGCTAGCTGGCTCTGTCAGGTGGCTTCAGTCTGATGCATGGCATGTGTTTGGTTAAAACCTCCTCCCTGCGTAGCCTGAGTCTCGCTTGATGCATTGGTGACTCCAAAGCTTGATTGAAAGTACCTTCAGACACACAGGTGTTCAGCTCACTGGGGACACTACATGACAACTCAAAATGCAGCAGCCATTAGTGTCTGGTCTCATTATTTTCATGGCCAGGAAAGGCTGAACACGGACACATCAGAACAAGAGCCCTTTTGGAGGCGCAGTGGGGAAAAAAATGGTAACTGAAGACCCTCAACAGGGACAACATGTTCTGCCCTTCTGGAAGTAATCAGAGGAGAAGCCAAGCAGCCGATTAACGTTCTTGCAGTCTTGCACGGCCAAGTGCAAGAGATCCGAAGAGTTGAAGGGGGTCCAGAAAGAGGACTAAATCAACTTGGTTCCACTGAAAGTGAGTCAGGTCCAAGGGCTTAATATGTTTTAAGGGTTTTTGTTTTTGGTTTACTTCAACTAAGTTAAATTTCCTGACTAAAATCCGATCAGTATGCAATCATTCTGCTACATCAAAGAGGTTCACGGTGCTTTACATCGACTGCATGGGTCCAGGGCTCCATCAGCCACCCACTGGGCCACGAGGACCCCTGCCAAGTGGAGCTGCCAGATGCCCAAGGTCAAGGTCTGGACCAAAGGAACGTCCATGTGTTCCCTTCCTTAAAGATCCCTAGTGGTTGGTTCCTATCCTTCTAGTCCTCTAATTTTACAAAATCTGAGAAGTAGGAAAGTTATTTTGCCCTTTGCTTATAAGAATAATAATAGAGACTATAGTTATTTGCCACTGAGTTCTATCTGGGTTGTTAAAATGCCTAAATATTCCCAATCTTTCTCTTTCAAACAACTTGTTTATTTTTAAGATTTTTAGTACTTTGAAAATATTTTAAAATTCTAAAGTTTCTTTGCTACTAACATGAGCACATGATTTATAAGACTATTCTTTTATTTGAAGAAAATAATCCAGTTCTAACTTGCTGGGTTTATCCCCGTGCCAACCTCTTTAAAAATGGATCTACACTGAAGTCTCAACACCAGGACTAT
The DNA here is from genome assembly GCF_001458135.2 of Marmota marmota marmota. Lineage (NCBI taxonomy): Eukaryota > Metazoa > Chordata > Mammalia > Rodentia > Sciuridae > Marmota > Marmota marmota. The sequence goes on from NW_026000108.1 coordinate 39,982,856, forward strand.
TGTTATCTAAAATCCACACCATGTAAGACATTGCTTACTGCCTATTTCCCAAGTGTGCATTCAGAGGACCGGGACAGTGGCTTCCTGTGAGCTACCAGGGGTGAGGGTGGGGGTGTTCCCCACAGCAAGGCTGCTCTATCTTTGAAATCAGCCACCAAGTATTTCATTTCAGCTGTTCGTGCCTAGGCATCCTTGGCAAAAGCTGATTTGGCCACACATTTAGAAGCAGAAATTTAATATTTTGGGTTGTTCCAATTGTTTTTGCTCTAGCTACTAACGATACAAAATCTAATGCTATTTGAATAAAGCAAAATGGCATAACAATAACCTTGTTCCTGCTAACAGATGACAATGAGACCACTTGAGCACACGCCAACAGCAAACCCAAGCCAAGTGTCACTCCACCTTGTAAAGACACTTGTTAAGAATAAGAGTTATTGCATTAGAGACAGAGCCTTCTACTGGAGTAGTCATCAACACAGAGTGGCGACAGGTTTAGATGTCCTCACGTACTGGGGTCAAACATTTGTTTTTAGTAAAATAAGGGCATTGGATTAGATTCTAAAAATAAATGGCAGGAATTCATTCTGTGATTTCAGGATTCTCCAGTGAGTGGGTGGAGGTCTCAACCCAGTTAGGATACCATTAGCAACTGAATAAACTTCTGCAAAATGCTCTCTAAAATAATGTGGACTTGGCAAGGTCGTGTTGAAAAAGAGGCTGGGTTGAGTAAAACCATTTCTCTGAGGAAAGGTGAATAATTAGTGCCGAGCTGTTCACCTCGTGGAAAGTTCTAGGCTTTGAAAGACTTGACAGTTTCTACAAAGCTGATCTGATCAGCACATTCCATTGCTCTTTTTTTTTTTTAAAGAAATTTCTAGTACATGTTTTTTTCATTCTAGTTTCTAACTATTTATATCAAGTAGAAAAAGTAGGCAGCTATTCAGTCATGTGTCAGAAACCCTTAGGATCAAGGAACATTTCCGAACACTGGAGGCAGGAACAATCAGAGGCCAAGACAATGGGCTGCATCAATTAAGCTCAGCAGAGAAAAACACATGTGTTGAAACAAAACATCTTAACACATTAGCAATAGCTTTAAAATCCATAAGCTCATCCTGAGTCATAAAAAATAGGCCAAACCGCTTGATAGAATGCAGATCTACAAGTAAAAGAGGCAAATGCGGGAATTAAAACCCCCAAATGTTAGAACTCTTTCAGAGGTACAAAGAAGTGAAATCTGGAGAATTATAAACTCACATAGATAAGTTTGGACAACAACAAAAACAATAAGTAAAGGAATATTTGGCAAACATGAGCACACATTAGTCAGCTGGACACACAGCCCCGGGGAATAAGAGAATTTGACTAATATGCTTACTGAACAATGGTGTAGTAAAAATGAATAATTATCTCTGAAAAATTACTTCACACTCAGGGGGACGTCCGAAAATTGGGAAAAGACCAACAACATGTGATAGTATGCAGAAAGAAAACAAAGAAGGAAGAGTGAAAAATTATTAGGTAATATAAGTAATCGTTGGTTTAAAAAACTTTAGAATTGTAGGGAAGTAAAATTTTAAATGTTCAGAAAGCCAAGATTGAATGAACAGAGGACAATTTGCATTTAAATTACCAAGACAAGTTCCTGGGATTATCTTGAAGACCATAATACTGTTCTTGATGTAATTTAGAATATTAAAGGATTGGAGGTGGTGGTGGTGGTGGTGGTGGGGTGAACCCCTCATGCAGTGGCTTGGGCAAGATTTTATTTTTACTGTTAGAGCAAAGATACAGAAGGAAGGGGTATTGCTGAAATGGACAGAAATCACGAACCAAGGTGGTATGAAGCCCAGTCATGGGAAGGCACTTCAGAGGCTGTCACAACAATCCACCACCTCATCTATCTCAACACCCCGACTGATGACCTGGGAGTAAGTGTCACAAAATTTATGGATGACATTCAGGTGGGAATACCCCAGAAGACAGGAGAGGAGGTAAAATAAATAAACTGGATTAGACCCAGACACATCTACAATTAGACAGCACATACTGAAAACACAGATAGGAACGGACTGGAGAAATTTAGAAAGCAGCACAATTTAGAGGTGAGAAAATGCAACATGAATTCACACTGAGCAGGGATGCCAGGGAGGCAGGGAGGTAGGCCACAGGCATCTTCTGCTCCATTTAAATCTGCATGCCTCTCCCCTGCTTCTGGAATAATCCAGAAGAGGTGAAAGCAAGTGGAAATAGCAAAGACTAACATTCAAGAGCAAGACCCTTCTACATGTGTCTCGTCTGCTGCTCACAGACATCCTGTGGTTGGAAGCCATTATTGGCACCCTACAGATGTGGACCTAGGCCACAGAGTGTCCTGATTTCCCGGCTGCATTGGCTTGTCCTGACATCAGAGGCCTCCACTGGCGCCTCCCATCTTCCATGTGGCACCTGCCCCAATGCCACTTTCTCACCAGGCCTTCCTATGTAACAGCATCCTTTACTCTGGCTACTTTTTTTCAAGCCATTTATTTCCATCTGATGTACTATATGTTTTCTGGCCTTCTCTCGGGGGTAAGCCCCAGAGCCCAGAATATGCCCAATATCCTGATATTTCACAAGCATTTGATAAATATTTACTACTGTTATACTCTTCCCAGGAGTGAGTGTTTTTGTTGTTGATNTGCATCTGAGTGCCTGTTGTTGATTCCCAGGAGAATATCATGCAGGTCAGGTATAGTGTTAGATCAAGAAGGGCTGAGGCAGGAACAGTCTGTGTCTTCTCACTCTGGTAAGAATGGGTATCACGTGGTGTAGAGCCCAGGGGAAGCCTCCAGGCCAGTACCAGTGGCCTCTTTCCTTCATTTATCTGTGCAGGGCTGCCTACCTCAGGCCTTCTGTCTTCACCTCCCAGGCCTTTGGCAAAGTTCCCAGGATTCCTGGGGAAGATCTTGCCATTCCCATCCCTTTCCTGGCATCAGTGTCTGATCTGGTGAAGGTGGCCTGTGGGGTTTGGCTTCCTCCAGTTGTGGCGGATCCTGGCACTTGTCCTCCTGGAGTTCTGGTGCTGTTCACTGAAGGCTGTCTTGGGGGCACTGCTCTGTGCATTGGCCAGTGGAGAGCAGGGCTCTGGATTCTGAGCCAGATGCAGTGGTGGAGTGAGTGAGCCAGGGGTTCCTGCCTTGGGGATCTCTTCCTGTGCAGCCTCCTTAGGGTCTCCACCACTCGATGGTCCCCTGTGCACTCCCAAATGATTTGGAGAGACCACTTCTTGGCCAGCTGGTTCCCACTGTGCTGAAACAGGCCCTGGATCTGCAGCAGGTCAGCATCCTGGAAGATGTTGGCTGAGGCCTGCTTACGACCCCGGGCCTCAATGGGGGCTTGCCAAGGGAGCGGCTCACTCACCACAGAGGCTGGGGTGTCCATCGTGGGCGTTCTGGTTGCCTGAAGCAGGCTGCACACAGCCCCTGATTTTTTTTTTTTCAGAACATTAACTTGCTTCCACTGGACAAGAAAACCTGTTTATGTTTTACAGAAAGTGTAAAATGCCTTTTGATTCACAGAATTCCCTGCCTTTGCTAAATCAAAACAATGTCAAAGAAATTGAAGGAGAATCAAATCACTGGATTCTATGGAGGTCCCCATGCCTCAATTGAACCCTGCACTCCAAAAAGAAAAGGAGGGAGGGGAACTTATGTCCAAACAAACCTTAGCTGAAGAGCCATAAATCAGTCACCCTGATGCTTCTTTAAACGACACCAAGCAATTGAATGGGATGTTTTTAAAAAATCAAATTGACCCTATTTCTGGTTATTTTGTAACTGAAGAAATAAACTGGAGTCCAGAGAACACTGGGTTTCTTAGTCTCCTTCACTCCCTGGTCATATTTTTGAGCCCCAGACATCACTCCTGTCTAGTAACCACCGGGCTTCCAAAACCTCTGAAGCAGATTATAAACATTTGGAGGTCTCTTCGTGGAGAATTAGCACTTCTCAGGGGGTCTCATAATTCTTCTATGATGTTTAAAGAATCCTAATTCACTGATGAGTCGAGATGCTGTCCTGAGCAGTAGCCAAAAGTGGGCATCTCAGGGAAGACCCTCCAATAAGTAGACAGCAGTGTCACTGCCGGATATCTCATGGGTGTCTTTTCCAAAGAGGAAAGTGCACAGGGAGTGAAGAAAGGAAGCTGGCTTGTACAATAGCAAGCTGGAAACACAAATAGCTGGCAGAACTATTGCCACCAGCCAGGCACCCACTGGGGCTGCATGTGCATGATAAGTTCTTGAGCGACCTTAAGTTCACTTAAGTTCTCTAGGGACCTCCACGGGGCTGCTATGAGGATCGTCATGATTCAGAAGTGGTGGCAATTGCCCGAAGATATGCACCCAGTGAGTGGCAGAGCCACTGGCTCAAGTTCATGCCGTGATCATACTGCATGTCCCCAGTGACACCTCGGGCCCATCAGGGATTCTAACAAGGGGAGGAGAGACTTCTGTACCTCTGATGGTGACTGGATTCATTTTCTAACAAAACAGCAGTGGTATCTTGGAAGAATTATTTCAGATGCACACACAGTAGGAAGCCTTTGATCCTCTTTAATCTATCAGCAATTAGTCATTAAACCCAAAATGTTTTTGGCTGACCACTTTTTAAAAAATGTCTTTGGGACTTCTTGTAGTCTGCTCTCTTAGGTTACTTCAGTGGGAAGCTAACTGTTCAAGCCAAAAAAAGCTCCGTCTTCAGCATAACTTTAACTGGTCAAAGAAACAATCTAAACATTCTACTAAATTATCTACTATTCTAATCTATAAAGCAATTACTTATCTGGTTCATAATCTGTCTCTCTCCGATAACTCACCCGCCCCTAGCAAATTACAGGTCTGAAGCAACACACACCCCAGTGATGCCATCTGTCACCATGGCAACAAAGTGTGGTGCAGTGGGCGGGAGTGGGGGGCCTGGTCCTGCAGTCAGGGTGCCTGCCTTCGAGGTTGGCTAGGTCATTTAGGGGAGCTTCCTTCAACTCTCTGAATCTAAGTTTTTCTCATCAATAAGATGGGAATTCACTGCTTTTGCTGTGAATTTATTTATCATCACCATGGCTACTGTTTATAGGATGCTTACAATGCTCCTGGAGTCTACTAAGTGGTCCATGAGTAATATATCTAGTTCTGACCCCCACGAAGCAGGTACTGTCATTAAGAGCTCTGATTTAAGAATGAGAAACTTGAGGTGCAGCTGAGGCTGACATTAATATAAACAGGGTTACACAGCTAGTCAGCCACCAGCCAGGATCTGAACTCAGGTTTAAGTGACTTTAGAGGCTGCATTTTTAATGACTACAAACTAAAGCTGCTTTATGACAGGACTCTGCCCTTCCCCTTTGCTGCAGTCCTTTGTATATGAAACCCTTAGAATCCTGTCAAAACCTTGGAATGCCACATGCAAATGTAAAAGCTTTATTATGGTCAAATGGCCCCAGGTTGCATTTGTACAAAACTGGCCAAAGAAGTGCCATGACACCATTCTCTGAGCATTCCCAGGAGGTCAGACTCCTTCAGGGGACACTCAGCTCCTAATGGGTGACATGCATGGTCACATGTCTCACTGTCTCACATCTATGGCATTGCTTTGCCTAAAGCTGTTAGTTGAAATTTTAACAACTAGCTCCAGCTTTATTGCTTCCCGAGGTCACATTTCATACAATAATGAATGCATTAACATTGTTTCCAATAAAACATCATGACTTGTTCAAGGTCACATAGCCTAATACTGATAGAACTGAGTCATTTGAGTACAATACTGTGCCTCAGTTTCTTCACCTATAAAATGGGAAGTTTGGTCTAGATCACCTCCAAGGTCTCCTGAAGCTCTAAATAGCTCTGGTTCTGGACCATAGATTCCACCTGCCAAATGACACACTGGGCTGAGACTTCTTCTTCAAGTGGAGGAAGGGGGAAGCTGGACAGGAAGGAGGAAGTAGGAGCCACAATGTGAGGGTAGCTAGAAATGAGCTGAATAGCTAAGGAATGACTCCTGGGGAGGAGGGCTGGCAGAGGTAAGAGTCAGGGGCAGGTGTGGTCAAGGCTCCTAGGAATCTGCTGAGCAGGTGTGGACCTTGTTTGTTGCCAAATGGCTCTGGTAAGAGGCCAGACTTCATCTAACACCCCTTTCTCAGCTCAGATAACTTGCCTGCCTCTTCAATGAGAGAGGGAAGAAGGGACTCTGTGGTTTCAGCAATTTCTCTGATTTCTGTCCACCCATGCTCACTGTGGATGAAGTTATCACCAAATTTCATCAAGTCCAAGACTCCATCTATTATAAACTGTACCATTATTTTATATGTCATCAAGATAAAAAAGAAAAACACAAATGGTGTGACCACTTTGTGTACAACCAGAGACATGAAAAATTATGCTCTATTTGTGTAAATATGAATTGAATTGCATTCTGCTGTCATATATTACAAATTAGAATAAATAAAATAAAAAAAAGAAAAACACAATCAATTTTCTTTGTATTCAGCCTCCTTTCAGAGATATTAAAGTTTGTCTTAGGACTTATGGCATACTTTCTAGTAACTACCGACCATTACTAATAAAACTCACAATTTAAGGGTTTCCTGTGTGCTCAACACTGTAATAAACTTCAGATAATTTTATTAAATACTCGTGACAACCTGTGAGGTAGGTGTTGTTACTCCCATTTTAGGGCAATAAAAATTCAGAGGCTAAGTAATTTGTCCCGGGTTGCCCAGCTGGCAGAGACTGTATGAGGGATCTGGGGGTGTCTGCCTCCAGTGTGTGCCTGGTCACTTTTTCACAAGGTCATCTCACCTCCAATCCTGCAGTGGAGGGTCACTTGATCACGGTTGTTCGGGTGACCAGTGGACTCACTTGCTGTCTCGGGGGCCTGGCCCCTTCCTCTCCTACTGCTGTGGGTAGAGCTGCTAATGAAGGAAGCGGGTGGGGAAGGACACACAGCACCTCAGGAAGACTGTTCTGGCTCTGACCATGCAAGAGTCGAACAGGAGAAGTGGGCTTTGAAGGGCACCAGAACTGCAGTGCTGCTTCTCTAGGGTCTGTACAAGAAGGACACAAGGGGAGTCAGAAGGAAAGTTGAAGTTGAGACCTGAGAGCTCTGGCAGGAAACAGGATGACTTCAAGACTGATGGCCATGGGTCCAGGTTCCGGGCATGTGTGGGCCCCACCCAGAAGCAGCAAGGGGAACTACCAGTTATGGACTCTTCTTTAAATGAAGGTTTTAAATGATCCAATATTTCAGGTTTGGCAAACCTGGCTCCTCCCAAGCCCACCCCTGTGCCATCAGGGGTGGTGGAGAGTGGGGTGGCCGTGGAGAAAGCAGATGGGCAGAGAGGGACAGGCGGGCACATAAAATAAGGATATTCCCTTTTTTCTGTCCTGAAAAGGGAATATGACTAAGAGAAAAGGATGTCTGTTCCTTTGGCCCGCAAGTTTTACTTGGCCTGTAAAAGTGGGCCATTTCCTGCCCCATTCCTTCCAAGACCAACTCCGCAGACTGACAGTAAGAATGTCCTCTGTTAACATGGAAACCCTTGTGTTCCTACGCCAAGAGTTCAGAGGGCTTGTTTCTCAAGCAGCAGTCTCCAAAGTGTCAGGAACCGGGGGAGACTTCACTAGAATGCTAACAGCTTTTTCTCAGCCTTTAAAAACACTTTAATGCATGTCCTATAATGGATATATTAATGCACCAGTACATGTGTGTAATTTATAGATAACTATACATATGACAAAAATATAAGCTATACATATGTATATGACATACATAAATCAAGACTGACTATATATAATATAATACATATGAAATATGTATATGTATGGGTAACTATACCTAACTACATACAAATACATAAATACACACATGACAGGCATACAAACAGGTAGCTTTATTGATATAGGCTTATGAGAGATAAACTTGGGGAGATAAAATCACTCTAGGGAGAAGACACTTCTCCGTTGTCTTTAAGTCCTCCCCTGAAAGCACCTGGGGACAACGTCATCAAAAACACTCACCTCAGGTAAAACTGCAGTTAAATTCACAACGGCTTTAGTATTCAATGTTTTCATCTCTCTCTCTTAATCATTCCCTCAACTTGGATGTTAAATTAAAATCATTGTTCTATTTTTCTCTTTCAGTTTCTAGTCTAGTATTTCCAGTTTTCCAAAGCTGGATTCCTCAAAAATCTAACTCCAGATCTTGTCCGTGTCAGTGGCATACAGAAGAGAGAGGAAGAGGGGGAAAGGGACTTAGAGCTATGCCAACCGATTGCAAGATTGTATTTGGCACACGATTCAAACAAAGCGTAGTAAGAAAAATTATGAGACTATAGGGAACTTTTGAACTGACTGGTTATTTGATATTTAAGTATTCAAATTACCTTGTTCTGGGTTTGAGATTAGCATTGTAATCACACTTCTTAAGAATCTATCCTTCATCGATTAAATGCTGGAATTTTTGCAAATTTTTTTGCAAAAATTTTGCAAAATTTTTGCAAAAAAAAATGATAGGATGAATCTGGCTTCAAAAATAACTCAAAGGGACATAGATAAAATAAGATTGGCTGTGAAGTGGTAAGTGTAGAGATGGTTGTAAAATACTTGGGCATTCATTATGCTTCTATTTTTGTATTGTTTGGAATTTTCCATTATAACAAGTTAAAATAAAGAAGAAAATCAATCAATCAAACATGAATTGATGAGACTTTTAAAGAAACTCCAACCTTGCCCCTTCACCTGACACAGCCACCGGACTAGACAGGAAACCATTGGCCACACACAGGAGACAGGGAGTCAAACTGCTGGGTTTTGATGGGGGTAGGAGTTTTCCAAGGGAGAGCATTTTAGACCAGAAAGTGAAGAGTTTGGAACTGGAATTGCCTCCCTGCTGGCAAAAAGGAACTTGTTGACTCTGAAGGAGAAAAAAAAAAAAAAAAAAAAAAGACCTTGAAACAGGATCACAATGCTCTTTGGACATCAAAGAGTCATTACAAAGCAGCATTTTGATGAGTTCAGTGTAAATAATCAGGAACATGCAGCTTCAATTTCCTTCAAAATACACAAGTCTAAAAAGTTGAGGGAAAATGTCCCATTAAAACACGCGCTGAACCGAAATACTTCCATAGACATTGAGAGTCACTGAACCCAAACGAGCCCTGGCTTTGTCCCCCAAGACTGGACCTCAGTCCTGCTGGAATATGGTCTCTCCGCTTCACCCCATTTCCTCTGTAAACTCTACCTCTTCCCTGATCCAAACTCGACTTCAGGTGCTCAAAACATGACAAGAAAAATCCAGAGATCTGTAGCATTTTTTTTTCCCTATTCAATTTTGGCAGAAAAGGAACACATTCTTTGAGACTCAATTTGGAAAACATTTACCGGCAAATCCACAAAGCTCCCCTGGTTTGTGTGAACTTTGAAAGCATCGGGGTTAGCACAGTGAGACAAAGTGGGAGGAAACGGTGCTGAGGTAATCCCACTGCATCCCTCATTAGTCCTCCTCGCCCCGGTTCACAGAAGAAAGAAGAAAGAGTGCAAGGACGCAGAGAAGCCCGTGTGGCTCTCCATTAGGATAAAACGTTCAGAACAGGCGCTTCCCTGGGGATGATGTAGTTTGCGGCCTGACACCTGACCCAACTCTGGCTAGTTTTGCTATAAGGCCTTGAACTAGAAAAGGAAAACTGAGAAGCTAGATTGCCTAAAGAGTGACATATAAAAGGTGAGCCATCTTCTCACCTGAAGGCCCAGAATGCCCCGCTGGGTTTGATTTAAGGCTCTCTTTGACCCGTGAGCCCCAAAGTAATGTCCTTGTGCATGAAATCAGTACAAATTGCCAGAAGCGTGTTCTGCAGGTTGGTGTGAGAAAGTCCTCCTAGAGAGAGGTGCTGGGTGGTTGGAATCCTTGGCCCTAAGACACTTGATGAGTGCTGCGTGTCCTGGCTCCTGAGGCTGACCCCAGTTTGCAGGAAGGATGCACACAGAGCACCCCCCAGAATTCCTGCTACTCTTGGCAGTTTCTCCCGGAGTCCTCATCCTTGCACCGCCCTGAATAATTCAAGCAGAACTGGAATCACTCACTTTCATTTTCTGAGTACAAAACTCCAGTGGGAAGAAGCCATCCCCATTGGGAAATGTGATGTCACAGGGGTCAGGGAATAAAGTGTAATTTTTTTTGTCTCCAGATTCTGGCATGAATACTGTTCATAGTGATTCCACTTACAAACCAAAAATATTTATCCGACTCTAAGCTAGGTAGATAGCTGGCACTTCCTGGCTTCCCAAGTCACACAGCTAAGCAGTAGCGCTAGTTTCCGAGACTGGTGATCCTCCAGCAATCATGCTGAGCTGTACTGTAGATAAGCAAGGCCCAGCTTACTGTGTATCCACTCAAAGCTCATTCAGAGCCTGCCCATTAGGCACGAGCAGGTCACAGTGCCCACAGAAATGACAATGAAAAGTATTCTCAAGGGTGATGAGAATTAGAAATTTGAAAGGTGAAGGCAATATTTAAAAAATTATATTTTTTGTAAATGGCTTTTGTGGATTTTCTGGGTGCACCATGAAATGTATCATATGCTGCTCCCCATCCCAATACCAGTGTTTTCCCCATGGATGTTTGCTAAACTAAATATTTAAAAGTACAGGAGATACTGACCAGGGAAATGACAATCTTACTTACTCAAGTACAGAGCTGCATTCTGAGACATTAAGCTGAGGCTAGCTTGGATTGTTTTGAGCAAGATCCACTCTCCCTCCCATAGAAACCAAACCAGAGTCTCCATTATCACAGCTTGCAATGACTACAAATTGGCTAAGATGTGAGGCAAATTCATGTCACTCAGTTCAACCTAACTAATTGAGTGCAGAACTTGGCATGTGACAATCTCTCAAGCCCTCCTAAGAACTCACCAGATAGAGTGGGAAGACCATGCCCAGCAAGGAGGACACACTGAGAGGAGCAATAATTTTCAACAGGAAGTCAGGATGCTGGCATCTTAGCTGGAGGGAGGGAGTCTTGAAATCTAGGGCCAAAGAATCACCTGGGGAGCCCTTTTGGCCTGGTAGTGGTGAGCCCCATATGAGTCACACAAAGAGTTCAAGGAACAACATGGTGGCCCCACCCCTAAAGACTATAATTTTAGTGGGGTTTAAGGTACAAGAATCTGAATTTGAAAAACAGACTCAGCCCCAATTCTGATGGAAGTGCTCCTCTGAACCTACACTGTTCTAAGGCCTTCACCTGCAAGTTTTCATGTGCCCGGCCGTAAGTAGGCCAGAAATATGAGGAGGTTCATTTCCTGCTTTCTCTTTGGGATCTAGGAAATTTAGAAACAGAGCTGGTGGAGACTGGGGGTGAGGGCCTCAAGGGTGAACGAGCCGGGCCTTTTTCCCATGGCATGCCCTGTACAAAGTCTGGAGCATCCCAGGCTCCTGACCCTTACTTGATGGACTGGGACTCCATGCCAAAGACTCTAGTTTAGACTGCTTCTGTCAACTTACTCTCCTTTGGATCAAGGCACCAGGTGACAAAGGTCATGTTTATTGAAGGAGCTGCTCAGGGCCATAAACTATGGGCCCTCAAGGCCAAATCAAGCATGCAGAAGTGACCTGCTGAGTTGAAATTATCTTAATTTGAATTTGAATGAGAGATATATATATCTCCATCAACCAAAGGCCTCACCATCTCTTTTGTCTTATACTTGAATGATTCACATTTTAAAATATTTTTTGCCTGCCTCCTGCAGGCATCTGAGTTTAAGAACCTTGGACTGCATGATAAATTTGAATCTGTTTCCTCCTAGTTTCAGTGTTCTAGCTGGATCCCAAGGAATGAAGCTGAGAGTGTCTTCTTAGACAGAAGGGAAAATGCAAGAGGGGTCTCTGTCTCTGTAAGCACAGGGGACACAGGGCAAGTTTCACCCAAGATCAGGGCTCAAAGCTCAGATGAAAAGAGAAGGAAGCCTGGCAAATCCACTGAGCTCTCCTGCCTTCAAGATCCCTGTGGCCCACAGTAGGTAAGAGAAAATCTCTCAACTCAGGGACCACGCAGCCCCATTTATTCTTGAAGTTGTTTTTCAAAGCTTTGGTGGCAATTACAACCATGCTCAGCCTTTCTGTCAATGTTGTTTATGCTGCTGCTGCTGAAATGCTTTCCCTTTTACTCTTAATTCTGCCTAATCTAGCTCCAGTTCAAATCCCAAAGATCTCTAGGAACTGGAGGTGGACAATCTCCACCTCCTCTTCTCAATGGACTAGCTACTCTACTTTGAAAAGGCTTATCCCTTCTGCCTTGGCTCATTGTTTCCATTTCTTATGTGTATAAATTTCATCTCTTCAATTCGATTGTAACTCCCACTGAGGGGGTGGATACAGCACCAATATTCTTTAGAGCCACTATACATGAAATGTGTCATTGATTCACCGATTTGTCAATGATCACAGCAGCACCAGGCAGAGGCTTCATGGAATTCCCTCACCAAGCATCCTCGGCAATTGGAAACTTCTAAGAAAGTTCTGTCAAATAAATTTGGGAGTACTGTCCTGGACAATTCCCTAGCATCATGCTTTCGGGGTCACATCACAATTTAGACCTGGGTGTTCACTCAGTTATTCAGCAGAAAAGTTCCCTTTGATTCACGCACTTGCAGAAAAGAAAATTGTTAAGGCAAGATAAATTCTTTCTTCCATGAGGCTATGAAACTGGAAGTAACTAAATGGAAAGGCCCTGCGGTAGCAAAAGATTGAATTCGCCTCTAGTCTCCAATTCCTGGAAAAAGATATGCCCACCAGAACTGTGAATGCTACCTTATTTGGAAAAGGGTCTTAGCGGTGCAATTAAGTTGAGGATCTCAAGATAGCATCATCCTGTATGCCCTAAATCTGATGACGAAAATCTTTGTAAGAGGAGGAGACATAAACAGAATTGGACAGGTGCAGATGGAGGTGGAGAGTAGAGTTAGGCAGCACGAAGCCAAGGAATGCCAGAAGCCACCAGAAACTGGGCTGCAGGGTTAGATTCCCCTACAGCTTTTATGGCAACTGTGGGCCTGCTGACATGTGGACTTCAAGCTTTTGGATTTTAAAACCGTGAGAGAAATATCTAGACAACCAGCATGTGGTGATTTGTTACAGCAGTCTTTGGAACCAACACAGCAACTAACAAGGGTGGTGGAGGGGCATGGGAATGGGAAGGACTGCTTTGGTACTGGACTGCAGAGATCCATACTTCAGCATCCTTCAGGAGAGAGGGAGGAGCCTTGTCATTATCCAGGTAACCCAGTTAGCATGTATTTCTAGAAAAGCTTCCACCGTGGCATCATTTCCCCCAGATGTGCTCATGATTTGGGCTTCAGACACCTTTGAGAGTTCTTATCTAAGGTGCACTGGAATTGTTTTCCAATAAGGGGACCAGATAATGCTGAGAGGTAGAGTCCCCCAAACAAATGAGCTGTCTCCAAGGACCTATCTCTATTCATCAAGCATTTATTGAGCAGCTACTGTGCTAAACAAATTGGTTAGTCTAGCTAATTACAAAAGAGGCACTGGCTGTCACCACCCAGTCACGGGTGGCATCACCATCTAAATATGACAAACCATGTGTTTCTAATCAGGGTTCCATGAACTCTGTTTAGAGTTCCTGTTTTCATTTGCCCACTGACTCTCATTTATACCAATTCTTGCTATTTTCACCTGCCTGGTTAACAAGGAGGAATACATCTTTGTAAATGCTCCAAACACCGAGGTACACACAGCAATACTTTTTATGTGATCCCTTGAAACTGTTCACCCCAGTCTGCAATCCTCTTTCAAAGCTTACTAACAAAAGGAGCCAGAAAAATGTTTATTTTAGAGAATGGGGACATGAGCTATTTCCTCTCATAAAATGGACATCAATTGTGTAGAAAAATGTCTTTGATTTGGAGATGTATAGTGAAGTATTTCAAGGTGAAATGTCATGATGGCTACAATTTACTCCAGACCATTTTTTTTATCAGCAAAAAATAAAATATATGAAGCAAATGGAGCTAAATATTCATCATTAAATTGAGGTGATGGGAATATGGGTGTTCATGGCATCATTCTATATTTCCCATGTGTTTAAAATGATCAAAAATAAAAATAAAATGGATATGTGTGTGTCTTTCAATCATCTGTCTATCTATCTACCTACCTACATATCTTATACATAGGGTTTTTTTTTTTACTTTACTAATATACCTGTTCTCAGGTATGGAGACCCATGCATGGCTCAATAAAGGGATCATGTCCCCAACCTCTAAAATAAATATATATTTTTATTTATTTCTGTTCTCAATTACAAATACCCTATGGAAGAGGGAGAGCTATTCATGGCAGCTCTGTTCTTAACTGCTACTTGGGTTCTATTTATGGGCAGAACACACATCTATTGAGAAAAAGCCGACTATGTAAAAAGCTGCGTTGGCACAGAAGCAGAAAAAAAAAAATGCTGTGCTGAGAAAGCACCTCGCCCAGGAAGATGGTGTTTTCCTTGTTAAATCACAGTGAGCGGCCAAGCTGCCGGAGGGGCATCATGCTCGAGCGAGTCCAGTGGATGGAGAATGAATTCCTCCAAACGGACAAACCAGCCAGGAGCAGACTCAGGTCCCACCCCCGACACCCCGACACACAAACACAGGCAGGCAGCAGGCAGGCTAAGAGAGGGGACTCACAGTTCTGAATACAGGAAGTGCAGGTTGCCCACATTGTCAATGTAGTTGGCAGGACTGAGCCAGGGCAGGACCAGCAGCAGGAGCGCCTTCATCTTCCCAGCAGGGTGCCGCTTTCTTCCTGCCACCTTCCCTCTGACAGCTGCAGGGCCGTGCCAGCCCAGCCCCTTTAAGCAAACCTGTTCATGTCCCCACAATCAGTAGATCATAACGAATCTGACTTAGAGCCTTTAGATTAAGCGATGCTATAAATCATGGGCCTGTAAGAGGATTATGTCCTCTGATTCTCAGATGAGATGATGGGAGATCGGAGGGACCCACCATGGTTGGCAAGAGGGCTTAGGCAGAGAGCAGGCAGGCTGATGCCCGGCAGAGGGCCCAGCCCCCCTGCAGGATGCGGACTGGTTCTTGGGGAGCAGCTGGTACATTGACATCACTGGCCTGGAGCTGCCAGGCTGGGGGTGAAGCCGTGTCGGAAGAGGGCAGAAGCATGGCATATTCAGAGCCCACAGTGTGAATGAGCAAAGAATCAAATCTGTCCTACAGTCTGCCAGAGCAAGACAGCGGAAGAAATCAGCATCTTTGGAACACAGCCTGGAGGGCCGCCGAGCTCAAAGTGAGTCTCAGACACTGCGACACAGGAGTGGCTCAGATACAAGCCAGCTCCCCCTCCGGAGCACTGCCTGTCTATCTAGAACTCGTATTGATGACATTTTACCAACCACCATCCTGACTACACTGATGTGTGTAAGGGGTGGGATGCTCCCTTGCCACTTTTAAAAATTGTCTCTGTAGAGGAATTGAATCTGTCCTTCTCTTTGAGGAGGACAAGGGCCTGACAGGCATGAAGTTCTGTCCAAACAACACACAGGTTGCTGTTCTCCTCCCCCTCCTCCTCTGTAACAGGATGGAGCTCTGTCACAAGCTGGATGACCATCTCATTGAAGCTCCTGAGTCCCAGTGACCTCGTCTTTGTAATGGGACTAATAGTACCTGGTCCAGCAAGGACTGGGCCCCATCATCTCCTCCAGCTGTAAGATCTGCACTTGGAGCCTATGGAAGCTGTCCTACCAGACTTCATTGCGTGTCTATGCTCTGGAATGACACAAGGCTCCCGGACTCCCCTCATTCTGTCCCATATTTAAGAAGATTAAACTCCATTTTACCACGTTGAGGCTTAAATCTTAATAGAGATGGGTCACAGGGACAATTACACTAATGACAACCGAGCAATCCTAGCAAACTACCCTTGATAGGAAGAAGACTAGAGAAGTCTACAGGATGAGACCAACTGCCATCAGAGAGTAACTAGAAATTTGACATTGAGGTTCTGCAAGGACCTGAGGCAGGAAACAAAGAATTTAAATATAATAGAGCCCTGGTTGGTGCAGATTTAACTTCTATAATTTAGATAAAAGATAAGCAACCTTGATAAAGCGTGACGTAATAATTTATGATATTGTTGAGGCCCAAATTTGAATGGTATTCCAGTAAGGCTGGAATGCAAGTGTGAGTCAGAGATGGTAAAAAACAGTAAAAAGGAAGTCAGGTTTGGTATTTGGGTATTAGAGTCAGAGAAGCTTGAGCTTCTGCCACATACTAGCTGTGTGACACTGGGTAAGTTGCTCAACCTCTCTAAACATCCGTGTCCTCCTCTATAAAAGAAAGACAATAATAACAGCACTAAGTCAGAGTATTGGTATGAAGGTGAAATGAGATTATGCCTGTAAAGAACAGAGTCCTCACTGAATATTGTTATTAATAGTTATTAATACTAGGGAATGAGCCTAGCTGGCAGCTCTTCACGTATCTCCAAAAGGCTTTAATTATTTTCATCCCTTCTTTTCCTTCTATATTATTAGGAACATGACATGTAATATAGTCTTTTCCAAAAGTGGAGTTTTACAAAGTTCTGGGGACATGCTCTTCTTGAATGTCCAGGAGCTAGTGCCTAGCTCATAACTCACAGGTGACTTGACCTGAAACACAGGCTGCGCACTTCATAATGGTTTCGGGTTGTACCTCTGGCAATCTTAGACATGTCTAAGATTGAACCATGAATGTCATGGTTCCTGACGTTCAATAGGTCCTCTACAGAAGAAGAGAGTACTCATCATCTTGCAAATCAAGGGGATAAAACTAGTTAATGAACATGGATGCAATATAAGTATTAAAGTATTGTTTTCAGTTGTTATTTTACATCACTCTGCAGCCACTGCTGATTGCCTATCCAATATCTCATCTCTCCTTCTTTCTTATAACAGAACCAGGTTTTGTTCACTGTAGCTCCTCTGCAATGGGTCATGTGACAAATATTAGCCAATGAGATACAAGCAGAAAATACTAAGTGAGGCATCCCAGAAAGCTATTTAAAGGAGTGCCTTGGTTTGCACATTGGGTGTTTTTCCTTTCCTTTTGAGATCATGAGGTGACAAACTTGAGGAGGGAAACTTAACTGAAAATCAGAAAGAGCCTGGATTCCTGGTGTCAACATGGCTACCTCATCCTGGTCCTAGGCTTTCCACCACAAGACTTGTGTTACGGTTTGGATGTGAGGTGTCCCCAGAGCTCACGTGTGTGACAATGCAAGAAGGTTCAGAGGAGAAATGATTGGGTTAGGCGAGCCTTAACCCAATCAGTGAATAAATCCCTGGTGGGATTAACTGAGTAATGACTAAAGGCAGGTGGAGTATGGCTGGAGGAGGTGGGTCACTGGGGCATGGCCTTGGGCTATATATTTGTATCTGGCCAGTGGAGTCTCTCTGCTTCCTGTTCAAGATGTGAGCTGCTTCCCTCGGCCACTCACTTCTGCCATGATGTTCTGCCTCACCTCAAGCCCCCAGGATTGGAAACTGCTGTCTATGGACTGAGACCTCTGAAACTGTGAGCCCCCAAATAAAATTTTTCTCCCCTAGACTTGTTCTTGTCAGGGCATTTAGTCACAGCAGCAAGAAAGCTGACTAAAACACTTGGTGTTACATGAGAAAAATAAAACCGCTACCTGGTTAAACCCATATAACCCGGATACACCATCACCCACCAGATGTAATCCCAATTGGCACAATACCCTGGGACTAAAGCCCCACCTTCCAGTGATCATAATCCAATGATCACCGAGTGCTCTCTGGCTTCCTTGCCAGTAAACAGCCCCTACTGTTGTCCTATTTATCCTTAAATGACACCTTGGACATCACCTACCACCTCCTGTTTTCTTATTTCTTTCCTCTTCACTGCACAGGGGTGAGGTAGAGGCCAAGAGGAGGCTGGGTTCATGGTCAGAAGGTGTGGTAAGCATGTGTGCCGAAGCACAATAGTCGTGCAGGTGTTCAGCCAGGCTGAAATGACTAAGACTCGCAGTACACCAACCTGTCCAGGGGCGATTCTTCCCTAGAATTCTTCTCCTCCAAGTGAAATCCCCCCTTGCCACAGAGCTGCCTGAGCCCGGCTTATACTAAACACATTTCAGAAAAGGGCAAAGGTCAACGCAGGTTCCAGGCAGAACTTTGGAGAAGAAACTCCCAGGACATTGGGTGCAAAGTTAATCAAGGAAATATTCCCAGAGAACCTGCAGCCAGGTGTGTCTTGGGCCAATTACATCACATTTCCATCCCCCACTCCTTTCAAAACACTGAACAATGATCTCTTTATTCAAGTACTTAAGGAGGGTCAGCTTTGTTATCTCTCATTTTTTAGAGAGTAAGAGAAATTGAAGTGCAATGTGACTCGCCCTATGAAACAACCTAATGTCTGTGCATTTTCAGCTTCTTTACCTTTAAAAGGTCATTTCCTCAGAGGCAGAAATCATGGCTTTGGTAGATTTCTCTTTCATCCAGAGCATGGGCTAGTACAGATCATTGAAAAATATCATATATGCAGATGACAGTATTACATAAGGCAAATATGGTCCAGGGCCCAAGATGAGCCTCAGTCAGGATGGAGGAAGGAAAAGCTTTGCCACCATGCTCTGTCTCACTGATGGTCTGCATCGAGAAAGATGTGCTGGCCGGATCCTCCGTACTGGCCCCACTACGTCCCTGGCAGTGTGTTTTGGTTAGGAAGCTGCCATTCAACTCAACAAACTTATCAACCTGCTGGGAATTCCCTGCAGAAGACCCATGTCATGGGAGTCTGTAAGCTTCCCAAAAGGTAGAAGTCAACAGAATTTGCCAGAAGATTCCAAATGCTAGCTCACATGCTCAGGGTTACTCCCAGAGAAGAGCTCTCTAGTGTGAAATTGGAAAGATTTGTCCATGTAGCCCATGAGCCATCCAGGCCAGGCTGAAAAGTTCTGCTCAGGATCTAAAGTAGGAAGACAGTACTGTTTATAAATGACATGAATCCAGGAGAAAACAGGTAGCATTTGTTTAAAAATACCATGCTGCCTGCCCACACCCCAACTCAAGCCTGCTGTTGGTCACTTTCAGTTAGGCAGAAGAAGTAAGTTCAAGAGATCTACATTAACACTGTTAATGCTTTGTAAACTTGAAAATTGCTAAGAGTAGATTTTAAGTGTTTCCATCACAAAAATAAATACGTTTGTGAGGTAATGCATCTAAAGAAGCGTGATTAAGTCACTGCACAATGCATATACATTTTCTAATATGGTGTTGGACACCATAATTTGTATTAGTCAATGAAAAAAATAAACATTGAAAACTTATTTACTGAATAAAGTGATATTAAAGAAAATGTAAAATTTATAAACAAAATCACACGTGTATGACAATACTCCTAGCAGATTGGAAGCTTCCTATAGAAAAGTAAAGAAGATGCAGGTCCCCTGGGCACCTCCTAGCTTCCCAGTTCAAAGGGCTGCAGAGGTATTGATCATAGCCCCCTTACTCTCTCCCCTAATGGAGGAAGAGGTGGTCAAGGCCCAAGAGGGATCCAGAGTCAGGTTCTAGATGATCTCCAGATTCTTAGTTCTTGCCAAGGAAGTGTCCAGGGACTAGAGGGGTGGGGGGTGCATTAAGTGTTTGATGACTAACACACAGGGTCTATTTTGGGAAATGCTGGCTTTGACCTACTTAGGCAGCCAGAGTGTGGAGAGGTTCAAGAGTAGGTGTTGAGGCCTACACCTATTTGAGGGAGGAAGAGCTGCCCGGGGACCTGTGAAGGACTCTGGCCACAGCTCAGAGAGGTGACAGGATTTCTGTCAGTTTGGGGTTCCTTCCTCACTGCTATTTCCCTGATGTTCACATCATTATCAGCTGAGCTGCAGCTGGGCAGGGCTCCCTCCCAAGCTTCCCTGAGGTGTGAGGGTCATGCTGCTGTGTGGGTGGTGAATGCTCTCTGCTCGGCTGGGGGCAGCTGTCCTCTCTCCCTGGAGCCCCACAGGTATCTGACAGCCTCCTCCCAGCCTCTGCCCTGGCCTCACTCTCAAATCCATGTGCCATCTCACCCCTATTTTTCAGCCCACTCTCAGCCCAAGTCAGCTCTTGAGAAGGGATGAGGAAGAGCTGGGTTTTCACTTTCTCCCCAGAAAAGGCCTCCATTTCTTTCCTTCACTCTCTCATAACTCCTGGAGTGGGCAGAGTGACGAGCCCCAAAGGTGTCCACCTTCTGATCTCACAGGGCGGAGGGGACCTTGCAGAAGTGACTCAGTGAAGGAGATGAGGAGACTACACTGGGTGATCCAGGTGGGCCCCACAGGGGAGGTGGGAGGGTCAGGGTCACAGATGTCTTGACAGAAGCAGGGGTCAGAAAGAGAAACCGGAAGACACAGTGTGGCTGGTTTTCAAGATGGTCGAAGGCGCCACAAGCCGTGGCAGGCAGCTGGGAAGCATGAGTAAAGGAATCCTTCCCTAGGGCCCAAAGGAAAGCAGCTGGGCCAACCCCTTGAGGTTGGTCTGGTAAAGCCAGTGCTGGACTCCAAACCCTCAGAACTTAAGCTAACAAATTTGAGATGTTTTAAGTCACAGATTTATGATGAATTGTTACAGCAGCAACAAGGAACTAATACCACTGCCCACACAAATATGCAGGTTACAATGTGTCGGGAATGGGATGGGGTGTGGGTAGTGGAGCTCCATCAGGACTCTCTCTCCTCGTGCTCCTCACTTTCCCACCCAGTGTGGTCTTGGTCTTGGCCTTGTGTGGACCAGCACCTGACAGCATCTATTGGGTGCCTTCACACCTAGGCAAAATGTCCAGCAAAGGTCACAAATAGACCCCCTTCCTCCTTCTCCTTTGGCCACTCTTCTTCTGGGGAATCAGGGAGGTGGGGTATCCTAGTCTACACCCCAGCATTTGCAGATAGCCAGCTGTCTCCTGCAAACCCAAGTAAGAAGCATTTGGCTCAAAAAATGAGTTCACTGGCATAATTAGCATGGGAAACATGAGCTAAGCATCATGCTCAGGTCCTTGCTTTTGATACAAATCTTCATGTTAGAGAATTTATGTATGACCCAAAAGACAAAGACACATCTGTGACCTATGGCAAATGACCTTTACAAGAATGCCTGCACCTGCCCTTGCTCTGGTCTCGGCAGAATCCAATCCAAGATAAACACCAGGCACCAAATTTCCTCTTACAAAATGATTGTGGTATTATTTTCACCCTTGATTAAGCACCCTCAATGTCCTAGGAGAGTCCCTCATGTGGAACAAAAATCAGGGCCACCTGCCCGTGAGGCCATTCCCACAAGGACTGCCCAGAACATGACAATGAAGTGGCAGACAGGTGGAGTAGGTGACGCCAGCCACCACCAGCAGGAGCAGCTGTAAGTCTGCCACCAGTGTGGGCTCCCTGGCCCTAAAGTTAGCAGAACCTGTCACCTGGAGGGCCAAATTTTATCTTCTCAAAGAACAGTTAGGCATTGTCAATTCTAGTGTAGAGGAAATTCTAATAGTCCTGGGTGAAACTGGGAGATATTTTTTCCCCCTAAGGTTAAAAAAAAAGAAGTCATGCCCACCGGAAATCTTTTTCTCAGCAGCTCCTTCCAGTATCTTTCACATTTCAAAACATAGACATGAAGCAAGCTTGTCCTGAAGGACAGTAATATGTGTTTCCATTTCTGTGAGGTACTTAAGGGCAGTCAAATTCAGAGAAAGTACAGGGGCAGCTGCAGGGTCCGGGAAGGGCAGAACAGGGAGTTCTCATTCAGTGGTGCAGAGTGGCAATTTGGGAAGATGTGAAAGTTCCCAAGATGGACAGTGGTGATAGCTGCACAAAGCACTTAATGCCACTTAACCGTACACTCAGTAATGGTTAAAAATAGTAAATTTTATGCTCTATATACTTTAACACAATTTCAAAGAAAAACTAGAAACATACATACACACAACACAACTCTCCATGTACCATTTCTTCACACTGATTCTCAGCCATAAACACCTAGAATGTTTCTTATTTTGAATGCATCTTTCACTGGTTGCAAAGAAAGTGAGGAGCAGCATCCCATGGAGCACCCAGCGCCCTGGAAGCCCCGTCCCTCAGGAGACAGAGGAGTCCCCACTGCATCCCCTCAGATGAGTTTGCAAGCTAGCAAAGGGCAGGACTGACCTGGTTTGGAAGTGGTGCTGGAGATCACAGCGCTGCAGCACCTCTGAGCAGTGCTCTGTGAAAGGGCAGGTGACCAGCAGTTTGTTAAGCAGCTTGTTGACCAGGATGCTGGACTTCTTGCAGTGCTGCAGGACCACAGGCTTGCGATCCACGGGACAGAAGTCCTTCTCCACTAGGAAGTTGGTGAGGCACACGGTGCAGTAGGTATGTCCACAGGGAGTGTCCAAAGGGTCCAGCAAAGCTTGCAGGCAGATGTGGCAGATAAGGTCGTCGTCCACGTCTTCAGAGTAGGTATAGAAGTGGTTTTCCTCGGGGGAGTGGGCTTGGCCACACACCACACATAGCGGGTAAGGGCTGGAATCCGGGTCATCCACGGAGTCTGGCTGGATCATGGTCAATTGGGGAACAGCTGGACTGTAAATCCAGTAAAACAATACTTCCTCAGGACAAGTCAAGATCTCCTAGGTGCCATCTGCAAACCTGGAAGAGAACAAAATGGTTCATATTTGCTTCACAACACACAAAACACTGATGCTCAGTGTGAGACCCTGCTACCAGTGGACAGGAACTCAGGCCTAATCCAATCATGGAGTAGTGTCCATTCTGTGACTGACAGGCAAGTGGCCTTGCCTTGATGGGCCTCAGTCTCACCCTCCACTCCAACGGGACTGACATGTACCAGTAGCATCCTTGTGTGGCCATACTAACGATCACCTGGTAATATCTGTGAAATGTCTGTGTAGCTTAAAAGAGATAAACTTGAAGAAATGTAATGTTAATGAAATTAAATACAAAGTGACATAAAATTCTCTGTCCCAACAGGATAAGAAATAAAACAGTTAACACTGAAGATTTTCTCTTTAACTTTTCCCTATCTTTCTCCAAAACTCAGAAACTGTGGAAAATCAGAGCCTTCAATAAATCATCAGAGAAGAAAGAAAAGGTGCAGGGTCTTTTGCATTTTTACTAAGGGAAGAGCAGTTTCCTTCTGCATGCATTTCCCTCCCCCTCTCATCTGCCCAGTTGCCACTGGTGAAGTGGGTTCTGGACATACGGCCTGGGTTCAAATCCCACCACTACTATGGGCCAGTGACTTCAGCCTCTGATTCAACCTCTGTAAAGTGGGAATAATAAAGTCCTACTTTCTAGGACTGATATGAGGATTAAACAAGATCTGTCTCACAAAGCTCTTAGATTGGTGCCTGGCATTTATTAAATGCTCAATAAATATTAGCTACTCTTCTTACATGTATTCATTACAGAATTCATTTTTTGTGTCTTCACTTGACCTCTGTTGGACCAGAAACTGAAAGCTACAGTTCCCATAAGGGGTCTTTTTAGCTTTGTTCTAATAGTGCTCCTCTATTCAATTATATATATTTTCAAATCAACAGAGTACTATAAGAATGTGCATTTTCCTCTAAATTAGACTGGGCCCCCCAAATAACAGAGATTTTCAGCATGTTTGATTTGTGAATAGGAAGTCTCATGGATAGTCAGTTGATGAATATTTTTTCAAGCACCATCTGTGAGCTTGGTAGTGAGTTGGGAGTGAGACCTCAGAGAGGGGCATGAAGGATGGGTGTGCTCTCAGGGAGTCCCCAGTCCAGAGGAGAAATGGACACACACAAAAGTAACAGAAGCCCAGGTAATACCAGGCCTCCGGGGCCACTCTCATGACAAGTAAGAACCCAACCTCCCTCTCACCCCCAAGTCAGCCTTCTTCTTTTCCAAAACTAAATAAGAAGACCTTAAACTTCCTACAAGAACATGAAGACACATGAGTGACCTAAATGGAGACTAGCTGCATGTGGAAATGGCGTGACAACATAAACTGTGCTATATTTTTTCTCTCTTCCAAATAAAGCCTGAGGTTGTTTGTACAAACACCGCCTTATCTCAGAGAGAAACTACATCGACTCCAAACTTTCATTGAGTCAGCTTTGTTGTTTACATTTTTGAACTGCACTAGGATGCCTGGAAGAACCCTCTGGACAAGAGGTTGAAGTAAAATGCCCCCAGTGTGAAAGCACTTAAAAGGCACAGCATTTTATACAGTGTCAGCCGGGACCACCGGCCACAAAGACAGGGGCTTCGAGAAGGGATGAAGTTTTCAGTCAAATTTCTTGGGAGCCTCCACAGCTGCTATTTGTCCTCAAGGCTGCTAGAAGGTACTGGAACCTCACCGGAAATGCTTTCAGTGACACTAGGAATAGTTAAAAATAAACAAGAAAATGGAAACAGGCCACCCAAAAGGCTATCATTCACAGATGGTGAACGGAAGCTCTGGAGCTTGTGAGGGTTTTCTGGAAGACCTTGGTCACATACTCCCACGTACTCCTGTCCTGTCTGTCCCTTCTCCTCTGGCTGTTGGGAAAGTCTGTAAGAGCAAATGGGCCTGTAACTCCGGTGCTATCACTGGAGACATAACTTCACATTTCTGAATCATTCTTTTATCAATGAAATGGTGGCTTGAAGCAGACTTTTAGTATTTAAACTATTCTAAAAGGTGTCAGATGCCTCAGCTTCCTCAGGAGAGTGGAGGTAGAAGGAGACAAGGAGAACCCTTGGCTTGGATGAGCATCCTCCAAAGGTACACGTGTGAAGGGCCTGTTCTCCGGGTGCTGCTCTTGGGAGGGGGTGGAGCCTTCTGGGAAGTCACTGGGTGTATGCTCCTGAAGGACAAGGTGGGACCCTGGCCTCTCTGTTTCTTGGTTCATGATCTGAGCAGTTCGCATGCTCCCATCATGATATGCCACCATCACCAGAGGCCCAAAGCAATGGGGCCATGTGATCTTCAATTGGAATCTCCAGAACCATGAGCCAAAACAATGCGTTTCCCTTTGTAAGTAATTGCCTCTGGTATTTCATTCCAGTGATGCAGAGCTAACTAATAGAGCACTTCTCCCCAGCCAGGCTCGGCTCAGCTTGTATTTCATTGACATATTAATACTCCTCATAATATTCTCTTTGAGGACTGGGGTTGTAGCTCAGTGCTAGAGCACTTGCTTAGTATGTGTGAGGCCCTGGGTTCCATCCCCAGCACCACATAAAACTAAATAAACAAAATAAAGGTATTGTATCCATTTACAACTAAAAATTTAAAAATTTTTTCTTTGAGGTTTAAGAAATAAAAATTGTAACCCACCAGACTAGTGTAAAGTACCTTTCAGAAACAGGATGTCTGGAATCCACCCCTTTCTTTTTTCTTTGCTTCCTAACAGTTTTTTGAGCATTTTCCATGAGCTGGGGACTGTGTTAAGGGGCCTTATTATATTATTTAATCCTCACAAACCCCCAGAAGTTTCTGTTTTTAATTTAACTGACAAGGAAACCAAAGTGTGGTACATAAGCAATTTGCCAGTCACACCCAAAAGGAAACCAAACAGGCAGGACTGTCTTCTCACTCCACTTTCTGCTTCTAACCATTCCACCACTTCATCTCCCAGCACCTTTCTTGACCACTCAGAACCCCAATAGTGTAACTAATTCAATGCAAAAGATCTCGGAAGTCAGAAGGTTTTATGTCTCTTTAGGCCCCACTGCAAGTAGATATAGGGAAGATGTTGGGAGAAGAAGATTCCTTGACTCTACTGAGCCCTGGAATGTCTAAGATAGAATGAAGGGAAGGGGGAGAAACATGGCCTCAGCCCCAACTGCAGGCCTTGCCTCTCCTCCCTTCCCCTTCTCTCCCTTCCCCTCCTGTCTCTTCCTCCTCTCTCTTCCTCCTTCTTTCCCCTTCTTCCTCTCTCCTTCCTCTCTTTCTTTCTGTTTCTGAGAGCAGTTGAAGGCCCTGGCACTTACCCATATGGTAAACCAATTTCTTAATGTATTTTTAATATAAACACTGATGCATAGATTTTCTGAATTTACTCTAGACTAAATAAAGCCTTTTGTGAATCAAAACAGATGATGAGGAGATCGACTGAAGCAGCAGTTTGTGCTCTAAAGCAAAGAACTAGGTAGATGTTTAAACAGAGGTCAATATCATTTACCTGGCAGTTCATCTTTCCAGTTTCTATCTTATAAACACAGATGATGTCGCATGTTTTTAGACACAGAGGAGCCTTGCTGATGAGTGGAGAGGAAATGATCAAAAATCACTGATGTAACAAGTAAACTATTTTCCACCCCAAATAGTAAGAGAGAGGGCCTGTTGGCTTTGAGACCATCTCAATTTACTCGATGTGTCAGGCTGCAGCACTTCTGGCCCTGGCTAAAGGAAGCAGAGAGACTGTCACGGGGCTTTCTGCAGTTTAGAGTGAGGCAGAAGAGCCTATGCCAACCTCAAGTGTGTGTGTGTGTGTGTGTGTGTGTGTGTGTGTGTGTGTGTACGGGGTTGTACTTTCAGGGTTACTGTGCCTTCACAACTCTCTCCCCACCCTTCTAATTTGGAGTAGGACAGAAGCTGAAGGTGATTTTTATAGAAATGTGTCATCAAAGCCATCAATGTAGTGCTGAGAAGCGCCAGGAAGAAGCATAAAGAATACAGGTGCTTCCTCCCATCATTTCGGGGTCTGATACCTGGACAGAAGCCTGGTTTTCAAACTCTGAACTTCCTGGCTGTCTCAGTCATTTTCTGCTGCTACAACAGAATACCACAGACTGGGAAGTGCCAGAGCAAGGCACCTGTGCCTGGCCAGGGCCTCATGCACCAGAACATGCAGACAGGCAAGAAAGAATGCGAATGGGGACTGAACTTCATCCGGTTATCACCAAGCCCCTCCAGAGAGACCAGCCTTGGCCATTCCTGAAGGCCGGTGTTCATGACCTTCTCGTCTCTTACTACTCTCACAACAGCACTTAAATGTCAATGTACATTGAGGGACACTCAAACCGTAGCCCTGACTGACAACAAAGGTGCATACCAGAGCAAAAGTGAGTTGGTGCTGTCTGCAACCTAGAGGGTCCCTGGAGATTGTGTGGAAACTATCACTTGCACTAAACAGATTTAAGAACAGCCTTTGAAATATAGCCTGCCTGATAGGAGAAGATTTCTGTATAAGGTCCTTTAGAACAATGGGGTCCCTGGGGTGCTACGGTCCTGCGAATTCTCCTTTCAGTACATCTTGACTATAGAAAATGGTTATCTGATACAGTTGTCACTGATGATTTCGTATTTTCCTCCTATTGAAAAACCGGATTTGACCCTAAAGCTTCTCTGATATTGTTGCCTGAGTGCTCATTTCCGACCAGTAAAGAGGATTCCATATTGTTCAAAAGAATCCATCCCCCCACACTGATGGCAGCAAGTCCTGCTTTGGTGCTTTAATGTATTAAAAATGAAATATTGTAGCCATAGACTCTGAGTTGAAAGGAAATTTTCAGGGATTATCCTGAAGCAGGTCTTTCTTACTTCATAAAAAAGACTATTCTGTTTTTGGACAGTCCTAGTGGGGGGAAAAGTGCACATATTGGGCAAAATTTTGCCTCCATATAACTCCCCCACCGCCCTCCATGAATGAGTACCAGTGTTATTCTAAGTCCTGAAGTATTCCAACACCCATCGCGTGCCCTCTCCCAGGCTGATCAGCCCTACGTTCATCCAGCGTTTTTTCAGGTTTCTAGATTCTACAGCCACCCTGCACTAGCTCCCTGACTTATCAGTGTCCCTCCCACAAGGCATGGGTAAGGTGAGCTCCACAACCTCAGGACACACCTCGGATTCCTGCGTCTGATGACAGCCAGCCGAGGCTCCACCTGCCTGCTGGTACCAGTGGCACACCTGGCTGCTCCTGAGTGGGCCGAGCAGGATTCTGCCCTGAGGCCTGGAGGAAATGATTCCTGGCTACAAGGGACACAAAAAGAAAATATGTGTGTACATGCCCCGCATGTGTGTGTGTGTGTGTGTTAGTCAACCCTCTGTATGGGAGGGATACAGATTCATGGATTCAATCAACGATGGATGGAAAATACTACAGAGTTTTTATGTCAATTCTAAACACGTACAGACTTTTTGCCTTATCTTTATTCCCTAAAAATAGAGTATAATGACTTTTTACATAGCTTTAGATTGTATTAGATATTATAAATAATCTAGAGATGATTCAGCATGTACAGAAAGATGTAAGAAGATTATATGCAAATATTGTGACATTTATCTAAGAAATTTGAGCAGATTTGGGTATTCTCAGGGTCCTGGACCAATCATCCAGCAGATATTGAGGTCAACAACTTCTCTACTTATCTACCCATGTGTGTACGTGCGTACATCCATCCATACATACACACACATCTTAAGGGTAATAAAACAGAGAAATGTTTAGATTTTTAAAAGCAGAAACAAGAGCTATGAACACAGTTTAGAAAATGCAAAGATATTTGTGGTTTAGGTGGATTTATATAAACACAAAAAAGTATTCAATGGCTAAACAGTTTAGTATTGGAATCCACAGTGCATCCTCATTCCCTAGAACAAATGGAATTTGGGGAATTTGGAGCACTCCTATGTGTTTGTAAGCATTCCTTAATTCTGATAAATCTCATTCCAAAATGTACTGACATGATAAACAGCACAGGAAAACAGAACTGGAGACCAAGTCAACAAACAGTCAACTACAGATTAGTTGTCCCACCCAGAGCACAAATACAGATTAATATTCACAGTAATTCAATAACAAAAAGAAAAAGTTAAAAAAGTGATAGGTCAAGGGCAATTAATGGAGAGTAATAGGAAGAACTGGAAGCCTGCAGCTCTGAACACCTCTTCCAAAATAAGAAAAAGAGAAATCGATACACAAATATTGGAAAAAGAAAGTGTCTGAGGAGGCAGGCTAGTCACCCTGGTCCATAACAATGTTCCCTTCCCCTTTTCTGCTGGAAAGCCTTGCTTATGGCAATTCCTCTTTGCTATGAAAAGCATGTTCAGAAAGATGCACTGAATATATTCCAAATAACAGACACATTTTTCCCATTAGTGCTGTGCTACGCCAAACTGCAGTTTGAGGTGAAAGGAAAAAAACATGTCTCAATATACATGTTTGTGTGTCCTTCTAAAAGTTGTTTTTTCCCAGATCATTAAAGTAGTTGAAAAAATGAGGGAAATAGGAAAAGTAGATATATTAAAACATGTAACTTAAAGCTTAGACATTTACTTATACTAAAAACAGAATTTTTAAGATAGTTTTACTTTCCTGATTTGAAAAAGAAGTAAACTCATCAATATTTTCAAAACCTACCTCCTCTTTGCTTATCTCACTTTTGAGGACATGCCATGTTGGACAATTTCTCTTGACCAAGCAATCATCTTAAATATTTCCATTTTAAATAACCTTACCTTATGAATCTTCTCCTTACTTTTTAAAATTTTATTTCTTATTTTTGGTACTATGATTGAACCCAGGAACACTTAACAACTGAGCCACATCCCCAGCCCTTTTATTTTTTTTATTTACAGAGTCTCATTACATTGCTTAGGGCCTTGCTAAGTTGCTGAGGCTGGTTTTGAACCTGCCATCTTCCTCCCTCAGCTTCCTGAGTCTAGGACTACAGGTGTACAACACCACACCCAGCTTGATCTTCTCCTTAAAGTTTTGATCTGTTGTTCATCATTGATTTTTTTCATTAATTTTGATTTTTAAAAAGACTTCATTAAAATCATGATTGAATTTTTTTAGTAACTTCAATTTTGCATCCCAAGGGGTCACCTGGTTTGCCTCACCTTAACCATGACATTGTTGCAATTAGTTTTAGAATCCCAGGTAGAGAGCATAATGTGTCAAAACTGTAGCTTGGATCCAGCTGGGATATCAGTCACCTTTATGGGTCTCCACATTTTCCTTTCACCTGACCTGGATGCCAGCCAGGTGCAATGTCAAAAACCACAGAATTGCCACTGCTTCACAGATGTGCCACTAAACTTTAATCATCGTCTAACCTGATTGTGGTTCCACCTTATGGTTACACTTGACAGAGATGCCAGGTAAGCAGTTTGCTGAAGGGTTCATGAGGCAGAGGGAATGACCCGCTTTAGGACCCTTTGAAAGAAGGTGCAATCCAAAGCCAGGTGCCTAAAAAGATCAAGGAATAACTGGAGCTGTGTTTCATGCATATCTGAGAGCCCGGTCATGAAATCAACTGTTCTCTCCGCCAGGATGCTGCACAGAGCACAACCCTGGACACACAGTGTGACTGCGCAATAGTCATGTTTGCTTTGTCATTTTTTGACTTCAAGTTGTTCAAAATCTTTTAATCCCTTCAAACAACCTAAGGTTTTACAGTGTGTTTCAAACACACACAGACTAACACTATCCCAGATGCTTTCACAGGTAACTGTTACCTTCAAGAATCTGAGTTTAGCAAGGCCGTGGCACACACCGGTAATCCTAGCAGCTTGGGAGGCTGAGGAAAGAGGATTGCGAGTTCAAAGCCAGTCTCAGCAAAAAAGAGGCACTAAGCAACTCAGTGAGACCCTGTCCCTAAATAAAATACAACACAGGGATGGGGATGTGGCTCAGTGGTTGAGTGTCCCTGAGTTCAATCCCCAGTACCAAAAAAAAAAAAAAAAAAAAAAAATTCTGAGCTTAAAGCTGGGCATGGTGCTATAACCCCTAGTTCCAGCCATTCAGGAGGCTGAGACAGGAGTTTGAGACCATCCTGGGCAACTTAACAAGATCTCATTTCAAAAAAGAAATAAATAAAAATCTGAGGTTACAATTTGTTGTCGATGATACTTTAAAATTCGGATGAAACTCCTTGGGTCAGAAAGATTGAATAGTTGGTTTCATACTGGTCACTGGGTCTGTACCTCAGTGCAAAGATCAGAATTGCAGAAACATTGTCCTGAGCACAAATATACCTGTGCAGAAACCCACTGGTCAGTACCAGTAACTTCTTTCCACAGTGTTCTGGTCTCTGTAAAATAATTCACTAATAGTTCAGTAATTCAGGCAAGGTCTGTCACCACTGCCCTGGCCCTAAACGTAACTCTTAAATTATATGATTTGAGGGAAAGTAATTACCAAAGTTAGGGTTAACTATCTTTTTCTACCAAACAAGGTAAATTTAGAATTATTTTCTAAATTTTAGATAAATTTAGTAAGACTTGAAGGTATCAATACTGTGCCATTGACTTTTTAAAAAATAGATCTTTATGGTTATACATGGTAGTTGGGCTCATCCCTAGGAACAACTTTTTTTTTTTTTTTTTAATAAATACCATTTGTGAGCTGTTTTCCTAGTTTGTAGACTCATACATAATCAGGAAGAATTAGATGCTTTAGTGATCTGCATAAAAAGGGGCACACAGCCAGGAGCGGTGGCACATACCTGAAATCCCAACTCCTCGGGGGGCTGAGGCAGGAGTTTGGGGTCACCCTGGGCAACTTAGTGAGAACCTGTGTTACGTTTGGGTATGAGGTGTCCCCCAAAGCTCCCTTGACAGCTGTAACCTAATCAGTCCATCCTAGTTTGAATGGGTTCACTGGGTGGTAACCGTAGGCAGGTGTGGCATGACTGAAGTGGGTGGGTCACAGGAGCTGGCCCTGGCAGGGGCCATCTTCCTGGGGGCCCCTTCTGCCTTTCCCTCTTTCAGCTTCCTGCTGCCATGAATGGAGCAGTGCTCCTCTGCCACGTGTTTCCACCCTGATGTTCTGCCTCATCCTTGGGCCTAGAGTCATGGAGTCGGCCTACCATGGACTGAACCTCTAAAACTATGAGCCATGATAAACTTTTTGCCTTTAAGTCATATTTTGGTCAAAACAATGCAAAGCTGATTAAACACCTTGTCTCAAAATAAAAAGGGCTCGAGATGTGGCTCAATAGTAGAGCACCCCTGGGCTTAATCTCCAGTACCCACAGGAAAAAAGAAAAGAAATAAAAAGGTCATGCACGGGATATGAACTGCCTTTGAACCAAGAGCCAAGGTTGCAGTGGTGGGGAGGGGCTGTGTGTGCATGTTGAGAGGACATGTGCACTGCAGAGGAAGATGGGGAGCAGGTGCTTACAGCCTGCTACAAAGGTTGTGGTTAGCTTTGTGTCTGCTTAACATCTACATCCATGGCCTCAAAGAGAGAATAAGTGACTCATTAATGAGACGTGTTAATGACATTCACCTGCATAGTACTTCAAATGCTAGAAAGGACAGCAGAAAAAAGGAGGGGGGGTATCTTTACGGCGATCAGAATTAGGTCAGGAAATTATAGGAGAGTTGAACTAAAAGGAGACAATGTAACACATCTGGAGTCAATAACCGAGAATACAGATATTCATAAAGTGGGAAAAACAAGGGAAGTGGTTAAGCGAAAAGACTCCCAAGTGACTAACCAATCAGATACGAGTTTTAGAAGCCAGGAAACACCTTTCAGAAGTAGGTTGGAGAACAGCTTCGCCTCTCCTGTTGGATTTTACCACCCTCCCCTGGGGTGTCATGGCGCACCCTTCATTCTTGGATTTGTCTGTGAAAGCTCTACTGGACAAGATGTCCTTCTATTTCCTAGCCTATAAACATGGTGAAAGAGCCAACAATAAAAATGAAGGCAGAGTGTTTTACATTGACCAAGCACTCTGTCCACGCAGTCAGCACAGGACCCTGGGAGGAGCTGATGTCAGAGGAGAAGCACTGGAAAGAAGCAAGCACACTGGCCTTCTTCCCCGCAGGAAGTACTTCTGGGTTTTTAAAAATCAGATAACTAAGTTTTATGGAGAGAAAAATGAGATGAAGAAAGATATTTGAATTCTCAACGTCTTCCTGCTATTTCCATTACACAGGTGTTCACTGATCACCTAGTCTATGCCTGGCATTTGTCTTAAACTCAGTGGAAGCTTCCAAAGGGAGTTCAATTTCAGCTTTACTGAGTTTAAATCTAAGTAGGAAAATAGAGCTTACAACCCCGGAAAAATGGTAAAACATTACAAATGGCAACAGGATGGTCCGCCGAGGTAGGAGCCATAAATAGATAAGCTTTGGAGGTGGAACAAGAGGGAGGCCCGGAGTGTGGCCCGGAGCAGCTAAGGAAGGTTCATAGGAAAGGTTATAAAGGAAAATGGAATTTGGACAGATGGGAAGAAATCTGAGTGAGTGCAGAGACCTGAGCAAGTGTAGCACTCAAGGAAGAGGAGTGTACCCATTAGTGTCTGGTGTCCACATGTGACGAGTTGAGCTTTTAAAATTATTTACTCAGCAGTCATAGGATTTTGAGTTAGGTAAGGATCTTAGATTCTTACCAAATGGGGAAATGCTCTTCCAAAACATCTAAGGGATGACCTACCAACTTTTGCTGACACACTGTTGGTGATGGACGTCAGTTTCCCAAAAGCTGGATGCTTCCTTCTTGTTACTCTGACCTTTGGCCTGGTTTCTGCCTTTCAGCATAACATCTGTCACACTGACTCCCTCAAATGTGACAGCTGCCCCCGTCCCCCGGAATTAAAGACATCATTTGGTGGTTTCTCCTCTGTCTTTTCCTTTCATCTCTGGTCCTTCCAGCTGATTTCCTGGGTAGTCAAGTAGTAGAAAAGGATTCTAGTTTGTTAAGGTTCCCTTTGAAAACAAGGCTCCTGGAAGTGAACCATAATTATTGTGGTTTGGTGGACTCAGAATTAAGGAGAGTGATCACTTCCTTAACCAGGATTCTACTCACTTACTAATGCAACATGGTCATTGCTGATTTTTCTCAATAGAGTTGATTAGAAGAGCTCATTAGGTCTTAGAGTTCAAAACCCCTCATAGAAATAAATGATGGCCATGGGGAAGGCTGCCTATTCTAACTCTTCTTGCCTGTACTTGGCATCTTCCAAGAGGATAAAAACAAATCTCTCCATAAATAGTTGGAGGGTCCCATACATATGGATATAAGTTGGAGGATAGAGTGGATAAAATAATGGCCCCTCTAAGTGTATGTCTACATATTAATCCCACAATTGGGAATATGGCTTATTGGGGAAAATGGGCCCTTGAAGATGTTATCCACTCTAAGATCTTGAGAAGAAATCATCTTTGATTACCTCAGTGGTCCCTAAATCCAACAATAAATGTCCAGATGAGAGACAGAAGAGGAGACAAATGGAGGAGAAGGGGATGTGAGGACAGGCAGAGATTAGAATTATATAGTTGCAAACCAAGGAATGTCTGGAGCCACCAAAGGCTGGAAGAGGCAGGGGAAAGTTCTCCCCCCACAGCCTTCAGAAGAGGGAGCTGGGCCCTGCTGACATTTTGATTTCAAACTTCTGGCCTCCAGGACTGAAAGAGTAAACCCACATTGTTTTCAGCCACCAAGTTTAAGGTAATTTGTCATGGCACACCTAGGAAGCCAGTAGAAGCAGGGCTTGTGTTTTTAGGACATTCCCACAGGAGTGGGTGAACCTTCCCAATGACCTTCTCCAGCCCTTCTCAGGATGCCTTAGGGATAGGGAAAATATTTTGAGATGGCAGTCACTTAGCTACGTAACTTAGGGATAGCAGCTCTTCTCTAGCCCTAAAAGGTCATAATTTCCTTTTAATCCACTAATAAGTTAGAATACAGACGTCTTCAGTGATGACTGTCAGGCCGATTTGCAAGGCCTCAAGGCGTGAAGGGCCACAGAGGGATGGCCGGGTGTGCTCGTGTTATGGAAGACGTAATGCAAGCATGACAATGATACTTAATGACGAGTTTGAAAACACCAGGTGACTCACGCATTACCATGAGCATGCAGGAACCTCAACATGCAGTGTGCTATTCCAAAAAAGCCACGTGACTGACAAAAGTAGTCATAAGCAAGTTATGCAAATCATCTCGACAGATAGCAGTGGCATAGTTAGACCTCCCCATCATACATGTGCAGTGGCCAAGCTCTGTGCCAAGAGGCTATTAAAGAAAATTCTTGGAGAGTTTTCACTCTGCTGTGGGTGAAGTCTTTT
This sequence comes from Marmota marmota marmota, assembly GCF_001458135.2. Lineage (NCBI taxonomy): Eukaryota > Metazoa > Chordata > Mammalia > Rodentia > Sciuridae > Marmota > Marmota marmota. Next base: position 40,017,925 of record NW_026000108.1, read on the forward strand.
GTGTGCCTGTCACAAATGTATCCAATACAAGAAGCAAATAAGAGTCATTTGAAAATAATGGTGGAATTTAAGTCTACAGGTTCCAAGTCATATTCTTGATGTCAACAAACAAAAAGGTGGGTCTGGGATGTAGCTCAGTGGTAGAGTGCTTACCTGGTGTGACTGGGGTTCCATCCCAGCACTGCTAAAAAGAAGAAGGAGAAGGAGGAAGAGGAGGAGGAGGAGGAGAAGGAGGAGGAGGAGGAGGAGGAGGAGGAGGAGGAGGAGGAGGAGAAGGAGAAGAAGGGGACGGGAAGGAGAAGGAAGAGAAAGAGGAGGAGGGGGAATAAGTGACTGTTATTTGGGATAGAACCTGTTGCCACCATAAGAAGTATACTAGTCAACCTACCATGTCAAGGAACATGGCTCAAGGGACAAGAAGATCTTCTTTCAGAAAGGTACAGGACAAAGCACAGGGAGACAGAACAGGAATGAAGGGGCTGTCATAGAAACTGCACATCTCAAGTTCACATATCATCTCATCTACCCTCTTTACATGTGCAGTGTAAGGAATTCCTTTTTAGAATATAATATAAATTAAAATAATAATTGTTACTTCCAATGAGCAATTTATTGCATGCAAGATACTGTGCTAGGTACATGGCATGTATCTTCTTATTTAATCCTTGAAATAATTTTGTGAGATTCCTAATAGATCCCTCATTTTATGGGTGAGTGTAGGTGTGCTGAAGAAACACAAATATTCTTTGTCATCCATCCATCCAACCATCCATCCATCTATCCATCCATCCATCTGTCTGTCCTTCTGCCCATCCCTCTACCTGGCAAACACATACCAAACACTGCATATACCATGAAATTGTCACTTTCGGCGACCAGAAACTCAGTACCCCAAAAGGCAACCTGCTATACTTTGGACAACTCTAATTCATAGAAAGGTCTTCCTCATGCTGATCTGAAATTGGCTCTGTTTAACTAACCAATAGGTCACTGTGGTGTCCTTGTGCCACACAGAATGAGATAGGAGGAAATAACCGATGTAGGAAGTTTACCAGAGTCAGCAACCACTTTCTGTTCCTGATTTGAGCTCAGTGCAGTTTTCTGTACTTAGGAACTTTCATGGTTTTCATGGCAAACCTCATTCTTTGGGGACAGTAGATGGTTAAATCTCATTAACCCACAAAGAGTGACACACAGTCTGCCCTACAAATAGTTTTGAAAGGCCGTTGATAGTTTGGAGGTACTGTCAGAGGACGATAAATGTGCCACCCACGTAAAAGTGAGTCTATGTAATACCAGTACATAAATAGCAAGAATAGTTCCATAGTACCAGGAAGTCCAGGGATACCGAGGCAGTGAGGAACCACATTTGAGAGCCTCCCTGACTTGTCCTCTCCTGGGAGCATCTTACGGATGGCCTTTTGAGTGGCCAAAGTCCTAGCAGACCTTATTTTTCCCACCTTAAGTGAGGAACTCAAATACAAAAAGGAGATCATGGCCAAGGTCAGGTTGAAGAGGCTCTGGGAGGTGTGAAGCTGGGAATCATGGCAGCAGCAGCTGATGATCACCATGTCTCACATCACAGATCCTACTGTCTACTGGTCTGCAAAAGCCCAGCTCTGTAGCTGGCAGCTATTCTACCCTAGAGAGCCCAGGTAAAGAAGATAATCTCGGTTAACAGGTTTTCCTTCTAAGCCTTTAGGAGAAATCCATTTTTTCAGTCTTCGGCCCTCAACTTATTAGAATTTCCATCATTATATCCAGACTTCAGCATGATTAAGAAGATTGTTATTGTAGCCAATGTGACATTCTTTCTGTAATAACATAACAATAGTTAACACTGACCAAGCATTTATATGCCAAGTACTGCACATGTAACTGTTTTAATTGTTTGTCACAACAGCCTTGAATTCGTTAAACATTTAATTTACCAGATGATCAAACTGAGGCAGAGATATTGAGTACCACATGGAGGCTAGTAATTACATGGCAGAACTGGATCTTGAACCCAAATCTGATTTCACCACTAAGCCATGCTTTCAAGAAAATAATGCATGTAAGAGTTAAACTTCCATCAGGTACCATTTACATATTGCAATTCATTTCATATTTGCAATAACCCTATTTTGCTGCAGAGATAAAGCAGGTTAGTGAATCTGTTCTAGCTGGGGATGTAGCTCAGTGTAGAGCAATTGTCTATCATGTGCAGGTGACCCTGGTTGGATCCCCAGCACCTAACTTGTTCCAAAGCACACAGGTAGCACGTGGTTGGACTGGGTTTTGAGCCCAGGTGATCTGATGCCACATACCAGGTCATTATTCTAGAGCAGAAACGTTTCTCCACCTAGAATTTGGATGAATACGATTCCTATTTCCTAGCAAGACATTGCCCCCCCACCCAGCTCCAGTCAGTCTGACCCACTTGCCTAGATGGGAAGCCCACCTGGCATCTGTTGTAAGGACCAACAGGGCTGTGAAGCACCCCATCTTAGCATCCTTTTTTGGGGAAAGATGTAGACAAGGAAACTGATGGGCAGGGAAGTCAAGGTTCTTCCCCAGAGTCTCCTAAGCAAGAAAGAAGTACTTTCAAGATTAGAAGCCACTGTCCTTGGTCCACTACTCCCTGGCTCTTGAAAGATGGAAACCTATATTATTCCTTCCGATAGGGTGAGACCAGGAGAAACCCCCAGGGCCCTGAGAACACCCCTGTTCCTATGCAACAGCTCAAGGTCACTGAAGGTCACAGGATATTCCACTAAGGGGGCACCTAGATCCAATGGACCCTGGAACCTCCATTATACAATACAGTGCAGGCTTCAGCCCTGCTGTCTGTCCCCTCTGGCTGCCATCTGCTCGTGCAGGCCGGGTTAAGGGTGTTTATCTGCAAGATTGGAGGCAACCAAGTGCCCAGTCCAAGCTGGAGATAGCACAATTGAAAGCAAACAGGGCTCCCTGCCAAGTCAGATTACAGCAAATGACAGCAGCATATTTCCCCCTGAAGGCCAGGAGGAAGCCCATATTTTGTGTGTCTGTTGTGAGAGCTGTGAGGTGGGGAAAGGAAGGAGTAACTAACTTCCCCAAAGCTTTGCCTAGGAGCCTGGGAGACACTGGTGCATGTCTCCTTTCAGGACATCCTGTAGGCACTCACCTCCCCCTGGTTTATTTCTCCAAACTATTCACATTGGAGTTAATTACTTCCAATTAATGACAATGACAAGAACCACCACGGTTCCTAACAATTGCAACCACAGGAGATCTTTTAGCACAGTAGACTGGACCATCTCCACACACCCAAGAGAGTTCTTTCAGGAAAGATGGACCTGCCTTTATTTGGCACTGGCTCAGCCCCAAGCACTGGTTGCTCTAAGCTCCTCATATTTTAGTTACCTTCTTTACTTCTCCTGACTACAGTATATACAAGGGATTGTTCTCTCTTGTCTTATTGAGGAAGAATCTGGAGGTCAGAGAAGGAATTTGTACAGAGATATCAGAGGAAGAGATTTTTCCATCAGGCTTTATGTCCCTTGATCTAAGGGGTGAAGTTAATAAAGGAGATTTGGACAGAACTCAGGTATGAGTTTTCCAACAAACCAGCTACATTGTAGATGTTCTGACTCTGAATTTCAGTCTCTCATTTTTTCCCTTTCTCCTATCAGGGGGCATAAGGTCCATGGCTTTGATCTTCAGTAGCCAGAGATGCTGACATGAAGAGGTGATGTGTTTAATCATAAGTTAACTATTGTGAAAAGAACTAATCAACCATAGTAAACCAGAGGGAATACAAGGTTGTGGAGAGATTCAGGACTTTCCACACACATTTTTAACCAGAAGGTACAAGACTCAGATCTTTTTCTCTCTGCTGACAAAGCTCTGAATCAAGTAAGAACATTATTAAGGTACAAGCAGCAGTCTCCACCCAACACACAAGTTCAGGGCACAGAGGTCAGTGAAAAAAGCAATCTGAGAGGCTGGAGTTGTGGCTCAGTGGCAGAGTGCTTGCCTAGCACGTGGAGGCACTGGGTTCGATTCTCAGCACCATATACAAATAAATAAATAAAATTACATGTAATTTAAATTTCTGGGTGGATAAATAGTAGGTAGTATAATTCCTAATAGATTTTTCCCCTTTGCAAGCCTACTTGTTAACTTAAATCTCAGAAAAACGGCCTGTGAAGGAATCTGGAATGAAGAGCCTCACAGGTTATTTCATTCCCCAGGTTTCCTAGATCACCCCAGTAGGGAGCTGGGTTTGGAGATGGTTTATTGGCTTTCACTAACAACAGAATAGAGTTGTCAAGGGCTGTCCAGAGTAGAAGGAGTCCAGGCCGCGTGATCAGGATGAAGAAAACAAAAATGGATCCTAGCGATACAATTACTTTGAAAAAGTCAGACCCTGGCAGAACAAATCTCCTCTATATATTTCCTATTAAAAGAAAAAGAGAAAAAGCAAAAGTGTTCCCCAAAATAAAAAATTAGAACGGAAGCTGTTACATCTTTGTGGCCTTGAAGGGATAATCTTTATTTTAACCAAAGGTCAACAGACAGCCAATCTGAGTCTGAAGGTAAAGATTCTGATCTAGATGGCACAGTATTTTTGTGAAAAGCACTCATTTTACAAAGAGCAAAGAATCCAGTAGATCTTTTCTGAGAAGAAAGGGAGGAAAATGGGAGGGACGGTGCCTTTTGAGTTGGTCACCAGAATTCAGGTACAAGCAGGTGTCCGAGGAACATGTTGCACAGGTTTAGATCTCAATTGTTTTTGAGATGAACACAGAAAGCTAGGCAAAGCCAAGCGAAAAAGAAGCAACTGAACTTTTTCAGCCCTGGGGCCTTCCAACCTCCATTAAACGGGATGAACAGGTCTGCACCTTTGTGCTAAGTTTCAACAAAAAAGTCTCTACTCCACTCCTTTCTGGGATTTAAAAAAAAAAAAAATCAGATCAGCTTCGCAGACAAGCAGAGGCTGGATTAATGATTAGGAGAAACAAAAAGGATTGAATACCTGACCTGAAAGAACTATACTCTGCAACCAGAACGTCAAGGACATTGTCTCCTCTCCTCTCAAAAGAACTTTACCCAGGGCTAAGGTATTCGGCTTTTACTCAGATTCACCATTTAGTTCCCTTCCATGCCAGTGGTCTAAACACCAAAGAGAAAAAAATGGAGTTTCAGCTCACCTTTTCAAATGTTTGGGGCTCTCAAAATAGCAGTCGCCAGGCAGCTCCCACCCCTTGTGGCTGAACGGCGGAGCTTCTTGGGCTGCCTGAGCTCTGACCAGACTCAACTTCAGTGTACAGGTGCCTGGAGGAAGGAGGAGGGCATTGGTTGGTCCAGAGCAGGAAACGTGTGACATCACAGGAGCCAGGACAGATAAAGCATTGCTGAGACCTTAGCATTGAGACATTCAGTAGGTCCCGCCCACCTATCATTTACCTGAATACCTGCAAGCAGGTAGGTGGCGTCTCTTAGAGGACAAATGAATCAGTTAGAGCAATTTGCCAGATGGAATTTACTTTCTTTCCTGAGCACAGCACGTGTCCAGCCCCATGTACAGATATGAACTTAGACGCCTGATTTTTTTTTCCCCAAGCCCTCTTCACTCCCCACAGCAGCCAACACAGAAGTTAAAAGGGAAGTTTAACCCATTAAGTCCCAAGTTTTCAACTCTGCAAACATAATAGTTATTTTGAAGTTATGATAAGTGGTATATTTGTGGTTCAATTTAAGTTTTTACAGGTGTTCCACACCTGGGATGCTGGGACAAAATGGGTTAAATACTGAAACGAGACAGTGATTTAAAAAAAGAAAGAGAAAGGATATGGACTCCTTAGAAATATCTGAGGTTGAGCCCCCAAAGCCTTTTGGAATGCCATCTATTTAAACCCTGAGTGATTCTCTGTTCCAATATCAAGACAAAGTGGAGGTGACATTTCAAATTCATTGCTTAAAAATCTAAATCTGATCATTGTCAGCAGTTCTAAAGTCATTTCCAAACACTTTTTCTCTAAGCCATGCCCCCCCCTCACCTCAAGCACTTCAATTCCATTTTGGGGGGATCTGTAAATCTTCAGTCATTCCTATTTGGGCTTGCTGGGCAGTTACAGTCACAGGGCTGTTACAGTTCACTGTAAGCCTCTAATTAGGAGCTTTTGAAATGATTCAGATTTGAATGATAGTGCAGTAATAAGGCGATGTTGTCTGCTGCTAGAGCCAGGAAGGAGGAGTCAGAGTTATTTCGGTCCCAAGCTGTGTGTGACCGTAGGCAAGTCACTGCTGCTTCAGCCTTTCCAACAGGAAAGGGAGGCTAATGCTTGACTCAGCTGGCACCTGAGCGGCAGCCAGGAGGAATCCCCGCTGTTAAGCCCTCTGGCATCTGAAGACGACTGTAAACAATTCCTATCATCCTATTGAATCATGGCCCATGTCTATGACCGCATCTAGCATTCCCCCCCCCCCTGCACAATTTATTTACTCTCAGGAACGTGCTGCCTGGGGGGACCTGGGGATTCAACCTCCTTGGAGGATGGTCTGCTTGCCCAGAGAGATTTTGCCCCTCCTCCTGACCTTGGAAATGCTTTGCATCCACGTGTTTTAATAGTGTGCTTCCTAGAGGTTTGGGGGCGTTGGTTGGCATTTTACCTGGGGGAGGAGTGAAAGAAGAAGGAAACTTGGGAAGGGGTTAGGAAAAGGCGTCTTGATCCCATCCCTGGGTTTCCACCTGGCTAGCCAGTCATTCAACAGCTGATAAAGCAGTGGAGGAGGGGTGCAGGAGGAAGAGAAATGCTGGGGAGGGCGCGGGGTGCATGGTGCACCCTAGGCTCTTCACCTGCAGGGAACTGGCTCCCCACCTCCCCAGATAGGTCTAAATTCCTTCTCCACCTGGGAGCTTGGTGCCTTTTGAGGGGAATTGGAAGCTGAAAAAACAGACAGGGGCTGGGGTTGTAACTTAGTGGTAGTGTGCTGGCCAAGCACTTGTGATGCACTAGGTTCCATCGCCAGCACCACATAAAAATAAATAAGTAAAACAAAGGTATTGTGTCCATCCACACACACACAAAAAAAAATTAAACAACAACAACAAACCAAACAAGTTATTCATGCCTTTATCTATTAGAAACTAAGGTTAGTTGTGGCTGTGCCTTTAATATGCAAATAAAAACAACCAAGAAAAAGACTGAGGCAGAGAAATTGTTTTGCTTGCAGATCTTTTAAAAAGGGAAAAGTATCAGCCCACCAAAACAAAGACTTGATATTTCCAATGACCTAGAGTCCCTGGGAACAGAGGGAGGGATGGGCAAGCCTGTCCACCTGCTGAATCATCTAGAAGGACAGGCCTCCAGCATCCACTGTGGTATCCATTACACTGCGGCTTTTCAGAAGGTTGGGGTCTGACCTGGGAGCTGGATATCAGGCTTAGGTTCACAGCACTGGCCGCAGGGAGCAGGGGAAGTGAATTTTCAGGAGGTGACAGTACATAAAACTTCACAAAAAGGACTCAATACTATGGGGTTTTATTTAATACTGTATACCAAACCCTAGCTGTCTGCATGTATGGTCTGAGGAAAGAAAGGAGGGGAAAAAAGAATGAAAATGGAGAATAAGCATTAAACTTGGAGTGGAGCTCCCAGGTAGTGTCTAAAGGAAGAGAAAACACTGGGCTGTTTCACACATTAGCCATCTAATAGAATAATCTCAGTAGTTATATTTCTAAAGTACTGGGGAAAAGGTGAAAATAATAATCATAAAAGCTAACATTGAGTAAGTGTTTGCCAAGTTCATTTTTGTTCCAAGCACTTTGCTCGGCTGACCATCTAAATCAGGTCCTAGTGCTACCTACGTTCCGTAGTTAGGGAAACCGAGGCCTGGATAAGCTGAGAATTTGCTTCTGGATGGCTTATGCAGCAAGAGGCAGAGCCAGAGCAGTTTAAAACCAGGTCCTTATTAACCGCTGGAAAGAAAGAGGGGAAGGTTCTGGTTGGATGCCCACTGGACAAGGTCTGGACCCTCCCTCCTTCAGCGTCTGACCTATCCATTGTTTGGAAAGAGACGTCTTGTAGAAGTAGGCCTGGGAGTGTCCTTTCTAGGAAGAAAGTCTGCCGTTGCAATGCAGTTACAACTAAATTAGTAATCTGCTTTATACATCGAGTGTGTCTGTATAGGACATATATGCATGTGTATACTTATATTTGAGAAACACCATTATCATTCCTGGGAGCATTATTGAAATCTTTTTTTCTTGGTACCAGGGATTAAACTCAAGGGGCGCTCAACCACTGAGCCACATCCCCTGCTCCTCCACCCCCAGCCCTCTTTTGTATTTTATTTAGAAACAGAGTCTCACTGAATTGCTTAGTGCCTCCCTGTTGCTGAGGCTGGCTTTGAACTCGCAATCCTCCTGCCTAAACCTCCCAAGCCGCTGGGATTACAGACGTGTGCCACTGTGCCTGCCGAAATCATCTTTTTTATGGCCTATCAAACCAACCCTAAGAAGTAAACCCAGTTTGAAGGATCACTAGAGAATGACCAGTGGTAACTCTCTATGACATCTTTTATGGCCATTTCTCTCTATAATTTTAGCAGCATCTTTAAAATTTGAAAATTTTGCCAGAACTGCCACAAGATCACTAGACTGCATCCAGTTGAATAATACAATACAATGTTAAGCTAAATTCCATTATCAACCTTACTAGGCTGAATGGTTTAGCCCAGGGTTGGCAGACGGTAGACACACACTGCTTCATTCCCTCCTCCCCTGCCGCTCTCATTGTCATTGCCAAGGTGCTCTGGATCTCAGAGGTTAGCTCTGAACTTTCCAGCCGCATTTCCAGGCGCAGTGGCAGTTGATATTGACCCCTAAGATCAAGCCATTTACTATCCCTAGTTTGACAGTAAGCGGGAGGGATAAACCAGAGGGAAGGCGTTGCTGTTGCTGGCGCCATGTTGCTGGTCCATGAGCAGGACCTTGGAGGATGTGGAGAAAGCAGAGACCACAAAGGACTGCAGGCAGAGTCGCAGTGTTCAAGTGGGGGGGCTGGAATGATCCAGGCTATGTGTGCTGGCAGAGCATGTGCGTGGTGGGGAGGAAAGGAAGGTGAGAGGCCGCTGGACCAAAAGGATCCACTGGGCACTGAACTTGTTCAGGTGAGATGGGACCAGATTATCAAGAGCCTTGACTGTGGAGTTTCTCAAGTCTTTATATTACTCTAGGCTGCTTTTCTCAGGAAGGAGGGAGAAGGAAGGAAGGAAAAGAAGGGTAGATCGATCTTAGGGTGGTTTCTTAAGAATGATGGTGTTTTCAGGGTTGCGCCAACGTCCATGAGTTTCCATTTCTGCTACCCCATGGTCTTCTCTGTCTTTGCTGCCTCTGTATCTTGGAAGCAGTGTACTTCAGAGAGGCAGGTGGGAAGCATTAGAAAGCTCTCTGAACTCAAGGTTGGGCCCGTCCTACTTAACCAGCCAGCTCTCTCTCGGGCTTTTGGATTAGTTTGAATGCCTTTATGCATCTTGACAGGGAAATGGAAGGGGAGGAGGAGGGCTGATTTCAAAGCTCTTTACTTCTAGATTCCCACAATGAGCATTGGCACCGTCAAGGATTCCTCCTGGCAATGAACCTACTGCTAAGACCATACCTCGTGATTCGGGAGAATTATTTAGCCTCTGTATTGCTTCCTCCCCCGGCCCCAGCCTATTTATAGAGCTGTCTAAGATGACTGAACGCCACAACAAAAATGAACATATTTCGTCTGATTTTAATAGAAGTCATCTCTAGAAAAAGCCTCAGTTACATAATTTCTGGAGATATTCAGCATTATGAGATGAAATTGCTATATATACATTGCATCACATAGGCCTCAATTTTGAACCAGCTCAGCTCCAAATCTTTCATTGGCTAATTACAAGTGCTTAGCATGATGCACATGAGCACATCTCAGAAGGGCAATTATGGGAAATAATAGTAGTAATCATAAATATCAGCTGATGTGATAGCTGCCATCTGGTTGTGTGGCAATGGAACAGATTCCGTTTCTCTCACAAACTCACAGCGCATGTGTTGCCTGGTTTGCACATGCGCCCCTAGAGTACCTCTGGGTCCATAGCTTAGGAAGAGTCAATTGTCTGGTTCGTGTGCTCTTGTGGGGACAGGGAGTATCTTGGGAAAATGAGAATTCATTCATTTATTGGAGATGGCATATGTTTGTGAATGTTGACCTTGCAGATATGTGGCCAGCACACTGTTCTGTAGTAGAGGGAAAAAAAAATGTCTTCTTCGTTGCTGTCTCTGTAATCATCATTAGACCTCTATTTTGTGACAGCTGTAAAAGTCTTTATGTCTGTATGATCTCCTTCCTGCTATAAACCAGGTGAAGTATTCTCAAGCAGCTTTTTTGGTGGTGGTGGTTGATATTTTGAAGCTTGTCGTGTCTTGTTTCATACATGACTACTTCAATTGAACCAATTCCACACATAAAGAAATAAAATGTCCCTTCTCTATTAACTTTGACCTAAGCCTAAGCCTCAGAACTTCCATATCCTTATAGATAACTCCTTAAACAAACATCCTTAATCTCCCCAACTATAAATTACCTTAATTCTTCTTGAGCTACCCATTCACAGACTTACCCCTTAGATCTTGTTACCCCCAAGTCTACCATCTCAAAAGCAAAGAAATATGAGAATGCACTTCTCTTCTGTGTCCTCTGTCTGACCCAGTTGAGTTTTTCATTCCCATACTCAAATTTTACCTTCTCCTCTGCATTGACTATGCTGTGTGGATCTTGGACCCATGGAGGCTACCAAGACCCCATCTTCCCTGCCATGTTCAGATCTCAATTCCTTGCCACATTCTCTCCTTCCTAAGGACTTGGCAAAACCATGTCACCATCCTTCTCTCATCCTAGAAGCATGGGGATCAGTGCCACCATATTTTTTAAATTTAATTTTTATTTTTTTAGTTGTCAATGGACTTTATTTTAATTATTTATATGCAGTACTGAGAGTTGAACCCAGTGCCTCACACAAGTTAGGCAAGTGCTCTACCACTGAGCCACAACCCCAGCCCGCCACCATATACTGATGCTATGCAGTGGCAGACACACTTGTCACTCCCCTTGGCAATCTACCCAGGTATATTCCTGGTCAGTCCCTCTTCCCTCTCTCTCAGTAGTCACTTACCCTCAGTCCTCTGCCTCGTCTCCATGCATGGCTCCTCAAGGTATGGGCCCTGGATGCCAATCGACCTCACCCACATGTCCTAATCCTTTCCATGCCCAGAATAGCAGCCCCCTTGGCCTAGGAACACCATGTTAGCTGAAGCACTCCCCTGTCCCCATTGCATTGTCCCCATTGCCACAGGGAAACTGTTTGCTAAGCATACTGCCTGCTCCACCCTTTGCTCACTCTGCCCCAAGAGTCTCTGACTGGTAACCGGGGAAAAGCAACTGGGCAAGCTTGGTTTTGCTCCTCCTCTTTCTGTCCAGGGAGTGCTCCTGAGTTTTCCCCTGTTGCTCCAGGGGCTGTGTCTTTCCTGTTGGGAAGCTGCCTTGCCAGAGCTGCTCAGTTGGGAGCCGTCTAGCTCTGCTTCCTCCTTCTATGCTGATTCTCCAATTTAGCCATTAGCATTTTGAAGGTGATATTTTGGCCTCTATAATCACCCTTCTAATTTTTCCTCAACCCAGATGGAAGAGAGGGGCAGTGTTCATTGGGGTTCCCCTGGGCTGCCTCTAAAACCTGATTGTGGCTCCCATAACAACCGGGCTGTCTCTTCTAGGCTCCTTCCCATGCAGCACCATGGTGACAGCGTTCATTTATCATTGCCTGGATAGTTATCATGCACTTTGCCTCTTACCTTACTGAATCTTGGCAGAAATCCCATGGACGGTGTTATTAACAGAAGAAGAAATTGACTCTTTGAGAGGTACTGTAACTTGTCCTGCATGTCTGGCTGGTTCCAGGCAGACATGAGGCTCTCTCCCAGGCTGTTAGGAGTACAGTCTGTGCAACTCCTGCTCCATCTCAGAGCTCGACTCTGATGCGCTCTCCCCTGTGGAACCCTGCCTGACTTCCCTTCGCAGATATTGGTGCCTGTTCTGTGCTCCTGGCAAACTCCATTTGAGCAATTATTTGACTGCTTCTAGTTTTTTAAAGACTTTCTCCTCTCTGAGTCTTTTCCCAGGAATCAAGACCTATATGTTTTGGGACGGGAGCTATCACATTTAATTCTCACAGTTACACACAATAATCCCAATATTATTCACACATTCACTCACTTAAACAACAAATGTATGAGTTGCCTCCAATATGCTAGTTGGTGTCAAGGATAAAAAGAATTTGACTTTAAGGAATTTATTTCATGGTCAAGAGATTTATAGACAAATGAAGTGCAAGGTGGAGATTACCATGACAGAGGAAGGTTGCAGATGCAGTTACAGGAGACAGGGGGCCAGCTTGCTTCTTCTAATTTCAAGACTCCAAATTGTTAAAAAGCACTTGCCTGAGATCACCCACCAAGTCAATGGCAGAGCTAACGTTTGAGCACAGGCTGCTAGGTGGTAGATCCATCATCTTCCCAGGTCCCCAAACAGTCTTGCCTTGACCCTTAATCATGTAGGGCCACACAGAGAAGAAGGCTCATGAAAAGAAGGATCTCTATCTTCTTCTGGTTTTGAAAGTTCAATCACCCCAAAAGATCTAAACTTTTTAGGGTATCATGGTTCACAATAATGTTAGAGGCAGGTTCTCTGAGTAGGTACAAAGACCAGCTAGGTCATAAATTTGGTTTCTATTTTCATGTCCACAGTCAAGGTTGGCTGGCTTCTTGACAAGGCTTTGAAAAATTTCTGGGCTGTGCGGTGACAATAACAACTGAATACTAAGATGAATTAAAGTCCTTTAAGTAGAGTTGGCATCTCAGTAGACCTTTATTTAAAAGATGCACACTTGAAGCATTATAAGTTTAAGCATTATAAGTTTCACTTTTCATTCTACTTTTGTATGTTCAGTCTTCAGTAGAAAATAACAAATTGCTATATTTTTATGTCAACCATCCACACACCCCCTGGGCTTTATGCTGTTTAGTAGAGGACTCTGTTCAGGTTTAAAAGCACAAGTCTTCAAACATTTTCCCAAGGGGGTTGAAAATTCATAAAGTGACTTAAGGACACATACACACAAGAAATGTTCCCAAGGAAAGTAGTGGAAAGGGTAAAAGCAAGATAGGAACCGCATTGCTGGACCACGTGGGGGTGAGACGTACAGGAGAAGCCAGCTTTCTTGGTGGGGAAGTGTTTTCCTTCCAGTGAACTTTCACTTCCATGCAAGAAAGGGCAGGGCCTCCAAGACAGAAAACACACCAGAGAGCCCATCTCCACGGTCCTCCTGAGTGGAAAAATCGAGGAAAGAGAGAATAATGAAAACCACTCACCAGTAGTAGGTAGACGGCCTCTCAGTCAGCTTCCGAGCAACAGGGTCTCTGCAAAGGGAAGCTCATTTGACTTTTCTCCAATCATGAGGCATGAAAACACTCCTTTTCTAATTTGGACAATTACACTGGATGGAGTGACCTCTCTTCTCAGGCCTTTTAGAGCTGAATTCTTCACTGCCAAGGAGAACCCCAATAAACAGGTGCTAATCCATGGTGAGGTGCTCAAGGCAAATAAGGTTAGGCCTCTTGGTAGCCATTAAGCCACAGCAAAATGGAGCAGTGGGTGTGGACTCAGGGAGGGCTTGTCCTTCTGTTTCTGATAACTCTGGGTCCAGAAGTAGCTATCTCCTCCCAGTATGGAAGCTGAACTTCCAGTCTAGAGCTTACATTATCACCAAGTAATGAATACTTTCTTTGCAACTGTCCTTAGTCCATTATAAGACTGTGGGGTATTATTATAATGTACCTTCTCTGGAGTCCCCCGTTATTGAGTAGCTCAACTAATGTTGACTTTCACTGCAGTCAAGGGACCACAGTATAGGTGAGAGAGCAGAAGCTAATTCCTTCTGGGATATCAGAATACCAGAGAAGCAGCTTGTATTTTGTATTAAAATCCATTCAGCTTGGTCCACTGATAGCATATGGAGGGTTAAGAGCTAGATGCAGTGTTATTAACCAGTACATATAGTACAGGCCCCAGATCTCCAAGTTCCTTGTTTGTGATGTCTTAATTTGAGCCTTTGTCGGTATCAGTGCCAGCCATCATCCAGGGTGACCAGACTGGTTCTTCCGGCTGCAGCCTTCCCCCTAAGATAGCACAGTCCCCTCCTCAACCACCTTCTCTTAGTCTGCCTAGGAGGTGGACTGGAAGGACAACCCTGACGAGTCCCGCCCCAGTTGTACTCACGCCCCCAGATTGAGTGACTCTCACTAAGATGCCTCCCCAGGGTGACCAGTCCTTCTGAGTGATTAGACTGCACCTGAACATATACCGTTCCGTCGGTTCACCCACAACTCACAGCAGTTGTGAGTACACATGAGTGTGGCAGCAAGCAGGTGGGGTCCTTACTTTTCAGTACCATGTAGCCATGGGGTTTTGGCAGAGAGGACAGCAGTTATGCTAAGGACATCCCCTCCTCATCTCAGTTTCACACACCAATTCCTTGGAGCCCCAAGGTGGGTGAAGGGCTGGGAGGTTCCTGGTTTGCCTTCAACTCATCTCAAGGTAGCATCTTCTCTGGAATGAGGAACCAGGAACCGCATACCAGGGTCACTGACAGGCCAGTCCCCACTGACAGTCATACGAAAGCCAGTCTCTCCCAGCTGGGTACCACTGTTTCTGCCTGTCTCTCACACCCATGCCTACAAGTCCTCCCACTCTGTGGAATCTGTAAATAGGCTGCGTTCTTCACCCCTGCTTGAATGGCTGCCACCTCCCATGAGCATCGTTGTCCTCCCTTGGAGAAGATCACACAAGATTTCATAGAATAGCAGAAGTGGCTCCTCATCACGAAGCCTTAGAATTCTACTGATGGGATAGAGTAAGACATGGAAACTGGGGTCTATCGATGCTCCTGCCCAAAGCAGTGTGAGACATTCCCCTCCAAAGTGTCATGGGGATTGGGGCCAAAGGTAGCCAGTGAGCCCTGCTGCCTGTGATCCAGACACCACCCTAGGATTTAGTCCAGGTCCCTTGAGCAGCAGACACCTTCAGGAGATAAAAGACCTATGACTTGATTAGGGGAAATAACCTGTATGAGCGCCCTGGGTTATGGCGTGAGAATGGCTGGAAGAGCTGTCAGACTGCAATTCAAAGCCAAGGTCAGTGAAGGAGGAAGAGGAAAGGTTGGGTGGAAGTGTGCTTGGGCCACAGGGCTTTCAGATCTACCCCGATAGATCATCTCGCTCTATTTCAAAGCCAGCTAAACCTGAAAGTCTAGAAAGTTGACAGCTTTCTTACTTTTTTGAGTGTGCCTTAGCACTGGCTGTGTGTATGAAGCTCCGAATCTGCTTTAGATACTAAAAAAAAAAAAAAAAGGAAAACAGGCAAAAAATTAGCAGAGACAATGAGAGGACTCATCACTTGTCACTTTTTCTGTAAAAAGGTCCTTTCCAGTTGTAAAATGCTAAAAATCAAATGATGCTCTGATCAACAAAATTCTTAATGATCAAAGAAAACATTTTTCCAATAGGGGAAGCACAGCCATGTCACAGTCAAGGCTGCCCAAATCTACTTGTGTTTTCATGAATTTGATGGAGAATAATTTACCCAATTGATGCTAAGTCCATTTGAAGTTGATGATAAGCTGCCGAATTTTGTTCTTACCCTTCATAGGAAAAAAATATTATTCTTTCCCCACTGACACGCTAAATGTACACTAGAAGCTAAAGCTGCACTCTATATTTGTCTTCTTATCACGAGTATGTACTTCCTGCACTGGATGATGTTTGAAGAAAGAAGAACTGAGACCAAATGAGAAGTGACATGTCTTTAAAGTCCTTATCCTTACAAGATGCTTAAAGTAAAAAGCCCATGCTGAAGTGGGAGTATAGAGGCCGGAAGGAGGAAAAGGAAATAGCCCAGGAACTTACTGAAACTGTAGTGAAGATTCTGAATTCTCCTAGGTGGTGGTATTGGGGGTCAGGCCAAGTTTTAACTAGACCTCAAAGGGTGTGCAAAGTCATATCTGATGTCTGGAATATACTTAGGCTCCGTTTATTTGTTTCTTGTAACCAAAAATCAATTATGATACCAGCCCAAAGTGAGAGACAGACTAAATTTTCTTTTATGTAATGAACTAGAAGGTAAATCCCCCAAGTCTAAGGATTTGTGCTCATGTTTGATTGGGAATTAGCCTTTTGGGTGGGAATGGCAGGTTACAGGTTAAGAAGAGAGGGTGCTGGGGCAGGAAACTGGAATAGAGGTTGCTATGCATGCACCAGATTCCAGGAGTGACATGCTACATTATGTGCCTCTGAATTCCCCTTCCAGATTAATGGAGTGGTTAAGTTTGTGATGTAAGTTTGTTTCCTCTCTCTTGAGTGATATTGGCTCCACCCATCTCACTCCGACACAAACTATCATTGGGTCCTGCATTCTCCCCTTGGTTATCCTACACCCTGTGTTGCACCTTGAAAATGGTCCCTTTCATAAGCTGTTTTCAATTACCTGACAAGGGCACCTGCTTCCTGCCCAGATCGAGACACTGGCTCAAAGACACACCCAGTCCTCTTTCCTCTGTGCCCAGGGCTTGTAGGAAAGCTGAAAATCCTGCTCCTTTTGTGGCCAGCAAATGTATAGATGAGATTAGAATCTGGAGAAAACTCAAATAATGGTCAAACCAACGACATCATTGTATCAAAATAAAAGTGTAAAAATAAAATAAAAAAAATAATAAATTAAAGAGAAGAAATAAAATTAGGTACAGTTGTCCTTTATTATCCAAGGGGGCTTGGTTCCAGGACCTCCTGCAAATACCAAAATCCATTATATGATGTCAAATCCCTTATATAAGATGTTGAAGTATTTGCACATAACCTACCTACATCCTCTTCTATACTTTAAGTCATCTCTAGTTAACTTATAATACCTAGGACAAAGTAAATGCTATGTAAATAGTTGTTATACTGTATTTAGGGAATAATGACATAAAGGAGTGTACATACATTGTTATGGTTTGGATGTGTAGCTTCCCCCCAAAAGCTCATGTGTGAGACAATGCAAGAACATTCAGAGGTGAAATATTTGGGTTATGAGAGCATTTACCTAATCCGTGAATTAATCCCTTGATAGGAATTAACTGAGTGGTTCCTGAAAGTGAGTAGGGTGTGACTGGAGGAGGTGGGTCATTGGGGATATACCTTTGGGGTACATATTTGATGAGCTGAGCTTAGTTTCTCTCTCTCTGCTTCCTGATCATCATGTGAGCCGTTTCCCTCCACCACACTTTTTCACCATGATGCTCTGCCTCACCTCAAGCCCAGGGCGATGGAGACCCGAAGATACTTTTCTTCCTCTACAATTGTTCTTCTCGGTCTTTTAGTCATGGCAGTGAAAAAGCTGACTAAAACATACATAGTTGGTACAGACTTAATTTTTTTGAACATTTTCAATCTGAAGTTTATGGAATCTGTGACTTTAGAACCTGCAGCTATGGAGGGCCAGCTGCACATCCATCCACCATGTAGTAGTGCCTCAGAGAACATGGCCTTGCCTCCCTCCAGCACTGTGCACCTGTAGTCAAGTTACCAACGACATCACTAAAGCCGAATCCAATGGTGATTGTCAGCCTTAATCTACTGCTTCCCCTTGCACCCCACTCCAGCCACACTGGCTTCCTTGCTCTTCCCTGCACATGTGAGGCGCACCCCACCATAGGACTTGGTAATGCCTGTTATTTCTGCCTGGACTACTCTTCTCTAGATGCCCACATAGCTACTCCCTTTTGTCCTTCACTTTTATTCAACAGGGCCTGTCATGACAATGTATAACTGCAACCTACCCTCTTATACGCTAGTGCCGTGTACCCTTCTCAACTTTTCTTTGTCTCCTCAGCAGTTAGCACTTGTAATACACCATGTTAACTGCTTCTTTGTTATGGGTATTGTTTATCACATCTTGAGATCAGGTGTCTTTGTTTGACCCACCAATGCCTAGACTAGAATGTAGAACAAAGTAAGTGTTCAATTAATATTTTTTGAATAAGGAAATAGCAGAGACTTTCCTATTACACTGAAACACACAATTTAACTGCATGCTGTTAATACAGTAAAATAAGGGTACAGACTTAATAATGGGAAGAAAAGAGGCACATGCAGAGGTAAAGAGATCTGAAATATAAAATTAACATCAGCAAAGGTGGAATTTAAGTGTAAAATCATTCAACAGAATAAAAAGAATAAAAAGAGGATATTTGGGCAAGACAAAAGACACTTTTTAATAAAGAAGATATAATGATCATAAAACTGTGTACATCAAACACCAAACATCTAAGAGGAAATCATGAACTCAAATAGAATTCCATGCCATGTATGAGTTTGTCGGGACAAACTCAACTAATATGTACAACTATAAAGCTCTAATAAAAATAAATAAATGAGTAAACAAATGTACCTGGAGCATAAAAACTCACCACTGTTGTATATTAGATCTCTAGACTCATTAACCCTACCTGTAGAAAACAAAAACTATTAGAAATATAATAACAGCTTGATTTTTTAAAAGTATAATTATAGTAGGTAACCTTAGAATGTCATTAGAATAAACCTGAAGCGGTGAGCAGGAGATTAGATAAGACAGAGATAGGCAAAATTAATGGAAGGCAATTGAATTATCTATGAAATGTTGAAAGAAATGAAAATAATTTAGAATCAAATCAAGTAGCAAAAAGATGAATCTAAAAAAGTGATAAAACAACCTCCCTCTCCCCAAACCCTGTGGTTTTCACACTCCTCAGAGAATTGTGGGAGAATACAGGAGACCCAGATCACAAAACCAGTGAGACTTAGGGTCCCCATTAGTATATAGAGAACAAGCCGTCCGGACAGCTAAGTGCCATACCTAGAATGAGCATGGCATTAATTCTCACATATTCTAGTGACCAAAGGAGTCATAAAGGCCACCAGATTTACAGTGATGGAGAAAGAGACTCTACTTGTAGATGGGGAGTGGCACAGACTCCTGACAGAGTGTGAAGGATGGGAAGAGTGGTATGGTACTCACTTGAAAAATACAATCTACTGCAACAGATGATTGGAACGCTTAAAAATAAATTTTAACATATTATCATTTTAATTTGTATAAATTTAAGGTGCACAACCGAAATGTTTTGATATATATATATATATATATATATATATATATATATATATATATATATACACATAGTGAAGATAAGAAAAACTCATTGAAGTTAGATGAGCATTGAAAAATCTACTTTAAGAAAAAGAGATAAGGAAGAACTAAATTTTACAATTTATAATTTTAANATATATATATATATATATATATATATATACACATAGTGAAGTGTTATGGTTTAGATGTGGTGTCCTCCCCAAAGCTCACAGGTGAGACAGTACAAGAAGGTTCAGAGGAGAAAGGATTGGGTTGTGAGGTCTTAACCCAATCAGTGATTTAGTCCCCTGACTAAGGATTAAGTGAGTGGTAACTGAAGTGGTAGGGTTAGCTGGAGGAGGTGGGAATTGGGGGTGTGGCTTTGTGGTATATATTTGTAGCTGGAGAGTGGAGTCTCTCTCTCCCTGCTTCTGGATGATGGTGTGAGCTGCTTGCCTCTGCCACACTCTTCTGCCATGATGTTCTGCCTCACCTTGAGCCCTGAGGAATGGAGCCTGCCTTCTATGGACTGGGACCTCTGAAACTGTGAGCCCTTAAATAAACCTTTTCTCCTTTACAGTTGTTCTGGTTGGGTCTTTTATTCATAGCAGGAAAAGAAGCTGATTAAACCATGAAGTAATTATTACAGTTAAGTGTGTGTGTGGTACAAGTACCTAAAATATACTCAGCAAATGTACAGTATACAATACACTATTATTAATTACAGTCCTTATGTTGTATATTAGATCTCTAGACTCATTCGTCCTACAGAACTACAGCTTTGTACCTTTTGACCTACATCTCTTCATTCTCCCCCTCACTCACACCTGTTACTCATTCTACTCAGTTTCCATGTATTCAGTTTTTTTTCAGATTCCATATATAAGTGAGATCATGCAGTATTTTTCTTTTTTCTGACATTTCACTTAGCATAATGTTCTCCAATTTCATTCTTGTTGATGCAGATGTTAGGGTGTGTGTGTGTGTATACCACAATTCCTTTATTCATTCATCAAGCAATGGATACTTTGGTTGTTTCCATACTGTGACTTCATGAACAAAGCTGCCATTAACATGGACATCAGATAAATTTATCAGGTGATGACTGCATTTTCTTTGGATACAACCCCAGGGAAAGGATAGCTGGGTCATATGATAGTTCTGTTCTTTCTTTCTTTTTTTTTTTTAAGGAGCCTCCATAATATTTTCCATAACAGTTGAACCAATCTACCTTCCCATTAACAATGTAGCAGAGTTCCCTTCTCTCTACACCCTCACCAACACTGTTATCCCTTGTCTTTTTGGTAACAGCCATCTAATAGGTATGAGGTGACCTCTCAATGTGGCTTTGATTCTGTTCCCTGATGATTGGTGATGTTAAGCACCCTGTGACCATTTTTGTGTCTTATTTGGAGAAATGTCTATTCAGGTACTTTGTCTGTTTAATAAGATGGATTTGTTTGTTTGCTTTTTGCTATTGTGGTGTGTGAGTCCCTTACATGTTTTGGATGTTAGCCCCTTATCAGACACATGGACCATAAATGCTTCTCCCCATCCACAAGCTCCCTTTTCAGTTGGTTCATTGTTTCCTTTGCTGTGCAGAAGCTTATTAGTTTGATGTTGTTCCATTTGTTTATTTTTGCTTTTGTTTCCTGTGTTTTTGTTATTCTATAAAAAAAATCATGTATACAGGAAGACCAATGTCAAGGAGCTTATGTTTTCTTTCAGGTGTGTCACTGTTTCAGAACTTATATTAGGTCTATAATTAATTTTGAATTGACTTTTGTGTAAGTATGAGTTAAGAGGCCAATTTTATTTATTCATTTTTTGCATGTGGATATTCAGTTTTCCTAGCACCATTTATTGAAGAAAATATTCTTTCTACATTGTATCTATCTTCTTGGTGCCCCTGTTGAAAATTAGTTGACCAAATATGCTTGGGTTTATTTCTGGGCTCCATACTCTGTGGGTCTTTTTTTTCAAGAAAACTAGTAAAATACTGTGATATATTAACTTTATATCACATAATTGATAGTGCAGTTAAACATGTTAAAGAGGTTTCATAACTAGGTTGTAAAATTTCCCTTAAAAAAGATTATATTTTCTGCTAAATTTATAAATTTAATAATATCTTTAAATTTAAAAGCTAAGTAATTATTAACCTCTTAGGATGTAAAAAGCTGGATAAAGCCTCACTAACACCACTGTACACTTCAGATCTTTGAAAGCAGTTCAGGGAAGGTGAGTTGCAGGACGGAAAAGGAGCATGCAGGATAATCTACAAAATCATAATTTTTCTTGGGTCCACTAGAGAGCTGAGGCTATAGGAGCAAGTAGCCTGAAATCTAAGGAAAATTTCAACATGCAAACTAGCTTACCCAAAGCAGAGCATGAGAGAACAGATGTGCTATAAAAGCAGGTATGAAAAACTTGTAATGAGTTTCTGAAGCTAAGTTTAGAAACTCTAGAGCCCCAATTACAAGGGGAAGTCACATCCACATACAAGCTCTTCTCATAACAGAAGACATCAAGCCAAAATTCATCATTGATTCACTGAACTTTTTTTTTTTTCTTTTTTCCTATAGGGTATTGAACCCAGGGGCACTTAATCACTGAGCCACATTTATTTTTTATTTAAAGACAGAGTCTTGCTAAGTTGCTTAGGTTCTCACTAAATTGCAGGGGCTGGCTTTGAATTTATGTCCTGCCTCAGCCTCCCAAGCTACTGGGATTATAGCATGTACCACCATGCCTGACCCAATTCACTGAAATTTTGAGAGAATACCATGCAGGATAAATCCCTGCCTCTCTACCTCATGAAAAACAATATTCTTAGACACATCACATTTAAACTGTTGAAAACCAAAAATGAAGAAAGAAGATAGATGGCAATCAGAGGAACAAAAATAGCAGATTTGTCAAACTATCAAAGTCAAAATACCATGTAAGAATATCTTTGAAGTGTTGAAGGGCAGGAAAACTGTCAACCCCAATTCTGCACTCCGTGAAACAGTATTCCAAATAGGAAGGGAAATGAAGGCCTTTTCAGACATGGACTGAGAGCATTTGTTATCATCAGACATGCGTTACAAGAAATCTTCAGGGAAGTCGTTCAGGCAGAAGGAATGTGCTATCAGACAGAAACCTAGATCTACATAAAGAAATGAAGGACACTAGAAATGGTAAAAATGAATGGACTGCCGAACTCAGATCGCTTAACATACTTGGGAGTACTTCTCTACTCCAGACTAATGACACAGGACAACTCATCTTCCCCGAACTGCTTTCAAAGATCCAAAGTGTACCAACAATTGCTACTTATGTACAACTTGGCAGAAGACCTCTCAGTCAAGAAAGAGTGGGGCTGAATTTACTGAAGAACAAAAGGGTGGTCAAGTGGAAGAAAATACATAGTGAAGATAAGAAAAACTCATTGAAGTTAGATGAGCATTGAAAAATCTACTTTAAGAAAAAGAGATAAGGAAGAACTAAATTTTACAATTTATAATTTTAACAACTTAAAATGTAATTAAAAATAAGAATAATATGTTTTAATCTACAAGCCATCCTTGAACACACCAAAAACATTTCAGTAACTCAATATATCTCTTTGGACTGTGTTGGAATGTTCTGGAGAAAGAAAAAAAAAAGAAGGAATTGACTAATTCTTTTTACTTATTTAGTAATTATATAGCATCTTCCATGTGCTAATTCCTATTCTAAACATCTTACGAATATTAAATAATTTAATGCTCACAATGACCCCATGAGGCAGATACTATTATTTATATATTTATAGATGTGCTCAAGGTCATGTATAAAGTCAAGATTTGAAAGTAAACGTTTTCTATGAAGTCCTTACTTTTTGTTTGTTTATTTAAGATGAGGCTTTTGCTAGCTGCTCAAGCTGGCCTCAAACCTGTAGGTTCAAACAATCCTTCGGCTTCAGCCTCCCAGGTAGGTTAGATTGCAGGCACGTGCCATGCCCCCTGTCTGAAATCTTTATTTTAACCTATGTGCCGTGCTTCTTCCCACACATGACAAATAAATAAACTCCCATATTCCTGCTACAAAAATTTGCATCATTTTCTACATATCCACAGAGCATTTAAAAAGACTGACCATGTACATGACTATAAGGAAAATGCAGCAATTCCAAATTTACAAGCCAAATTAAATACCAAAGAAAAGTGTAAAGACCTCAGTTTATGTTATGTGATCAAAATTCCATAAGTAAAAAAAAAAATTTTAAAGCTGACAAAAATAAATTGAAAGTTAAATACTTCAAAAACATTCAGCTCAAAGAGGAAATATAGAAATTACTGATAATTTCAAAAACCATAAAAAAGAGAACTTTGTAACATTCTCTAGGAATCTGAGAACGTTCTGAAAAATTCTATAACCCAAGTGCTTGCCTATGGAAAACTTCAGATGAGAAACTAAATCCCCATCCTAAAAAATCAGAAAAAAATAAGAATGATCGATAAAGGTAAAAGCTTAAATTAATGAAAACAGGAATCAGAACATGTAGTAGAATATATGAATAAATTTAAAATTTTGTTATATAAAAACATCTAAACACGTATACATATCTGTAAATAGGCTTAACTTTTTAAAAAGGGGAAAAAGCAAAATTATAAATGATCAGGAAGCAGAAAGAACAGATATTAAAATGACTAAGGGTATTAAAAATAATAAAATATTAAACTATGACAACGAACTTGAAAACTGGAATAAACATTGGAAAAGAAGAAGTAAAACTATCTACATTTGCAGATGATATGATTGTAAACCTAGAAAACCCAAAGGAATTTAATAAAAACATCATTAGTCCTTCTCTACTCTAGAAATTAGGGGTGGAAAAAATGTATTTAAAATGATGAAAACCAAAAAAATTCCTGTGAAGTGCTTACAAATAGATGCAATAAGAAGGAAATTAACAACAATAACTTATTCCCCTTATGTGCAAAAGGGAAAATGAAGAAATGGAAAGAGGTACCATAATCTTGGATGGGAAGACTCATTGTCATAAAAGTATTAGGTTCCTCAAATTGTATGTGTGTTTCACTAAAAATGACAAGATATGTTTTTGGTTTATTCATTTGCTTTTGGTAATTGGATAAAGTGACCTTGAACTATTAGAGAAAAAAATTAAATACCAAAGAAAAAGACAAGTAAGTTTGGAAAAATAACTAGAGATGGGCAGGGGACTTGCTTAGAAGTTATTAGAACCTTTATAAAGCCACTGTATTATAGTAAGTGTCTTTTTAGATTCCAATTTTATCGAATATTCAATGATGTAGTACAAATATATGAGTGAAAAATATAAAAAGATAAAGTAAAGCAAAGCACTTACAAGGAAATTTAGTAAATTATATGTACTATATGGAGGCAGAAAAAAATCTTCCTAATCAAAACTCTGAGAGAAAAGACAGTTATGTTCAACTATAAAAATTATAGCTTTTTCTGTAAAAATAACCTAAGATACAATAGACTACAACAGATTTGAATAAAATATATGTAATCCAGATAACATGTGTTTGCTTTGGCAGCACATATACTAAACTTGTTTTGCAGATAATAACAGTGATACACAATAAATAATAATTTGATAATAATATACAATGATTCACTATAATTTGACAAGAGAAACAAGAAAGAAAATAGAAAAATGAGCAAAGGATATGCATAGGCAACACCTAGGAAACCAAATCCAAAGTGACCAAGAAACAAGGGAAGGTTGGTTCGTGTTTTTGTTTGCTTGTTTTTTTTTTCTTTTTTTGCAAACAGCTTATAAAAACTAGAAAATGCCTCCAATAATAGATGGTTGAATAAATCATATATCTATATGATATAACAATATGGTCACTGGAAAGAATGAATTAGCATTTGCTGGTTGACAGGAAGAATTTCAGAAGGTATTGCTTGCTGATAGGGTGCACCATGCAGAGGAAATGTATATTCTGGTCCTATTTTTGTGGACTAGACAGATCAGAAAGCACATGAGTGTGTCTGTGCTTGTATGTGTCCATACACCATTATATGGCTGTGGGCAGAAATAGGAAATATACTCACTAGATTATTAAGTGGGTTTCTGGGTAGGTGCTGGGTTGGGACTTGAAATGTGAGGAAGACAAGAGGAAGCCCCAAATCAAAGTGAATAAAAAAAGATAAAAGGGAAAGTAAACAAATAAAAAGACCACCCATGGACTGAGGTTGTGGCTCAGCGGTTGAGCACTCGCCTAGCATGTGCACGGCCCGGGTTCGATCCTCAGCACCACATAAAAATAAATAAATAAAATAAAGATATTGTGTTCAACTACAACTAAAAAATAAATTTAAAAAAATGAAAAGACCACCCATGCCTGCCTGTACTCACATACCTGTGCTTGAATTGATCATGCACCTGCATTTATGAAAATATATGAAAACATACAGAAATGACTCAGCTGGTTCAAGGGACTCTGACAGCTTATTAAGTTCCAGGAAATTTTCGGTTGCATTTGTAACCCTGAACCTACACATTCTTCAGGAAAGAATTTCTGACTGTGGGATTCTGATACTTTATTCTGGGACTTTCTCTCCCATGACTCAGTGTTTCGTCCTGGACACAGCACTGAGGAAAGCATCTGACACCCCTCTGAAGTGGGTGTCCCTTTGGGCTTTCCACTTCTGCCCCTTCTTGTCCACACTTGCTTTTATGAAGTGACCCTCATGTTAACCTTTCTAGGCAGAGCAAGTCAGGCCTCTTCAGGCATGTTTTCTAAGAGTATCAGGCTGCGGTTCTTCCTTGTGCACACTGGAGAAGAGGGGCTCCACAGGGGGGCACCTGGGAAAGTGACCCTTGCTCGTTGGGCTAGAGGTCTCAGGTTTTTAGGGTTGTCTAAATTGTGAAATTCTTCAGGGTCAAATGGAATAAAACACAAGAAGCCAAGAACCCTAACTGGAGATCCCTTTAGTCAGCCCACGCTGTTTGCAGCTCAGGAGTCCTCTCCTGGATGCAGACAGAATGATCACTGGGTCCACATTCCAGGCTCCCAACCCTCCTCCTCCAGCCTCCTTGTGGTGGAGCAATTTCCTTCACTTCAAAGGAAGCTCCAGGTGCTGGGAAGACTCCAGGGGTGTGGCCCAGCCTCAGAATCTGGCTCCCTCTCTGTACTGAGACATGTATCCTCTTCCTTTCATCCCAAGTTGACTTTTGGAGCTATTCCTAAATGCATGGGTCTGCTTTTGAACTCTGAGAGTGAGAAAGAAATGTAGTTTTCCTTAAGTTATTGACCCTAGTTTTGTCATGACACTTCAAATTAGGTAACTGCAGAAAGAACCTGGAGGGATAATTACACATGTCACCAAAGAGAAAATGCCACAACGGAAAGGGTAATAAGTAGGGTGTGGGAGATTTAGTGTAACACCTGGTGGTTTGTTGTGCAGCAATGGTTAACTGACACTGTGTCCACCCCTTGGCAATGCAATGCGTCTTTCCTCAACTAAAGGTGGGACTTCTTCTGACTACACGGGCTGCTGTTGGGACAGTGGGAATTCCAGAAGCTTTGCATCTTCCACTCCTGCCCTCTTGAGACCTTGAGATTACCAAACTGTAAAGACACTCAGCCTAACCTACAGGTGAATGAGTAATCTTAGGAAGAGAACTGAGGCTCTAGCCAACAGCCAACACCAACTCCCAGACACGGGTAAGCCCATCTTGGACTTTCCTCTGTGGTGATCACAGGCAAAACCTTTAGCTCACCAACCCACAGAATTGTGCCAAATAATGAATGATAGTTATTTGAAGGCACAGAGTTTTGAAGTAGTTTGTAAAACAGCAACACCTGATTATTACAGGGGCATGAGCATTTTAATTTAGTATCTTTATTTTTCTAGTTTTCCGTGTAAAATAAAGCACATTTTCTATTTTTTCCCCCTGAGACTTTTCTTAGAAATCTAGGAAAACATATTCCCTACATGGTCACAAATAATTCCTTTGTACTGTGCACTGCAAAGCTCACAGGAGACGGAAAATTTGCAAAAGCAGAACAGCATCTCATTTCTGCTCTTGCTGTCCCGTTCCCTGGGCAGCAGTGTACGGCAGTGGGAGGTCAGCATATGTGGACCAAATTAAGCATTTCACATGACACCTGTGTTGCTTTCATCCCATTTCCTGGGTACTTGAATATGTCACAAAATGGTCTGGTTGTTTAGCTTACCTGGCCAGCTCTGCAGATGTTCCCTGTTGCCTCACTTCTCTATATCCATGGCTCTCTAAGGACCCAGCCTGGAAAAGGAGAACATTTTTTCAGTTAGTGGAGAACTGAGCTCATTAATCAAGAGAATAGTGGTTGTAGTAAGATGAGTGGTAGCAGCTAACATTTGTTAAAACCTGATAAATATGCTGGTTGCTATGCCATTCATTTTGCATGAATTAGCTAATTTAGTCAATTAGTTCTTTGTCATTTCCACGAGGACACTGAGGCACAGATGGGTGAATTGATTCTTACTGTTACCAGGCGAAGCCTCAGCTCTTAGCAAACACCCTGGCTCTAAGTGTAGCTCGCTGTGAAGACACAGAGGTTTAAACTAAGGAATTCCAAAATAGTCACTTATAAAAGTCCCCCGGCTAAAGTCACCCATGTTACAATCTCTTAAACTTTTGAATGTCATATGTACTTCCCATTAATCAAGAAACAAAATATTGAGCATATAAAGCCATCTGTGTCTGAGCCGGTTACTATAGAAAGTTATACAATAAATTATAATACAAAAAAAAAATCATCTGAGAATCTTGGTTCTAAAGGGGTTTATACTATTTTGAAGAGACCAAAGTTACAAAATGAAGTAAGCAAAGAGTAAGACAGGATATAATAATTTTTTTTTAAAAGAGCAGAGAGATTTTGAGATCTTACTTCTTGCAGGAAGAATCTAAGTCATATTTCAGGTTTTCCTTTCTCTTTCTTGGAGCAAAATCACAGATTTCATTTTTGGATGTCACGGCACTAGAAGATGTTTCAATAGGCCAAACTAACCTGTGTTCGCAAGTAGAGTAATCTCCAGAAAAGAAAATTTACTTTGGGATTTAAGATGATCAAATCTGATTACTTCTCAAGAGGCTTAGAAACCCAAAGCTGTAAACACAGCTGGGGAAATACTTGAATACGGGTCCATAAAAACTCCAGCAAATAATCCATTTTCCTGGCTCATGACTTGGACACTACTCCATGTACATGAATCTATAGGAAAGCAGTAAATATTTTTATACAACCTTGTTGGTGAGGAGAAAAGAAAAATGTATAGATTCATGCCCATCCACATCATCTCTGTGCAGACTGTAAATAGCTTCCTTGTTTTAGCTGAGGTAAAGGCAAAATGTTGTAACCCAGGAATGTTGTCTAATCAAATCTATAAAAATTGGATGTGTCTTCTCAAAATTTAGAGTGCTGACAGAATTATCTTTGATTGGATGAAAGTAAATGTTCCATTTGTTGGCCAGGAGTCAACAATAGAAATTGAGCCAATTTTCTTTTTGCAGAAAAATTTTGACTGATCAAAACCTTTATTTTTTTTTTCTGGAAGGCTAAACATCTATGTATCAACAGTTATCTCTGGTAGAAGAATTAGGACTGTTGGCTATTTACTTGTCTTTACTTATTGGTGTTTTCGACATTGTTCGGAATAACATCTGCTGTTTTTATAGTCAAAAGATATTACGATTTTTGTAAAAGCAACCACCAACCTACTTAATTTTCTTACTAATAGACATTTTTTTTTCATTCTAAACCATTTAAGTAAATTACCTCTAACTACTTTGCTTATGAAATAAATCTTTGTCTTTGACTCATTTTTAAATAATTTTCCCTGCTAGGAGAGTTCTTATGATCACTGTATCTAGAAATACATGTCAATGTTAATGATATTTTGATGCAGGACTTGAGTCTTGGAAAAAAATTTACTCAGAAGAGGAAAGAAATTATGCCTTAAAAATTTCTTTTTCAGATGACTTGCTGTGTAGTTCATTAGCAAGAGACACAAAAAGTACTTTCTAAAATAATAATGGCTCAGAACCTTGCTCTTTGAGATAACAAGGCTCTGTTTTCGCAGGTGGCCTTCTACTCAAAGAACAAAAACTGGAAACATCCATTGAATTGCCCTGTTTACATGTGTTGAGTCATGCTAATGGGACAGAGCTCAGAGAGCTCCGGGTACAGAGCCCTTGTGTGAAGGAAAGACCAGCCTCAGCTTCACCACTCCCAGACGCCCATACTTTTCATGGTGTCTCTCCAAAGACACCTGATCTATTGGGGAGGACATTTTAAGCAGTGCTGCCAATAGAAAGATAATGCAAATCATGTACAAAACTTAAAATTTTTGCTAATTACATTTTAAAAAATAAAAATAAAAAGGCAAGCTCATTTTAATATTATATTTTATTTAAATATATCCAAAATAGAATCACTTCAGTTTAAAAGTGTATTGAGATGTTATATTTTATTTTGTAAATGCTTTTTAAAAAATTTTTCTTTAACACTTTTAACATCATTTTCTTTGTAAAAGAGCTCAGGACACACACGGCTGGTGGGTACCCTAAAGGGCAGTGCAACTCTAAGATGAAAATGTTATAATCAAGCAGGATTACAGGATTTTTTTTTTTTTTGGTACCAGGAATTGAACCCAGGGGTGCTTAGCCACTTAACCACTGAGCCACATCCCCAGCCCTTTTTATTTTTTATTTAGAGACAGGGTCTCACTAAGTTGCTGAGGCTGAATTTGAACTTGTGAAATTCCTGCCTCAACCTCCTGAGTGCTGAGATGACAGGTGTGCACCACTGAGCTCAACTTGGATTATAGGATCTTACAATCATTTTTGTACTATAATTTAATACTATAAAATCAATCCTGTTAAGCATAAACTCAATGGCTTTTAAATTTTGCACAAGCTCAATGTGTAAAATGTCATATAGACAATAAAATAAACTTTTAACCAGAACTTAACTTCCGACTAGAATTGTTCCATTAAGTTCCAGTCTCTAAATATTTTTTGTTTAATAAGTGTCATTTTCATCAGAGTCCATCGCTTTTCTTTGTTGAGTTCAGCTGTTTTCTCTTGGCTTACGTTTTCAAGGATTTCCATCAAACCTTGTTTTGATACCTTCCCACTTAATTGTTTCTCTTGTCTTCTGTGTAAGATAATTCTCTGCTGCTTTAGTTTTGTTCAGGCTTTATAAGTTACTTAACTTGGCCTCAAACTGACTTGTCTAGAATTTGGACGAAGACTCTGTTTCCCAGAGCTTTGCTTCCTGTTATATTCCATCACAGGGATCCGCTGGACTGCCTGGGCACCCCCAAGTTGGGGAAAGCAGCACTGGCAGTGTCCTTGACCTATGGGGCAAGCACCTGCCACCCAATTCGGTGGTTTTTAGTTTATTCACAAGTCTGTGCCACCATCACCACTATCTAATCCTAGAACATGTACATCATCCTCCTTCAAACCCAAACCATTAACATCACTCACTCTTCCTTGCCTCTTTCCCCAGCCCTGGTAATCCCAATCTGCTTCCTATCTCTATGGATTTGTATGGAGATGTTATATTTTATTTTATAAATGCTTTAAAAAAAATTTTTTTAACACTTTTAGCATCATTTTCTTTGGAAAAGAACTCAGGACACACATGGCCGGTGAGTACCCTTTTCATATACATAGAGTCAATGTAATCTGTGGCTTTTTGTTCCAAACTCCTTTCACTTAGCATAAAGTTTTCCAGTTTCATCTATGTTGTAGCAGGCATCAGGACTTTGTTCCTTTTTATGGCTAAATGATATTCCATCGTATGAATATATACCATGTTTTGTTCAGCTATTCATAAATGTATGGGGCTGTTTGGCTACTGAGAATTACTTCTATGAACATGCATATAAGTTTTTGTGACACTGTATTTGCAATTCTATATAGCATACACGTAGGAGTGGGGTTGCTGGGTCATATGATAATCCTATGTCGAGCTTTTTGATGAAATACCAGACTATTTTCCAAAGTGGTTGCACTGTTTTACAGATCCATCAGCAACATATGAAATTTCCAATGCTCCACATCCTTGCCAACCTTTATTATTGTCTGTCTTTTTTATTATAGCCATACTAATCCAAGGTCAGCTGGTATTCTCATGGGTTAAGAAAATATAAAAACCATGGTTATAAAACACAAGAGGATAATATACTATTCCTAAAGATTTAAAAGATTAGGAGCTAAACTCACATTTGCCCAGTCTATTTGTTAAAAACAAACAAACCACCTTGAGGCTTTATGCAAAAGATTTTAGTCTCTCTGTTCCATTAGCAAGTGTGGCGAGTGGTTTTAGGAATGTTAATTAATACCGATTTATAATTACTGAGTTCTTTACCTATATTAGCTCATGGAATCTTCACATTAACTTAGGGGGTAAGTAATATTTCTATCATCTGCACTTTATGTATGTGTATTCTGAGGCTTAATAATAAATAGCTTAGAGTCCACACTTTTAGCCTTATTTATTAACATCCCTTGGCAGGAAGTTATTGAAGGTCTCCTCTAGACCAGTGGTTCTCAAAGTGTTGTTCCCAGGCCAGCAGCAACTGCATTACCTGGAAGGATAGTAGAAATGCAAACTCTTAGACCCCACCCCAGGTGGGATCTATCATCCTGAGCTATAACAAGCCCTCCGGCTAACTGATGCAGGCTAGTGTTTGAGAAATTTTTTTCCTGGAACAAACATAACATAGACCAATGTTTATAGAAAAACTGTGGGGCAGACCCAGTATAAGGTGTTAGGTACATTCAGTTTGAGCATTCAATACTGAAAAAGACACAGCTGTCCCTCAGTGTTTAGATTCATGTGACTTTGACAGATGAGTGGATCAGTGTTAACTTGGAGGGTAACACATTCTAAACAAAGCTGTGCATGTGATGACCCACCCAGGGAAGGGGCTGAGTAAGTTTCCCTGTGGAAATGACTTAGGAGCATCCAATAAACTTGGAAAGACAACATCGGTTTGAAGATATCAAGTATAGTTGTTGCCACTGTTACTTCCAAGAGAGAATCCAAATTCTACAGGGGGCCTTCAATACATTGTAACACTGTAACTGACTCCAGCTGATGTCTCTGCCTGTGTCTCCCTTGTAGTTCCCTGTTACCCCAAGTGTGGTGCACAAAACCCACTGACATCACCGGGAACCT
Organism: Marmota marmota marmota; assembly: GCF_001458135.2. Lineage (NCBI taxonomy): Eukaryota > Metazoa > Chordata > Mammalia > Rodentia > Sciuridae > Marmota > Marmota marmota. The sequence continues at coordinate 40,050,383 of NW_026000108.1, forward strand.
ATTAGCTTTGTTAGTGAGGCAGAATCTCAGAGCTTGCTTCTGACCTAGGAATCTGAATTCACATTTAACAAGATCTCCAAGTGACTTGCATGCATATGAAAGTTTCAGAAACTCTGCTCTGGGGACTGGAAACGATTCTCAATTTTCCAACCTGTCAGATGATAGCACTGTGTAGAACCCTGTGCTTGGGATATCCTACCCAGGACGTTTGACAGAATCACACAGGAAGTTAAGAAGACTGGGAGGTCACCAGGGGTGAAGGAGAAAATCTAGTTTCTACTTCTGAAAAATTTGCATTATGATTTCTTATTATATTTTGGTTTACCCAAGCCCACCTCAAAGGGCAAAGGTGGTGACATGAGACAAGGTCTGGGTTGACAGCTGAGTCCTAAGTTGCATGCTGATCACAATGAATTGCTTTGGGTCTCTTTCATTTCAGACCCCTGGATTGTCTCCTCATTCATAAATGAAGGAATTGGAGTGAGTGATCTTGCTATATGCAGCCGCCCCCCTCACCCCCCTGCTTACATATACTCATGAGTCTTTTTAAGCATGAAAATTTGAAGATTTTTGGTATGTAAGTCTCTTTGGAAATGAAGGTTTTATTTGAACAGCCCTCTGGAGATTAATAATCATTTCTCATAATTTTATAGGCAAGTTGCACTGTTATGTTTCCCCATACATTTTTTTTAAATCACTTATTGTATATGTAGTGTTTCATGAGAAGGAAATGATTAAACAAAACCTGCCTCAGGTATGCCAGAAGCCAGGAAGAGTGGATTTTGATCACAAAAAAATGGCATTTGCAATAAATCCAATTCTATTCTGAGTGATTAAGTTCTTCAGAAAACCTATTGACTTTTCAAAGAGTGCGTGGATTAGAAAATACTGACAATTTTCAAACCATCAGCCTTGCATGTTAATGCCCTGGTGTCGCGGGAGGGAACAGTGCAACCACTGTTGGCACACACTGGGCCTCTCAGCCCTCGGAGCGTGGCCACCTGATCAGCGTGGAGAGACCATGGCTCCCTGTTTCCTCCACCACTCTCCTGCCCCTGGCCGGCAATGGACCATTATCTCTGATTCTGAAGAGAGCAACTGAATGCCAGGAAGGAAGCTTTCCAAATCAGTATCAGAAACAAAATCCTCTTCTTACAACAGGATACGGTAAAGAAAACAAGGGAGGAAGTTCATGAGAGGGAAAGGTTTAAGACTGTAAACGAAAAATACTCGGGAGAAAAACAAGACATCCCTAACCCCGTGCAGTTTCTTGTGTTTACAGGGAAAATATCAATTGCTGGAGAGACGAGAGGATGGGAGAGACTGACATAGGGTGCCAGAAAACGTGGCTCGTCTGTGTCACAGGACTTTACGATCTGACCTGTGTGCCTAGGAGTCACTGGTGTTTTCTTTCTCAATTTCATTTCTCATTGAAGAAAAATATTGTTCTTTGGGAGGGAGTTTTAATGAGTGAATAGAGTTGCACAAGATAGGTGGAAACAGATTGTCCTTTCATTAGCCAGAGATGAAAAGGAATGTTTTATGGTGACATTTAGCTGTAAAGAGCTTTAGTGACTTATTCTAGCTTGGGGTTGGAAGAGATTTCAAAATGGTGCTGATCTCATCACTAAGAGGGACCATCCTGAACTGATCACCTGAATACATTTTACAACTGGAATCTGCAGGGCTGACTTTGTCTCAGTTATACCAGAGGATGGTGCGTTTAATGAATGCAGAAGAGACTCAACTCCGTATTGCATGAAGGACAGAAGATGAGAAGAGAGTCATGTGTATTTATCATATTTTTGTCAAGAGTATTGGAATTTCCTGCTAGGAAAAGGGTTATGGTAGAATAAAATAGAATTTTAACCAAGCCTCAATTGTAGTTACTTGGATGTGTTTCATTTTTTTTGTGAGAGGTACAGCATGTATAGCTATCAAGAGATTTATGTGTAGGTCTCATATAATCCTGATACAACCCCATGAGATAGGTTTATCACTATTCCCATTGTACTGAAGCCCAGAGCAGTTAGTATCTCGCTCAAAGCTGCACAGCTAACAAATAGCCAAGCCATATCTGTGTGTACTTAGACCTCAAGTGCTAAATTTCGAACTTCTTTTAGTTTAAAACACTGGCTTGTGTTCCAAGATCTCTATATAGGTATGTTTTTCTGATTTCTAAGTTACTCATGAAAGCTAAGCTCTTCATACTATCCTTGCTACTCATCTCTGCAATCTGGGCTCTCAATTATTCCTTTGCTAAAGCTGCTCTAAGGGGCACTTGACCACTGAGCCACATCCCCAGCCCTATTTTGTATTTTATCTAGAGACAGGGTCTCACTGAGTTGCTTAGCTCCTCACTTTTGCTAAGGCTGGCTTTGAACTTGCAATCCTCCTGCCTCAGCCTCCCGAGCCTCTGGGATTACAGGCATGTGCCACTGCACCCAGCTGGGATAATTCTTAATTTGACTCTTTTGTACCTTTTAGTATTATCTTATTTCTCTTTTTTCCCAAGCGATGTTCTCTTTAGTTGTGACTCCCCTAGATGCCCTCCCACCTGCTGAGACTGACCTGGCATAGGCATTCATGCTTTCTAACTGCCAAACTTCACGGACTTTCCTGGGACCCCTCACCTTGACCTCTCTGCAGCATTGAGTCTTACAGACCTCCCGCTTTTTGGAGGACTGCACGTGCATATTAAGCACACAGAAATTTATTAAATGATTGATTAAATAAAATATTTAAACTTTTTCTGAATTTCTAAACAAAATGTATATATGGGTAAAGGCCAGGAAAACTTTTTCTCTTTTCTTTTTTTTTCTTCTTTTTTAAACATATAAACATGATTCTACATTTAAAAAATACTCATAAGAAAATGATTCCAGGACTGGGGTTGTGGCTCAGTGGCAGAGTGCTTGCCTCACACATGTGAGGCACTGGGTTTGATCCTCAGCACCACTTAAAAACAAATAAACAGAATAAAGATATTGTGTCCATCTATAACTAAAAAAAATTTAAAAAAAGGAAAATAATTCCAGTTAAAGGAAACTGCTCAGCATAGCAACAGCTCTCTTTTGTAGAGTAAGGAATTAATTCAGTTGTTCTAAAAGACATATATATTTTAAGGTTAATATTTGAGAAACTTGCAGGCATATCATGTAATAATTAAATCAAAGTGAATCAAGGACCTACATGTAAGAGAAAAAGCTATAAAACTCATGGGAAAACAGAAGAGAAAATCTTCATGACTTTGAATTAGGCAATGGTTTCTTACTACAACACCAAAAGCACAAATAACAGAAGAAAAAAGCAACTGGTTTTCATCGAAATTAAAAGCTTTTGTGCTTCAAAGTACATCATTGAGAAAGTGAAAAGATAACCCCTGTAATGTGAAAACATGGACAAATCACACATCAGAAGAGGGATTATTTATATTAGAATAAATAAAGAACTGTCACAAGTCAAGCAAAGAAATAAGCTGTATTAGTCCGTTTTCATTGCTACAACAAAACTTCTGAAGCCAGGTAATTTATAAAGAAAAGAGTTTTATTTAGCTCAGAATTTTGGAGGCTGACCATCCAAGAGTGGGTGGTCCCATTCATTTGGCTTCTGACGAGAGTCCTCTGGGCTGTGACACATGGCAGGTGGCATCACAGTGGGAATGTGTGCAAGAGGAAGGGATCACACAGCAAGACTAGAAGCTAGAGAGAAGGGAGGGGCCAGTCTTGTTCTTTTATAACAACCCTCATTGATATTTTCTGAGGGCAGATTTCTGCAATGAGATATCCCCCAATGAACTAGTCACCTCCCACTAGACTCCACCAATGAAAGGTCCCGCCACCTCCCTATAGCACCACACCAAGGACTAAGCTTCCAACATATGAACCATTGGAGGACTTACTCAATTATATCCAAACTATAGAATAAGCCAATTTTAAAAATGGGCAAATGATTTGAATAAATATTTCTCCAAAGAAAATACACAAATAGCCAATAAATTCATGAAAAGATGCTCCATATGATTAATTGTTAGAGAAAGGTATATCAAATGGAGATATCACTTGATACCCACAGGGATGGCCAAAAAGAAAAGGAAAATAGGCCTTTGGGAAAACATTGAGGAGGTTCCTCAATATCTCAGAATAATTGAGAGCAGGGACTCAAGTTGATATTTGTACACAGATGTACATGGCAGCATTATTCATAATCGTCCAAGGTGCAAGCAACCCATGTGACCACTGATTAATGATTGGATAACCAGTGTGGTATATACTCACAATGGAATCCAACGCAGCCTTAAAAAGGAAGGGCATTGTGACCCAATGAGCATATTATGCTAAGTGAAAAAGGCAGTGACAAAAGGACATCTAGATTGCATGATTCCACTTACACGAGGTCCTTGGATTAATAAAATTCATAGAGACAGAAAGTAATTTTCAAGGGCTGAACCAAAGAGGGGCAATGGAGAACCACAGAGTGGGCCCAGGGTTGCCTTTTGGGGGGATGAGGTGTTCTGAAGGTTGATAGTGGTGATGGTTGCACTGTCTTTTACATGAACTACGACCCACTGAGTTGTATATTTTACTCAGGTGAATTTTATGCTGTGTAAATTGTAATTCAGTATGTCTTTGTACAAAGGTAAAATGAATAAATAGAGGTTTGTGGCCTGCAGACTAGTATTCATTTCCTCTGTCATTCAAATTCTCGTTGAACACACTGAGCCAGGGGCTGGGCGAGGTGCTGGGCATAACGGCATTTTGAAGCCACCCGCTTCAGTGCAGAGACCAGGTCACTGGGGCATCAGCAGCCATATGGATAGTAGAAATTGGGGGGCAGCCAAGATAGAAAGTCTTCTCTTCTCAGTCAAGTGTCATTTCTTCACATTCTTTTGGCCATAAATAGGCAGGCCAGAGAAAGGAGACGAGCTCTCCGTCAGCTATCTTGTGATCCTCAGTTCCTTAGGGGCTTTAGAATCATGAGAACTAAAGTCTTGAGAATTAAGTTCCCTTTTGAAATCTAATAAGAACCACACCAGGCGCCCATCTTTAGCATGAATCTGGAATGGAAGTGGATGCCAGATGACAACAAGACCTCTGGGGAAACTTTATCCTTCATACGTTTTGGACAAAACAGGCGTGGCACGTGAGGGCTTCTCCTGTCCCCTTCAGCTACCTTTGCTCCAGGTACACTCACTGGGGTGCAGCGGGGCTCTGGCTCAGGATGCTGGCAGCTGTTCCCAGCCTTTCTCCCTCAGGCTAGCAGTGTCCCGGGGGAGAAGGAGAGCTTAGCTAGGGACAAGACTTCCCCAGATGGTAGATGGGGACCAGATCTGTGTTTGCCTAGGAGTCTCGCTGTCCACTGGAGTCTCGCCGTCCACCGAACTCTCTTTTCATGTCCTTGAAGGTACAGGGTGGACCTCAGCATGTATTTATCATCCTTCCTGATAGATGTAAATTGCTCAGGAACACATCTAAGAAAAGCCCTGTCAAGTGTTGGTAAACTGATTTGAGCAATCCTTTTGAAAATGTTACTTTTTTCTAGGTAACTTATATGGACTCCCACATCATTTCCATGAGAATTGCGGTTAATGGTGGGAGACTTTTAATTTTAAAAAAATCATATAATTGTTCAGTGAAAGCACCCCTTTTCTGTGTTCAGGTCAGTCCTGAGTCAGACCTATGTAGATGGATGCCACCATCTGTATACATTTAACACTCTGAGCCGCTCTGGATCCTTGAAGCCTCCTTTTCTATCTATCAGTGCTCCTCAACGAAGATCTAAAAGTTCTTGGTGCACATGGGAGGAGGGATTATTAATATTCAGAATAAATAAAGAACTTTCACGAGTCAAGCAAAGAAATAAGCTGTATTAGTCCATTTTCGTTGCTACAACGAAATTTCTGAGGCCAGGTAATTTATAAAGAAAAGAGTTTTATTCCGCTCAGAATTTTGGAGGCTGACTGTCCAAGAGTGCATGGGTCCTCACCCTTCCCCTTAGGTAGGCCTCCATCTGCACTCCCGCTGGGTCAAGTGGAGCCAGGTTTATTTCATTATGACTACGGAAGTCTGTGAGGGAAACTGCGTATCGGAAGCAGCCAGACGCAATCCTGGGTGTCTGTTTACAACACTCCAGCTTCAGAGGCCTCTTCAGGTTTCCAAGTAGGAGAGAAAGTGAAAATCACTAGAAACCAAATCATCTCTGGAATTTCTATTAGGCAAAGCTTGGAGGCAGCCATGTGGTTGGAAGGTTGGGAGTGAGTGGAACTTCTGTCCCTAAGACAGTCCTTGGGGCATGCACCCAGGGTAGGATGTTCACCTGAGCTGATAAGGGGGTTCCTGGAGGTGAGAGCGGCAGCTGAGCACCCCTTCCTGCCCGGCCATCCCTCCATGCATCCAGGACTGGACACAGGATGGGAAGTTGTGCCTAAAAGACAGAACAATGGTGACAAAGTCCTTTCAACCAAGAAACAGACTGAGTTTGGGCCGACTCTCTCAAAGGGGCAGACTTTCAGTGCTTACTTAGAGTTCGCTCTGGCTCTTATACCCTCACTATGACCGTGTCGTCTGCCTTCTGAATGGTTTCCCCCTGGCTTGTCTGCACCACCAGCCGTTGCCCTGCCCAGAGCTGATCAAAACCATCAACAAAGCCATTTGCCTCAAAGATGAGGCAACAGCACTGAACTGGAGGTATGGGACGGGCTCAGACCCAGGGCATGGGAGAAAAGACACCCTTTCTCAGTGTGTGCTCCGTCATTGGGGTGGCAGGTGTGGCGGTGTGGTTGGCCTGCAACTCATCTCAGCAGATGTCACCTGAAAGACACTAGGCCAGCATCTTGGCTTAATAGAGCCTCCCTTTTGTTTTTAAATATTACAGGTACATTTCAGATTTTAAAAATGGATGATCCTGTTTAAAAAATAAAGATCCTCTGTATGTGCACACAATAAAGACCATAATTACATCTGTTTTTCTCATTCCTCCAAAATACTAATCCATTGAAAAGTCAAAATCTATACAATGTACCTGGACTATTTCTTCTATTTCATTGGTGCACGTGCACACACACACACGTTAATGCTACATAGTATTTCAGGAGCTTGTGCTTAAAACAGAGGCTTTAATGGGCTGGGGATGTGGCTCAAGCTGTAGTGCGCCCGCCTGGCATGTGTGCGGCCCGGGTTCGATCCTCAGCACCACATACAAACAAAGATGTTGTGTCTGCCAATAACTAAAAAATAAATATTAAAAAATTCTCTTTCTCTCTCTTTAAAAAAAAAACAGAGGCTTTAAAATTAATAACAAGGCACAAAAACATTTTGTCATTTAGAATTGGGTACTTATATAGTCAATCTTAATTAATTGTGGATTTCATAGTTGTGAGTTTGACTTCTCCATAAAACTTAATTGTAACTACCAAATCTATATTCATGGTGATTTTGTGGTCATTTGTGGACATGCCCAGAGCTGCAAAAATTTGAGTCACCAGATGCACACATTCCCAGCTGAGGTTGAACAAGATGACGTTTGCCTTCTTGTTTCAACAAGTCGATTTACAACCACACTTTCACATTTTTGTGCTTTCTGTTCATGGTGACATCACCTATTACCCGCCGCCTGCCTCCCCCGCCTCTGCAGCTTCTCCTCTTCCTTCTCCTTCTCCTTCTCCTTCTTCTTCTTGTACTGGGGATTGAACCAAGGGATGCTCTACCACTGAGCTACATCCCCAGCCCTTTTTATTGTTCATTTTGAGACAGATTCTTGCTAAGTTGCTCAGGGTCTCGCAAATTGTGATCCTCCTGCTTCAGTCTTCTGAGTCACTGGAATTACAGGTGTGTACCACAGTGCCTGTCTGGTGACTTGTGCTGAAGAGCTGTCTAGTGTCCCAAAGTAAAGAAGGCTGTGAAGTACCTCACAGAGCAAATACATATATATTAGGTAAGCTTTGCTCAGGCATGAGGTATAGTGCTATTGGGTGTTTGATGTTAGTGAATCAACAATATATATTAAATAAGCTGTTTTCAATTACACACATAAAACAAGGTTGTTACTGGATGGTTGATTAAAATGTGACTAGATGCTTACAGTTCTCCTAGGAACAATGGTTCAGAATTTGCTAATTTAGTGTTCACAGAGACATAAGAGAACTCAAGTATCAAGAATTCACTGAATCACATCTATGAATACACCACCAGTGTAACTCTGTATCATGTACAATCAAAGGAATGGGAAATTATAGATCACGTATGTATGACATGTCAAAACACACTCTACTGTCATGTATATCTAAAAAAATTTTTTTTAAAAATTTAAAAAGAAATAAAAAAATAAAATGAATTTACTGAATCAGGCTTAAAAGTAGAACAGAAAAACAAGAATAAAGCTTAAGACCCTCTCCCAGGTTGGGTTAGGGTCTGCTTGCTTGTAGAAGCCAGCTGGGGGAGACCAGTCCAGGTGAGCCTACAGGGCACTAGCCAGAACTTTTCAGTGGGTTCCACTGGCCAGAAGTGTGGTCCTATGGACTGGGTCAATCTGGGATGTGTGTGTTCCAGACATGGTGGGGGCAGGGCAGAGGGCCATGGAATTAAGGAATGCAGTTTCTTGGAGACAATTTTAGCAGCCAATGCTATTCTTTCTGGCCTTGTGTGCAATGAGGGTGATGGATGGTTCTTCTAATCAATTGCAGCTTGACTTGGAAAAGAGTCAGGCTGGCCACTGAGGGGAGAAGGTTGGTACTGGGCATGTCTAGGGCTGCATTATCACAGGACTTGCTCAGTGTCAGGGCAGCTACCTGGAATTGACTGCTGCAATGGCTGAGGCTTCAGAACTGAACTGGGCACTCAGAGTGGGATTTCCAGTGACCACCAGGACAGCGGCTCCTTCTCCTCTGGTTTCCCATCCTTCCTTTCCCTTCACAGTCAGAGGCTGTAGCGGGTGTGTAGAGAAAGCTGTTATCATGCACGGCTCTCCTTTGCTGACCTTTGGCCTGCTGCTGCAAGTGCTACTGCAAGTGACTTACAGCCACTGCCTTCTTCCACACAGCTGCACCTTTGAGGTATCACCCCCATCACCATCCCTCTGCACCCTGGCTAAGAGGGACAGCCCATAGGCGATAACCGACTGATATGGTGTACAGAAGTCTGCTCCCTCATCTCAAGGCAGGATGAATTCTCAGGTGCAATTCATGCTCCCTGGGATCAGGCTAAACCTGGCCCTGCAACAGCTATCTCCTTGCTTGGAACTGTCCCCTGCTCTGTCCTGCTTCTGTCACATCCTTTCTCCTGAGAGTACTTCCTCAAGAAACGCTTTGTACAAGAATCCTTATCGCAGACTCTATTTCTAGATAAGCGAAGTCAAGTAGGTGATGGGGAGGCAGGGGCAGAAAAAATATGAACTTTGAAATCAAATAGATCTGGCTTTAGACCCAACTTCATTAGGGATTAGTGGCAGGAACCGAAAAAGTTAGCTGGATTCCATGAGCCTTTGTTTCCACCTTCACATATATGCAGAAGGACCACATATCACTTGCAAAGATGTTGTGATGATAACATTAAATGTAACAGGAAAATGGATGTGAAAATCTATGGCATGGGATAGGGATGCAGTGATGTCAACCTGCCCCGCCTCCTAGAACCTGGAGACCCTCCCTCCCAGCTTCCCTCTCCACTCTCCCCGTGGGTCCCCCTACACAATGATTTTTGGAGTCTTGCCATGTCCTCCTTCTTCTCTTGAGTGTCTTCCTCTTTCTATCTCCCTTTCCCAGGGTTTCTTTACCTATTTTTTGCACTGCTTTTCATTTCCTTCGGCCATGATGAACTCAGAAAAATGCATGTCCATTCTGTGGGGTACACACAGGGAAGCTCCATGAGGTTATCAGTTTCTGTAGGCTCAGCAAAGTTAGGTTTGGGTTCATTTTCGTAAACAGGACTCAGGGGACTGGTTTGTGGCTTTTCCTGACATAGTGTTTAGCCAGGGAAGGATATGCTATTTTCCTCACAAGATGAAAATCAAGGCCATTAAAAACCAATCATAGTGGTGCTTGACATAAGAGCCCTCATCAATCTTCCTCATCTGAGCCAAATGGTGGCCCAGAAGGGAGCCCATCCCCACAGTCAGGACATGAGACAAGAGTTTACAGACTCGGCCACAAACTGGCGGTGAGACCCTGGGGAGATTGCATCACCTCCTTGAGGTCCAGTATCTCTATCACCAGAAAGGCTCTACAGTGAAATATGTGCCAGCTACTCCACAAGGGACCTGCTGGGATTCAGAAAATAGTATTTGGGAGGCACCGGAACCCAGTGCAGAAACTGGGAACAATACATTTTGATACTAATATTCTTGTTACGAACACCATGAAACCATTGCAAATCACTCATCAGGTCATCGAGCATATTGTTTTTTGTCAGCTTTTTCACTGCTGTGACTAAAAAAACCAAAACCAGCACAATTGTAGAGGAAGAAAAGTTTATTTGGGGGTTCATAATTTCAGAGATCTCTGGCCATAGACAGCTGGCTCCATTCCTGGCTCACATGATGATCAGGAAGTAGGGAGAGACTTCACTTGCCAGATACCAAATATGTACCCCAAAGCCACGCTCCCAGGGACCCACCTCCTCCAGCTACACCCTACCTGCTTTCAGTTACCACTCATTTAATCCCATCAGGGGAATTAATTCACTTTATTGGATTAAGGCTCTCATAACTCAATCATTTCTCCTTTAAACCTTGCATTGTCTCATGCATATAGCTTTTAGGGGACACCTCACATTCAAACTATGAGAATACTGTGATCTACATCCTCTATGGTAACACCATGGAAAGGGTGGAGAATCTGAAAGTCACACATTAGCCTTATGTACCCAATATTAGCCACTCAACTGGATTTTTATTGTAATTATTTTAATCACAAGCCCAGTAGAACAGCCTGAGATAATTAGCACTTAATGTCTGCCCATCTCAGTTTTCCATTCTTCTGGCGTTGATACTCCATTTCTTCTGGAGAGCTCCTCCTCCATCCCCTGGTCTTAGTGCCACTGACAGGTGTGACATTGGCCAACCAAATCACCACCTTCCATGGCAGAAGGTGGGTGCAGGACCTGGCCTCAGGAGACCATAGTCCATTTCTCCCTGGTCATGAATTGGCCCCAAAGGTGGCCGATTGACTCAGTCAATGATTCCTTCTCAGCATGTTTGAGCTCTCTGACTTGTAACCAAGCAAGTTAGGATCTTTTCTGTCCCATGGGGTGGGATGGGAAGAATGATACCAGTTCCCTATAAAGTACAATAGTGCAGTGGCCAGATGCTAGTGGGGTGGGAGTGGGGTTGGTGGGGGTTACGCGGGGGGGGGGGGCAATCAGTATTGTTGGAACCAGGTCCCCTCCTCTAGACTTCCCTGTTTTGTGAGCCAACAACATCCCTCTGTTTCTTTAATCAGTTTGAATGAGCATTACCTCACATAATTCACTATAATGTTTAAAAGAATCTATTTTTTAAAATATAAATTTCCATTAAGATAGATATTCTCCTTCCTCAAGCATCTTATAGTAAAGAATATTTGCCATTTGAATAGAATGAGTCTATTCATCATTAATACATTGTAATTATTCAATAGTATTACAAAAAGACATAGGACTGATACCTGATAAGTTGTTGATTATTTAACATAAAATCTATGTATTGGGAAGTAGGGGCATGATTTGATACATGTTCTGTTAACTCATCTTAAAAAGCCATCTTATATTCAAAACATTGAAAACATCCAAGAGATTAAAAATGGCCAAGTATTCGTCTTTGGGTATCTCAGGGTTTAGCCTACTACTTTTCATATCAAGGAGACTGTGTCTACGTAAGTCAAGTTTACATTTTCTCACATCTGTTTTATATGCACATATATATCTAGGAGTACTTCTTGTCCTAACTGAAGCTGGGAAGATATAGAAAGCTGTAAATATTTATGTGAATGTGCATAAAACAGCAGTGTGGTCTGATGTGGCCCATGTTGGGGGACTAGGAGTATTAGATTCCACTTTTGGCTGCATCACTAATTCCTGGTGTGACCTTAGGTCCGTCAACTAGTATCATTTACGTAAAGGAGATACTAATATTTACTGGCCAGCACTCTAAAAGCAATAACCTCCGAGGACAACGCCTGCTATTCAGAGTGGAAATCAAAGAGGAATCTCACAGAGGCCGCACATCTATTACTTTATCTTTCTTTCTTTTTATATTTCTAAGGAGGAGGAGTGTTGTGGCTGAAGGGATACAGCATCCTCGACAGGCTTCAGGGAAAACAAAGCTTGATTGTCTCTAACATATTAGCTTACAGCTGCCTATGCATGTCCCTGTGGTTAGGACACAACATGACCACAGCAGCCAGGTTTAGAAATGTCCCTCAGAGAAGATCATGGGAGAAATAAATGATGGCAAAGGAATTATGATGGCATTTGAGACTCTAGTTAGACCTTCCTGTCCCTTAGAATACAAATTGGGGGCTTGGGGGTGTTGCCCCAAAGTGGAATCTAATTGCCTGTTTTATGTGAGGCCCTGGGTTTCATCCCCAGCCCTGGAAAAAAAAGAAAAATGGAAAGAAAGAAAGAAAGAAAGAAAGAAAGAAAGAGAGAGAGAGAGAGAGAGAGAGAGAGAGAGAGAGAAAGGGAAAGACAACTTGAGCCAGAAGGATTTAGTGTTAAGCTGATTTTGTTCCTCATCTTGTGACCTTAAGCAGTTGATTTCACCTTTAAGTATAGGTTATTTAACTGTAAAACAGAAAAATAATATTACCCATACTTAAGTGTGTTGAAACCATTACACAAAATGTCCAAGAAGCACCTGATAAACTCTGGTTTTCTGTCCTCTCCCATTTGCCCTCTTACGTGGAGAGCCATTTGACACAAGGACAGACAGCAGACAGAGCCACCTCCATACTTTCCTCTCTGAGCAGACTCTCAGCACCTTTCAGTGCTGCACTCCTGGTGAGCCTACCGTCGTGTGTCCACATTGGACTCTGAAAACATGTCTTGGATCTATTTTGTCTCTTTCCATCAAGGAACGAACAACCACATACCAGGAAACATGTTCCCCTGAACTTGAAACATTTGGAGTGAAGGCACTGGAAGCTTTTTCTCCTACATGGAACCAAGGTGTCCACCCTCCACCCCAAAGAAGCAGCAGTAGCCTCCGAGGTGAGGATCTGGGGATCACAGATGGAAGATTCTTGAGCTGCATTAATAATTAGGACTGGGTAATGGCCTCAGTTGTTCACTTTCCTTTACTGCTGCGAGGACAGGATATAGGTGAAGGCAGTTCTACAAGAGGAAACCCAATTTGTACTGGCAAAGAATCTCGTAGTACAAAGAAGAGAATCCCAGGAACTAAACCACGGGTAGCCTCATGGTCACTGAGCCATAGTCCTGGGGAAAGCACAGCCCTGCCCACCCTCCCAAAATTGTGTTTTGCATTTTTTCTAAGTTCTGGTTTTCAAATTGCTTTAGGAACTTCTTTCCAATGACCAAAATTTTATGACCCACTGAAATAATTTGTTTGTACCAAGCCTTGCCTGAAAAACATATAATCTGAATTAGCAGAGGTCAGGGCACAGCCCTTATGAAGTTTTCCGAAAAAACTTGAAAGTGAAAGAGTGAGCTCTCCCAGTCAAAAGTAAATACTCATAAATAATAATTCCTTTGTTAGCAAGTGCTCTGCCCTGTACATTTCTTTTTGCATGTTGTTGACTTTTTCATGGCCCTGTGAAGCTGCAGCATTGTTAAATCCACACAGCATCCTGAGGGAGCATCCCTAGTGCTGTATTTCATAACTTCTATGAGACCAAAGGGTGGACCGTGCATTCTTATTTTATGTACCACCCAGAAAGAAAACAAAATGCTGCCATTTAAATGACAATGCATCACCAGTTGCAAAACAAAGCAAAACAAAAACCTCACAGAATTTCAGAGAGGTTCAAATGGGAAATAATGAGTGGCTTAGAATTGATGGGATACAGACTTTCTCCTTTGCAGATGAGGACATTTACGTTGTGTTCAAGGTCAGGACTGCTGATGGGGTCTAGACCACCACTCAAACTCAGACAGACTTCTTCCCAGATGGATTCTGCTCAACCAGACCTAGCAATTTTGATGCTGATCTTGGGAGCAAAACAGAAGATTCCCGTCACATATTCCAGAAACTAACACTTTAGAAGAAAAGATTTTTTTACTGAGACATGGCAGCCATCCTGGTAATGACTTTAATAAGACAAGACAAGCTGTTTTCCAAGGGAAGTATAAATAACCACCTGCCTTCTGTCTTCATAATATATTGTATTTATACAACACAGGTATGATCAATACTTATTATTTGCAGATTCCATAGTTTTAAATTTGCCTATTCAATAATTCTTTTTTTTTTTTGAGGGGGGTATAGTGATTAAACCCAGAGGTACTCTACCACTGAGCCACATTTGCAGCCACTTTTATTTTTAATTGTGAGACATGGCCTCACTAAGATGTCCAAGCTGGCCTTGAACTAGTGATCCTCTTGCCTCAGCCTCCTGTGTTGCTGAGATTACAGGTGTACATCACTGTGCCAGGCAATAAAATGAATGCCCAATCAATCAATACTCAAAGTGCTTTTGTGGTCATTTGTGGACAAGCTCAGAGCAGTGAAAATTTGACTTACCAGATCACACATCCTCAGCTGGGGCCCAACAAGGTGACCTTAGCCTTCTTTTTTCAGAGGGTTCTATAACAAGGGCTCTTTTTGAGGCCTACTTATTGGCACATTTTTCTCATTTTTGTGCTTTTAACTTGTGATTTCACTGTTTCAAATGGCCCTTCAGTGTAGTGCTGAAGTGTCTAGTGTCCCAAAGCTTTAAGAAAGTTGTCATGTGTTTTAAGGTGCAAATATTTACATTAGATACCTTCCTTCAGGCATGAGTTACAGTGCTTTTTGGACACACGTTCAATGCTAAAGAATCAATCATGTGTATTGATAAGGTTTCTTCAAACAGAAACACACCTAAGACAAGGCTATGTATTGATCATTTGATGAAAATGTGGTGACCAGAGACTTGTAGTCACTCAGCCTATTTCTCCCTAACCAGAATTGGCTGCATTGAAGTGCTAAAGTGTCAAATGGCCTATTTCTTTTGTTTTCATCTTATAAGCGGTTCATGATCATGACCACAAAACCCAGTGGAGGAGACAAGTCAGAGGAATAATCAGGAGTTATATGTATATTCACATGCTAAGTGAATAGCATGTGAATTTTCTAGAAGTCTAGACCCCCCACCCCCCACCCCCATGCCTTACTCTGCTTACATGAAAATCGGCTCAATAACAAGATCTAGAAGGAGACACAGAGACCTGACTGATAGGATAGTGGTGGTAGAAATATAGATTTTTAACTTTCTTTTGTTACTTTTAACTCTTTGGAGATTTAGGTGTTAAAACAAGAGTGTCATACAGGTAAGGAAGCAGCTCCTCATGAAGCAGGTTTGGGGAAAGCAGCCCAGAGAGTCACAGGGAGGTGGCTGCACATCTTTCTCCCCCGGCAGTGCCTTTTTGGCTGCAGAACAAGATAACTCCATTACAGAAGTAGCCTGGAGATTTGAGTCAATCTTTTAGCCTAATCTTTGCAAAAACCATAGGAAAAAGTGAGAAGGAAGAGGAGTAAGAGAGACAGTCTATGCCCCTGGTGCTTTCTGTGGAAGATGGAGCACTGGTAAGTGCATCAACAGCCACACGCCTCTTTGCTAAAATATGGAAGTTCCGGGTGCTTTTGTTTTAAACCTTGATGTGATATTAACAATAAAGAACCGTCAATTTAGGGGAAAATACTGCAACCATAACCCTAGGAAATACATCCCTGTAGGGGGAGCCTTGACAATGGTGGAAACAATCAGTAAGACTGCTGTTATAAAAATACTGAGACTTGCTGGGGTGCAAAAGAAAATGCCACACAGTATCTTACAGAGAGGGTAAGGACCTTGGCAGGTGGATTCTTTCCTTGTGTCCAGTGAACTGATTTTCCCCAAATTGTGCACTGGCTCCTTCTCACAAGAGTTTTGAAAGCAGATCCAGGTTTCAGGTTTGACTCCCATGAGCTATGCTTGGACAGTCTTTGTTTTTCCCAGTCTGGTCGGCACTCCTTCCGGGGCCTCCCTCAATCCTTGGCTGGAGCTGAGCCCTGGCTGTTGTTGGGGATGAAAAGGTATTGGAAGCCCGGCTGCTGTAATTGGAGCTTGCACCTGCAGAGCCCGGCTTTGGAGGCAGCACCGATTCTGTTTCTTCAATGAACACTGAGATACTGCACGGGTTTTTTGGCTTGAGGCTGCTGGAGGGGATCCAGGTTGCTGGGCCACCTTCTCTGTTTTGGGGGAGTGGGGGCCACCCTCTTCCCTCTCCAGAAGGGAGGGATCTTAGCCATGCAAATCCATCGGGTGTATTTTGATCTCTTGCTTTTGGTCCCAAGAGGAGAGTTAGCAGATAAAAGGTGCCCTTCAGGAACAGTAAGCCCTAGCATAGCAGGGCTCTCACCCACCAAGAAGCGGATATGTTGTTTCTGAGTTCCTCACACTTCCTTAACAATTGCCAGACAGGGCTGAGGAGTGATGGCCACAACCCTCAAGTTCATTCAATCCAAGGAGAGAGAAATGGTGGAATTTCTTAAGTGGACCAAGTGACTATGCCTCTGTCCCTGCTCCTAACACACAGGGCTCCATCCTAATGCACATATTTAATATCACAGTCCTAATGAATTTTTTCATACATATATACCCATGAAATTATCACCACAATCAAGATAAGGAGCATATCCATCACCCCCAAAAGTGTCCTCCTGGTCCCTCCACCACATCCCCAGGCAAACACTGATCTGGCTCCTATAACTCTAGGTCGTCGGCATTTTCTAGAAGTCTACATAAGTGGAATCAGACAGTGGGCATCCTTTTTTTGACACTTTGGAGACTCATATTGTGTGGGACAACACTTCTCACAGTGGGGTAGTATTGCATGGTGTGGACACAGCATAGTCACAGTTATTCAATCACCTATGAATGGGCATTTGGGGTGTCCCCAGTTTGGGGCTACTACCAATAAAGCTGCTGTGAAAATATGAGACTTGCTGGGGTACGACTCTTTGGACGGGGGTAAGTTTCTATTTCTCATGAGTAAATATTTAGGAGTGCAATGGTTAGATCCTATGGTAGGCTTATTTTAATTTGTTCTCATAGAATTTTCAGCACTGATCAGAGCATGTGGGGAAGAAGCTGGGAGCCCAGGGCCTTGTAGCCCTGTGCATTCCCCATGCGCCTTACTCTGCTTACATGATGCAACGGGGCTCATCCAAAGTCAAGACTGGTTCAGGCCACTTTCACGTTTTACAGCTCATGAGAGATTAACAATCAAAGAAATCTCAAAATAGAGATATGAAATGATATATTTTAAACGTTCATTTGGAACAAATTAATGATTTTGAACATATTTTTAAAATTCAGCAAGCATATAACTTTGGAGGTTATGTCAATATTTTAGATTTGAGACCTATTCTGGGGCCTGGGATGAATGGCCTGGTGGCCTGCCACTGTCACCTTATGATAGGCCACGAGAAACCAGCACCACACAGTCCTTCTCACATAGCCTCTATACCCCTAAAGTCATATCTGGCATGGGTATTATAACCCCTTGTGCTGGGGGTGGGGGTTGTCAAATGAATGCACAGGTATGGCCTGGAAGAAAGGACCATCTCCAGAAGGTACCCATTTCCTGTCCAGATGGTAATCCTGACCCTGCAGCCTTCTGTGGGGACTCTTGCTCCATCCACTTACAAGTTGGTGATACCTGAGGCTTGCTTGAGGCTGGTTGGAGTCCCAGTCTTTTCTGTCAAGTTTGAGACCAAAATGCTGCCATGTCTAGAGATCATTCTCCTTGAAGAATTACCAAAGACTACCCACTGCTGCCCAGGAAGCTCCAACCCCTGGGGACTTTGACCATGGCCTCTGAGGAACTGTAATCTCCCTTTGCCTCTGTGTGCAGGGAGGATGCTGGTGCTCCAAGTGGGCGATTTTGTGCTCCAGAGGCCATGTGACATTGTCTGGAGACATTTTTGGTTGTCAGATGTGGGAGGAGCTACTTATATCTAGGAGGCAGAGGCCCAGGGTGTAGCTAAACATCCTACAACACACAGGACAGCCTCCATGTCAGAAAATTACCCAGCTCCAAATGCCTGTCCTGGGAAAACTAAATCAGGTGGCACCCAGAATGGACAGAGTGTGACTGTTGCAGAGAATGAGATGGAGTCTATGTTCACTAATCAGACAAGGGCTGTGGGATAGAGAGTCACAAAGCCTAAGGGGACCGAGGAATCAATGGCTTGAGACCTCACACCATCTCCCATTTCCCTCACCTCCTTCTGCCTCCTAAGAGCTTCAGAGTGAAGCAGATCTGGGTTCAAACCCAGGCCCACTGTTTTGGACAACTTTCTGAAGCTCTTTGCACCTCATTTTCTTTATCTGAAAAATGGGAATAACAACAGGACTTTCCAGAAATCTGAGGATGAAACTCGTGAAACCAAACCGAGCTGAGTTTGGGGTGCCCGGCCCACAGTAGGAACTCCACAACAATTAGCAAGATTCCACGAATCTGGCACTCACAGAACATCAGGCACCTGCCAGGTGTGTTTCCTAGCCACTCAGCACCAGTTGGTGACAAATTTTTATTTGTCTACTAAAATGTTTAGAGAACTCGGAAGTCTTAGTAACAGTGACCCCTGCCCTTCAAAAACAAAACCCGATGGGTAAGTTGAACTCATTGTTTTGCATTTCATTTTAGTGATAAAAGAAAGAAATGGAAAGTGATTTAAGTACTGTGTTGATAAGTGCCCATGAAAGAGTTTACAGTCCATGATAAGAAATTTACAGGATGAAGTTTGTCAGAAAATATGGCACCATCTGTGACTCTAGCAGCAGATCCTCGGATGACCATGACTGCCCCTTTGCAGGACCTAGTGGGATTCCACGTCAGGTGCTCAGGAGCCTCTCAGGTGGGGCGATTAATTTGATACCTGAAGGGCCTGTTGCCAGATGGAGAAGCACAGACCTGTGAGGCTCCTGCTAGAGGGAGCTCCGCCTGGGTATTCTGGGAGGTCGTTGTTACAAACCCAGAGAACCAGTTCTGTGAGGTTGGCTCAAAGGGCATATTTAACCAGAGTGACAAAGAGGTGTGGCAAGGGGGTGGAGGAAGTCTGGGAAGGGATTATAAGCAGCACAGTCAAAATGCTGTCCTCAGTTTTTAAGAGAGAAAGAGAAATAATACCTACCTGCCATCCAGGCCCTCAGATACCTGCGGATTGTTGCCAATCAGGAGGGGAGTGAGCTCACAGAATCTCCAGAGAGCAAAAAGATAACCCAGGTCAAGGCAGCACCCAGGCCAAAAAATAAGGGCAAAAAAAAAAAAAAAAAAAAAAAAATGGCTTCACTGTCTTTGGCGTATGTGTTTTCTCTTGGGACAGGAGCACATTTGAAAGTGCAGATTTGCTCTGCACCTGGAGAGATATGATGGCCAGAACACAGTAGGAATCCAGGGGAGAGGCTTCTTTAGCAATTCTGTGGAGGCTTAGGAGACTGGAGCCATGGGAGAGCTACCCAGGAACATTCTAGAAGGCAGTTGAGATTTCCTGGCCTTTGGTCACCAGCCCAGGCGTGTGACAGAGTCCTCTCATGCAGCAAGTGAATGAATAGATTTAGTAATTTCCTTCCTTTACGTGGGTCATTGGCATTTCTCCTCAGGGCTATTCCAGAAAACAAAGGAGGTTTTCCTTACTTAAATCAAAAGGTCAAGGGCCACAGAAATTGCTTTTTGGTAATAGGCTGGCACTAAGGCGTGCCACCAAGAACCTTTACTTTGTCCCTATCTAACCATGGAACAGGGCACGGTGGTGAACGCCTATAATTCTAGCAGCTCAGGAGGCTGAGGCAGGAGGATAGCAAGTTCAAACCTAGTCTTAGCAATTTAGTGAGGCCCTAAGTAACTTAGAAAGACCCTTTTAATTTCTCAAAGTAAAATATAAAAAGGCCTGAGGATGTGACTCAGTGGTTAAGTGCCCCTGAGGTCAATCCCATTACCAAAAAAAAAAAAAAAAAAGAAAGAAAAGAAAAGAAAAGATTTATGGAAGGAAGATGTTTGAGTGACAGGCACTCTGTCCATTCTTCTAATGCTCCATGAACTGTGAATTGACATAGCAGGAGCTAGCGGTTTGCTCTGCATTATCTTGGCTTCTCAATGACTGCCCACCAGGTTTAATTAGGTGGGATGTGCCCTCCTCATCTCTTATCTGTGGACACTGGAGAGAAAGACTGCCACTTTCCTTCTCTAATGCTTATTTTAGTGTCCCAATAAAGGGGTTTTGGAAGAGTGATTGAAGTGATGGGACATATGCGTGTGTCAATGAAGGTATTGATCACTCTTTTACTCAGTTCCCTTTGTAAAGTCTGATGCAGCCAATTCCTATTCTCAGTTTAGGAGAGAAGAGCTTTATACCTGGAAAGGGGTGGCTTTATGGGTGACATCACTGCCCATAACTTCCGCTGCACATATCTTCCTTTTGCTCTCGTTGACAGGAAGCTCAGTTGAATCCAATGCCCAACTATATCGATTGAGAAGACTCTTATGTCATCTCTGCTGGGTTCTTATTTTTTCTGGCCTTATCAACAATCTCTTTAATTTGCCCTTATCCTAATTCAAACTCTTTTTTATATATATTTGCCATATTTTATTGCAGAACTCCCAGACTCAAATTCCCCCAACTGCTGGGCAGTTGAATAATTGAAGTGGGTGGGGGTACTGGGCATAGTGGGGACTGGCAATCTGGGAGAGGTCTTCCCTCACATTTTACTAAAATAATGTTGTCCCCTACCCTATTTTCAACCTCTACCCCTTAGCCCTAAGTTATTCATGGCATTTATAATTCCCTTTATTTTTCTCATTATCTATCTACTTGGTTGCTGTCTATTTCACCTCTGCTATACCCCCATACCTAGAATAGTGCCTTGCACAGAATTGTCACCCAATCTCTTTGCTGAGTGCATGAATAAGTGAATGAATGTAGGGACAGTAGGGCTGGATTTTCTTGTTTTAAAAGAATTCAAAATTTAGATTTTTATATGAAATTTCCTAATTTTTTTTTAGATGTTAGTGGATATTAGAATTAAAAAATTAAAACTCTGTGCTGGCCAGAAATGGGCCATGCTAATTGTGTGGCCTCAGTTCTCCTTTCTGTCCTGCAGTTGTTGCCTCAGTCCCTTTGTAGAATGAAGTGGAATATAAACAAATGAAAACACACATCTGGTTTAGGCTTTACAAAGCTCCATCACTCACTATTCATTTTTTTTCACTTGTTGTTTCATTATTGTTCTAATTTAGCATGAATCAATTAAGATGCCTCACGTGGAGATGAAGTGAACGTGTGTGTTTAGAGGTGGAGAAAGCTCAAAAGACTAGGAATGGAAACACCATATGACCCAGCTGTACCACTCCTTGATATTTACCTGAGAGAATACTATAGCAATATATGTATACCCATGTTGATAGCAGCCCAATCCCCCATAGCCAAGTTATGGAACCAGCCTAGATGCCCATCAAAGGGAATGGGGATGGGAGGAGAGGAGGGAAAGGGGAGGTACTGGAAATGAAATGGACCAAATTAGGTTATATGTGTATATCAGAAGGTATCCCATTATTTTGTATTATTATAATACACCAACAAGAATAAAAGAGGTGCAGGAAGCTATATGAGGCAGGAAGGCTCTGGTAGCCCAGGCTGGACTCCTGGCCAGGTAACTTACCTGGAGGAGGAAAGGATCCTGGCTCCATCTCCTTTCTTCTTCTTGGACCAGAGTTTAGGCAGATGCTTTACCTGCCATGGCTGTGCCCTCACATTCAGTTTCAGCCTCATGCTGGTCTATTTCTACAAATTTTTATGTAGAACTGGGTTATCAGGGTGTGGGTTTCTTAAAATCCTCTCATATACCACCTGACATCCATCAAGAACTACAGCCCGAAATATTTCAGTAGCACACTTATGTGCTTCACACCTACACTAAAAAATAAGCCTGTTGCATAATGTATCTTCATTTCTGTACCTTCAATAGGATGCCGCCTTAGGTATTTGGAGGCAATCTCCTTATAGTTAATTGGTGGAGTTGTCTGGTCTTTGTGATTTAACACAAAGTGTCTTAGATAATCTTTAAAGGAAGCACGACCAAGTTCTGACCAAGACTTTATATATATAATTTTTCCCCCAAAAGAAGAGCCTTAAAATAAAATTTAAGTATTATAACATAGGTCTCCACCTATGAAATATTCTAGGAAATACTGAGATATGGGAAGTTTATAAATACTAGGACTCTTTTTCCTCCTACAGTTCTCCTAATCATCTTCCCCTAAATCATTGATCCACCTTTTTAATAAACAAACAAACAAACTACAACCAAAAAACACCAATCCAACTCATTACCATTTTTAAATTATGGTAAAATACACATAACATGAAATTTGCCATCTTAATAATTTTTATAAGTGTGCAGTCAGTAGTTAAGTACATTCACATTGTTGTACAACCATCACCACTGTTTCTAGAACTCTTTCCAGTTTGCAAAACAGAAACTCTGTTACCATTAAATAATAATTCCCCATTCCCCCAACACACGGCTCTTAACCATATTCTATCTCTATGAATCTGACTACTCTAGATGCCTCATGCAACAGGAATCATATAACATTTGTCCTTTTGTAATTGGCTTTATTTCGCTTAACATAATGTCCTCAAATTTCATCCAACTTATGCCAAGTGTCAGAATTTCCCTTTTTTTTTTAAAAAAAATGTATTTATTTTTAATTTATTCTACTTAGTTGTATATGACAGCAGAATTCATTTCAATTATCGTACAAAAACGGAGCACAACATTTCAATTCTCTAGTTGTATATGGTGTAGAGATTCCTTCTCTTTTAAGGTGAAATAGCATCCCATTGTATGTATATATTACATTTTGTTTATCCATTCATCTGTCAGTGGATACCTTTCCTTTCACCTTTAAGCTAATGTGAATAATGTTACTATGAACATAGATATACAATCATTGGTTTGAGGTTCCCACTTTCTAATCTTTGAGTTATATACCAAGAAGTGGGATTGCTGTGTCATATGACAATTCTGCTTTTAGTTTTTTGATGAACTGTCCTGTTGTTTTCCACAATAGCTGCACCAATGTACATTCCCACCAAGTGTGCACAGAGGTTCTAATTTCTCCACATCCTTGACAACATTTGTTTCTTTCTTTTTAACAAAAATTATCCTGTGAGTGTGAGTTGGCATTTCTCTGTGGTTTTGATTGGAGTTTTCATAATGATTAGTGGTGCTGAGCATCCTTTCATGGGGGTCTTGCTCATTTGTATATCTTCTTTGGAGAAATGCCTGTTCAAGTCTTTTGCCCATTTCTAAATTGTTGTTGGTGTTGAATTGTAGGAGTCCTTTATATTCTGGATATTGATCTCTTATCAGATATATGATTTGTAAACATTTTCTCCCACTCTGGGTCACCTTTTCACTCTGTTGATTGTGTCTTTAGGGGCACAGATGTTTTTAATTTTGATATATCATTGGCATTTTCCTCTTCCTCTTTTGGCTCCCCTGGTTCTCAGGGATACGGATTGTAGGGAAGAGAAGACCACCACACAGCTCTAATAGCAGGGCTAAAAGGCCATGCTAAAAGACCACCATGGCCTACTGCAAATAGACTTTCAGAAAAGTTTCAAGAATTATAAGGCTCCTTGCCCTTCCCACAGATACACTCATGATGCAGAATTGACTTAGCAATAATTCTGCTTTAAGCTTTGGGGTAGCCTTGGTGGTTGTTATTGGGTTGTCAGGAAGATCATGACCATTACTGTTGGCCCAGAACCCACTGAGTGCACACAAAGGCCACCCCTAACAATGGGAAACCAATAGACGAGAGGTCTCCTGAGCATGCAGGGCAACACTAGGACCATTCAAGGCCAAAACAATGAAAAGGTTATGATGCCCCACTCCCCAAAACGTATCAAAGAAAACCAAGAAGTCATAAAATAAGTCCAAAATTTTCTGATTTTTCAGAAGACAATGATTTCACAGTTTCTTTTGAAATACTCAAATCTATTTTTTAAAAATTTCTTTCTTTTAAATAATCTGGGTTTTTTAAAATTATTTTTTAATGCTCCTGCATTGCCAGTGCCCTAACCCATTTTGATCCACCTGTTGGAAAATCATATTAATATCTAATATTGATCATATGCTTCATATGCTGTGCATTCTGTGTGTACTATGTAGAAGAACTTATTTAATCAGGTAAGTCCCATGAGTCATCACGGTTACAGCCTCCAATTTTCCAGTGAAGAAAACTGAGGCACATTAATTTGCCTAAGATCGAAAAGCTAGTAATAAGTTGCAGAACCAGGTTGGACCCGGAGAGCTCGGGTCTACAATGCAGCCTTTGACCTGGTGTGCATGGTCTACCTGGACCAACTTGTCTGTCCAGCCCCTGCCCTTGCCTCTGGCCCTGGCACTAGTCACACTAGTTAGCTGCTGGAATTTACCACCCATTTCTCCCTTTTGCCCTTCACACCACTCCCTTTGCCTCCCTCTGGCCCTCCTTCCCTGTTGATCCTGACCCATCCAGGATTCCCCTTGAGCATCTCGTTTCTCCCCCTGCATTTGGGTTAGGTGCCCTTCCTCAGTAAGACAGCTCTCATTGCCTTTGGCCATGTGGAATTGTCACTGACTGCTTGTCTACTGCCTAGTAGATGGAGTGTCCCTTAAGAATGGAAACCCTAGTTTTAAATCTCTGTGTCTAGCTGGGTGCGGTGGTGTGCGCTTGTAATTCTAGTGGCTTAGGGGGCTGAGGCATGATCATGAGTTCAAAGCCAGCCTCGGCAGCTTAGCAAGGGCCTAAGCAACTTGGCAAGACCCTGTATCTAAATAAAATACAAAAAAAAAAAAGTAGGGGGGAACTGGTGATGTGGCTCAGTGGTTAAGTGCCTCTGGGTTCAATCCCTGGTACAAAAAACCAAAAACAAAAAAACTCTGTGTCTCAATGTAGAGAAAACAAACACCTGGTACTAGTGCTTCATTGCTTCATTAGTACCTGTTGTTGAGCAAGGGAGAGCCTGGGCAAGATCTTGGCAGAATAGAAATAGGAGCAGTGATCGCAGAGAATAATTTGTTCCCTGAAAATGTTGT
The DNA here is from genome assembly GCF_001458135.2 of Marmota marmota marmota. Taxonomy (NCBI): domain Eukaryota; kingdom Metazoa; phylum Chordata; class Mammalia; order Rodentia; family Sciuridae; genus Marmota; species Marmota marmota. Next base: position 40,075,644 of record NW_026000108.1, read on the forward strand.
TGCTACCCTAAGCAGACCCTGAGCAGCCCGCGTCCTTGTAAATGAGAGCAGTACTGAACGGGATGGGATAAAGGGTGTGAGCTCACCTCTCCAGGCCTGGGGCCAGGAACACGTGCCCTATATACCTGGAAAGACAGCTCTGCCCCTCAAAGCTCAAAGATAGGAATGACATAATGCAGATCCTTCTCGGGGTTACATCCTGACTAATCCATTGTAAGTGGATAATATTATAAATTGAAAATGCACCTGATACGCCTGACCTACTGAACATCCTAGCTTGGCCTAGCTCACCTCAAATGTGCTTGGAGCACTTACATTAGCCTAAAGTCAGGACATCGTCTCTCACAAAGCCCATTTTATAATAACATGTTAAATATTATTGAATATGGTACTGAAAGTGAGAAGCAGAATGGTTGTATGAGTACTGCAAAGTACGGTTTCTGCTGAAAACATATCACTTCCACACCATCCTAGGGTTGCGAAATTGTAAGTCAAACAATCATAAATTAGGAGCCATCTAATACAGAGGATGGACCACAGTCCTTAAGGTCATTATGTAGGGTCAAGCAAGGTAGGCACCACGCAGGAGTGGTGGAGGGATATAGAGGCCCAGACCAGGCGTCAGAGCCTAAGCAGGGAAGGAGGGCATCTGTGTGGGGATGAGGACGGGGCTTGTGCCAGCTGTAGGTTTTTGGGATCCAGGGCATAAACAAATGAGCAAAAATATTAAGCAATTAAATGATTAAATATATGAATATATCTTAAATTATATAAAATAATATATAATGTATTGTGATATATTATAAATTTATAATATAATCAAATATATATATAATTGGAGTCTGGTTCCAATAAATGTTAAAGAAGGGAGTTTTCATGGAAATCTTCTCCTTTGGTTTAAAAAAAAAAAAGGAAACTAACTTGCAAAGATTGTAAAAATGTATGCAATCCCAGTAAGATTAATTGTATTTATATAACATGGAAAAGGAGAAAACAGAATGAACTCTGTGCTGTTGTATTGGACTTGGAAGGACCCAGAATGCATTTATGGTTTTCAATACCTGTAGATCACTATGGAAATGAATATGTATGTGAAGAGAAAACAAAGATAGGATTTGAAATCAAATCTGTGTAGCTCTTCTTGCTGTTCTATGCCACCTCCCTCAACATACTGCCTCTGCTGTGAAATTTCCCACCTCCCCACCACAGGTCACCAAAGCCTCCAGCCCAGCTCTCACACACTTAGTGAGCCCCCCAAGCCCCCTCCATCCCCAAACATTCATATCATGCTGCACACAGCTCGTTGCACACTACCTCACATGTTTTCATCAAACAGAAGGCAGGGCTCCTCTTATCTGTGTTCCCAGCCTCTCCTTTGCAGCCACACACATGCTCATGGTCTTGCTGTCAATGTTCACCCCACAGACTCCTCCCTGAGGACATGTGCTGATCTGAAATGCTCTCTCTCATTCTACTCTCCTCTCTGTGCTAAGGCCAAGCTTTGAAGAGCCCCCACCACCTCTTTGGCATTCCTTGGGCATAGAGCTTTCACTGTGACATAGGACCCAGTGTTGGAACGGTGTCTCTTCTTGCAACAAGAAAATCTAGTCCTGCAGAAATGAAACAAAATGTGCCTGTGAATATGTTTTAAAAACTAATGAAGAATAATGTTATATAAATACAATTAGCCTTACTGGGATTGCATACATTTTTACTGATCTGTTTTGCAGGTTAGTTTCCTTTTAAAAAAAAAAAAAAAAAAGCAAAGGAGAAGATTTCCATGAAATCAGTAAGGAAAAAAAAAATTGACCTAAAAAGCGCTATCATCTGGAGGACTTCCTAGTGTTTTGAGGAAGGTCCCTACTAGGTGTTCCTCCCCAACTTGGGGGTGGTGTGCATGTGTGTCGGATAGAGCCAGGGTAGGAGCCTGGGCAGGGGCAAAGTACTCTGAAATTGCCTGAGATTCCACCTGGTGGGGGAACCAGGCCCTCTTACCTTTGCTGGGTAGTTTTTCAGTGGTGTGAGGCCTCTGGGACAATCCACCTGGGAGCTATTTCTCTGGCTCAGCAGCAGATCAGGAAAATTCCCATCTCTCTCCTGAGTCCCACCTTCTGAATAGGCATGAAAATCCCCCTCCTCAGAGTTCATTCAATACATCCCCTGCACTAATGAAGACGTGGGGAGCAGATCCCCAATCCTGAGAGCAACCTGTGGGCATCCTCCAAGGAGAGCACACCACAGAATGGCACTTGTTAGCATCAATGACAAATCTGGGCTGGTTTGGATGGACAGAGGCTCCCTTGAACTTCCTCTTTCTCTTGCCAAAAGCCAGGATGGTTTGTTCACCTTTGGGCTGCCAAGTCAGGCTTACCGCACCCCTGGATGTTGTTTTCCTGCAAGCAATGGGAAAATGAGTTTGCAGCCAGGGAAGGGAAATCAACAAGGAAATAAACACAGGGTCACTGTACCTTCAGGCTATCATTAGGCCAGGGACATTTTTTTAGCGGGACCAGTTTCTAAATAAGCAGGAGCTGCTGACCCACGGGCCCCAGAATCCTGGGCATTCTTATATTTTTGAATATGCAAAGAAGTGTGCACTGAAAATTGTATCAGACAAACCAAGCAATTCTGACTTTTTCCTCACACCTTGCCAAAACTTTCAAAGGTTTTCCATAAGGCAGTGTTGTCATAACTGAACATTGGCCAATGTTTGTAAACAAAAAGAAAGAAAAAAACTAACATATTTATGGCTAAGGCTTTGTCTAAGATATAGAATTATTGTTTATATAAGGGTTTCTTCTGCTCCCTCTTTGACAACATCACCCTCAGCAGCAGTAACGTCTTGGCTAACAGTTATTAGACATTTTACTGTTTTCCAGGTCCTGTGCTAATTATCTGTATTATTTCATTTACTTCCCAATGCCATCTTAGAATGATCACCCCCATCATATAGATGAAGAAACTGAGGGTGGGAGGGGTGAAGTCACTTGCAAAGTGACCCAGCTAGTTGAACATTTACACATGGCATTTCTGGAAGTTTTGTGCTTTTCCAAATCTTGCTTTTCCTAGTGGTTGGCTTAAGCACTTCTGGTGGCTGACAGTTCCAGTGATTCGCCAAAAATTGTGCTTGAAAAACTGTTAGCCCTGGCAAAGGAATTCTTTTCCGTCATGGAAGTAGGACCCGTGTCACCCAGGTACCCACTGGCCTCTCTAATCACAGCTGCTGCTGCTGACTGCTGGGTCTCCACCACAATTCTGAATTCCACACGTGGACGCTGCAGATCCCTTGGCCTCTGTGTGTGTTTCTGCCATGGCCTGATGGCTAGTTTGTCCTTTTGACTTTAGGAATCTAATTGTGACAAGATTCTTTTAATCAATAATCCACGGAATGGATTAAAGTAAGTCCCACCTGGAAACTTCAGCTTGCCAAGGAGAAGCCTGCACATGTGTTCTCAGTCCTAAGGGCCAACTTTGACTTGTTTTCTTTATTGTCCTCGTCTGTATTTCCAATTGTGAGCAATTAGCTCTCCTGTGCCGTGGCCGTTACCCAGGGCAGCTGGCTGCTGGTCAAAGACAAGTAAAACAGTCCTTTAGGAGGCAAAGTGATGCCCTCCAGTGGGACCCAAGTTACCATTTGTATAAATATGCGAGTTATGACATTAGAGAAGTTGTCCCCCTGGTCACCTTGGATTTGGTCTGGTGGAGCTTTGGGATATTTTGCCTTAAGGCCACACAAGTCTTTTAACTTGAGGTTGGTGAGATATTTTTTCTCATTGGAGACTAAAGACTTATGTACTGAATTTAGGGTAACAAAAAGGAAGATCAGAGGGAGGTTGGGCCTTTAGTTTAGATGCTATTTCACTTTTCTTTCCAGTGTTTTACCGCTAAGTGCCCTCTCTAGGAATGTTTATGGACTCTGATTCTGGAGATTTTTTTGTTGTTGTTTTAGTACTAGGGTTTAAACCCAGGGGCACTTAATTACTGAGCCACATCCTTGGTCCTTTCAAAAAATATTTGATTTAGACACAGGATCAGGGTCTTGCTAAGTTGCTTAGGGCCTTGCTAAATTGTTGAGGCTGGCTTTTACCTCACTATCCTCCTGCCTCAGCCTCCTTAGCTACTGGGATTACAGGCGTGTGCCACAGCGCCCGGCATAGTTTTTTGATGAGGGAAGGCAATATATATCAGTCACACGCACCTCTTTAACCTTATCAGATGAAATGAAAGAACAAAATGTGGGAAAGGAATGGAAACTGTCCACCTAATGGAAACTATCAAGTTCCTCATCTGCTTCACAGCTTCTCATCACTGGAGAACAATGACAGGAGATTTGGGGATGCTGGATGTTTGGGGTTTTCCATTCAGAAAGGTAAAGGACATGGATTTGATTTCTCCTTCCTCTCCTGTGAGCATCTGGATAGGTACTGATTGATTTGGTTCCAAGACTCGAGTCCATTCTGGGAAAGACAAGAAACACGCACACTTCCAAAAAATGTTTTTTTGCACGATCATGTAACCAAGGCAGCTGACTGTTTAAAACTGGAAACGGAGAGAAGTCATGGATGAGAAACAGGACGTATTAATTTAGACTTACAAATGTGCCCTTTCCAAAGCCAGAATTACTCACTGCTGGCAGTCCTCTGCATGGAGGCCAGAGTCTGGTCAAACTCCATGGCTTTAGAGTGTCACTTCCACTTGGAGTGGGACTTTCCAGCCAGTGGTAAGGCTCCAACTCAGCAATGTCCAGATGCAACTAAAATCCTAATCATGAAGGAAAAGCAAATGGTTTTCGCCCAGAAGGCAAAATGGCCCCTTCTTAGAGGGTCTCAGAAAAGTGACATGCCCAGCTAACTGCACAGAAAATTGGTGTATTTTGAGGGAGGGGTATTAAATCTGGGAAATGCAAAATCACAGAGGAGGCACTTCAGTGTTCCAATCGCAAGAAAGAAATCAGAACCCAATGGACTGGAGATGGGGCTTAGCGATAGAGTGGTTGCCTAGCATGCATAAGGCCGTAGGTTCAATCCCCAGCACCCAACACCCCAAATACCACCATTACCACAAAAGAACGCGAGCTACCTTTCTCTCAGGCCCATTGTCACTCTTATGTGAAGTGTGGGATAAAAGTGGGTTTATTATAATAGCAGGTAGAAGTTGATTTATTTGAACCATTATGGATGAATCCATTTCCTTCTCCACTTTAAGCCTATGGCTTGGTTTACCTCCCTATAGCTGTGATGTGATTGGCTGTGAGGTGTGCAGGGCCCCATGGTGGCTCCAGATACCATCTCTGTCCCAACAGCTCCCATATGGGTTTCTCTGGTTCAGAGTTCAGAGCTCCTTCTGAGTTTTACGTGCCTCGCAGGACCTCACCGTGATCTCAGACTGCACACCCACCCCCCAGCCAATTCCCCATTTTCTCTTCTTGCCCCTCCTCCTGTGTTCCCATCATGGTGCAAGGCCCTCTCATCCACCCAAGTGCTGCAGCCTGTTATGGTTTGGTGCCAGGTATCCAGAAAGCTCACACGAGACAATGCAAGAAGGTTTGGTGGAGAAATGATTGGGTTATCGTCTAAGCCCAATCAGCTAGTTAATCCCTGATGGGATTAACTGAAGTGGTAGGGTGTGGCTGGAGGAGGTAGGAATTGGGGCATGGCTCTGGGTATATATTTGTATCTGGAGAGTGGAATTTCTCCCTCTGCTTCCTGATCACTGTGATGTGAGCTGCTCCCCTCTGCCACCCTCTCCCGCCATGATGTTCAGCCTCACTTGAGCCCTGAGGAATGGCCTTCTATGGACTAAGACCTCTGAAACCATGAGCCCTCAAATAAACCTGTTCTCCTCTACAGTTGTCCAGCTCAGATCCTTTTAGTCACAGCAGCGAAAAAGCTGACTAAAACACTCCGACTCATCCTACACATGTCCTGATCCCTCCTGCAAACTTTAGAGCAACTTTGACCACTGCCCTAACCCCACAGCCACATGGTCCAGCCTCCATTCTCTTTTACCTGACTTCCTGTGGTCCTCTCCCAATGGGGTCCCTGCTCCCCTTCCCACCCCTAGTCCCTCTGCCAAATCCACACTCCACATCCTAACTGGACTAGACTTTTAAAAAGTAATTCTGATTCTGCCATGAGCCTATCTGAAGGCCTCAAACCTCTCCATCGTACTCAGGATACGTCACCAGATCCCTTAATTGGCCCACAAGGTTTGGCATGAGGAGCCTCCGCTGGCTTCTCCAACACCACCTCAGTTCCCTCCCTGCTCAGTGCAGTGGGGCTCTGGGCTACCTGCTGGTGGCCTCTTACACACCCCCAGCTTTCCTCATCTCCCAGCCTTGACTGTTCCTGGGCTGGTCTATTCTGACCTCCACCCCACCCACACACAAACTCTCTTCCTGCCTAACTCTCTTCTTTCAAGCCTCAGCACCAATTTCATTTCCTAGAGATACTCCCTGCCCTCATTTCCTTTGTACCACTTAATATGGCTTGTATGTGTATTATTTATTTGTCTATTTGCTTAGTATTGAACTTACAGTTAACTAACCCACACCTACCCCTGCACCTACAATTAGGTTTCCTTCCATGAAGGAAGGAAGAGGGTCTGTTTGGTTCACAATTGTCTGTCCAGAACCTGGTATATAACAGGCTCTAAATTTTTAATATAGAAATGAGTAACTGAATGAGAAAATCTTTTATCATCTCAATTTCAGTCATTTAAGGAACTTGAGGTTTTTTTATATAGCTGTTGAGAAGAACTTACATCTTGTTTAGATGCAGGTACAGAAATGGAAAATTAGCAAGTAACTGCTGTCTTGGAGAATCTACCCAAGGCTTCTCTTCCAAAATCCCAATTCAGTTGTTCCTGGAAGAGTTTTGTTCCATGGGCCAGAGAAGGAGAGAAGGAGTAGCGAGAGCCCCAGATGGTACACGCTATGCTAATATATTTCTGGTTTTCCATGTTAGATTTTGTAATTCATTATTCAGGAAAACAATAGGGCAGAGGGAAAAATTGTACTGGTATAAAAACTTTTAGTGGCCCACTTTGGGAAACCAAATATCAATTTGCTTTGGAACATCAGTTTATGGGGGGGAAATGTGTTCCAAATTCTAACAACTAACATACCCATCCCCAAATCACTCAGAACAAAAACTGAGCAGAGTGTTTGTCTGTTTTGTATTTCATATGAATTTGCAAAAATACAGTGACTCATCTCCCAGCCACACACCCCCAACTTTCATGTTAATTGGGGTGCTGGTTAACATATGTTGGACAGCATTGGGAATGCCTACAAGATAATTTATTCACACAGGGATTATATTTATTTGAGTTGAGGCAGAGCCAGGAAACATTTATTTTCTTGTCCATGTTAGGAAGGGACTTCCTGTATAGGAGGGTGGTGCAAGAGGGAACCACTCTTTTGAACTCTCCAAATTCTGGACTTGCTCCTCCCTATAGGAGGAGTAATGAGATGAGGATACGAGGAGTAATTGGTGAGATGAGGGGTTTCTGACCAATCTGAAAGATTAGGAGTCACTGGCCAATCTGATTAGTGAGACAGGGGAAGCATGTTTTACCAGGTGCTATACTGAAAAAGCAAAGACCCCCTTCTGTCTTCTCTCAGATCCTGTGTGCCTGCCATGTTTGGTGGGCAGGGAAGAGGAGGAGCCTGACCAGTCTCATCTCCCTGTTTTAAGTCAGCCACCTATTGACAGGGATGCCAGGCCAGCTGAGACATGTCTCTGTTCTCTTGCTTCCATTTCCCCCCCTTTCACTCTTTGGTGCATTATCAGACCCTTATGGATCCCATAGTTCAGAGAGAGCAGGATAAAGCTCAGAGTCACTTTCAATCCAGTTCCTCAGAAGGCTTATATAATATTGAAAAATCCCTGATTCACTTTTTGTTCTTGTCCTCAACCAGAACGGGACTCCCCAACCCCAAATCAACGATCAGTAATGTGGATTGTACTTTCAATTGTTTTTTTTTTCACAAACAACTTTACTATTCCTGTGTGTAACGTGTTTGTGAAAATAGATCTCACACTGGAATTAGAAAGTACATAAGACAAGGGCTTGCCTCATCTGCAAAATCAGTGTGAAAGTCTTCCTACATTTTAGATTTTTTTCAAGGAAACTTAGGCAAACTCCCTCAGGAATTTTATATTAAATGTCTTTACCATTGAGTCAACCCAATTGAACACACACCCATGTGAACTGTAACTCTGTGGCTAGAATTTCTCTGCTTTTGTCAACCTTCTAATAGTTTTGTGATGCTTGGCTCACAAGAATTATTCCATTGTATCAATGAAGGGAACCAACCCTAGAAGGATGTGAGTGGCTTGCTCGAAATCACAGTGTGTCTTGGAGCTGGTCATATGGAGCATATGGAAGCTCTCAAACCTTCTCTCTGTGTATCCCAAATTGCTTGCAGTGGCTACAGTTTCTTCCTGAACATTTCTTGGGAAAGCTTGACTTGCAATTTCTTGGGAAACAGTCTTTTTCATATTTATACACCTAAGATGCCCACCTGATCCTGTCTTTTTTTTTTTTTTTTT
>NW_026000108.1:40088815-40092795 GCF_001458135.2 Marmota marmota marmota
GAATTGCAGCCTGAAATTACCTGATCTATGGCTGAATGAGCTGCGGTCAGTCTAAAACAGGGTAGGTGACGTCAGTTTACCATCATGGTGGCTGCTGGCCTCCTCTGTGGTCTGACCGGTGTGGAGAACCGAGATGGACCGCTTCCTTTCCCCCGTCTCGAACCCAGAATTCAGCCCTGAGTACGGTGCTTGCACGGCTGGCAGAAACTGCAGCGCTGTAACCCTGCGTCTCTATCCCAGCGGGCGCTCTGATCCTGTCTTGAATGGGATTTTGGGGCAGATGTTGAACTAAAAGCAGTAGGGAAAATTAAAAGAAGTTGCTGCATCAAGGAAAATCTGATTTTTATTTGCAATGCCCCTAAGCTTTTAATCAGAATAGGAAGAACAGGTTTGAATTTCTCCATTAAATCACAGATTTTAGGGCTGAGGCTGTGGCTCAGCGGTAGTGCACTTGCCTGGCATGTGTGAGGCACTGGATTCGATTCTTAGCACTGCATATAAATAAATAAAAATAAAGGTCCATTGACAACTAAAAAATATTTTTTAAAAAATTACAGATTTTAGAAATTTTAAGCAATTGGTGTATAATCCCTAGGGGTTAGGAAGATGTCCTCTTTATATCATGTTTCCTTATTTCATGCCTTTTAAATTTTTATTTTCTTTCTTTATTTTAATTAATTGTGGTGCTAGGGATCGAATTCATGCCTTTTTCAAAAGTTAGACATTTCCCTTTGAAGGGAAATTGCCTTTTCCAGGACTCTGTGCAAGGCCATAAGATTAAAGATCGTGCATCCTGGAAATAATCTCAGAGACCCAAGCTGTTGTCTATTAGGCCAAAGCTAGTGCCTCCTTGAGGATTTTGTTTCCAGCCCTGAAGATGCTGTCAACACCTAGTAAATCAGTTAAAAAAAAAAAAGCAATAACAAACATTATAAATAAAAAAAACAGTGTGAGAGAAAATGCAGGCTTCTTGCCCTCCAGGAAGAAATTTATGGATTTATCTCAGACTTTGGGGGGAAAAACCCCCCACAAGTTATCAAAAGGGTAATTATCTCTATTTACAGTGGATGAGAGCCTTTAGACTCTTTATTTTGAAAAGAACTTGTCAATCACACAGATTAATTGATTTGGTCCATAAAATTTTCAAAACTTCATTGCAATGAAAAGTGATTGGAAAATGCATAGGAGCATTTTGTTTTAAACACGGTGTTCTCTAAACTGGGTTAGACAGCTGAGCCCCATTTTGTGTTTGTTTTTTCAAACAGATCCTCCATGTTCTAAACTAGATCCAGCTGTATGTTCTAATTGCACTGCAGTGACTAGGTGGGATGTTGACTTTTGGGGAAAATCTCATTTAATAGGAAAACGGGTGCCTGAACCTCACGGCAGTTGAGCGAGCTGTTACTTCTGTCCCTGCATGATGCTTTGCCCAAGTGTGTTCATGGTGGTAAACCAAGCCTGAGCTGATGTTCTGAGCATGTCCTGCAGTTACAGGAAGGACCAGATGCCCTCTAACGACTCTCAGATGAGTTGACCTTCTTCCCAGCATAAATACACACGTGCAAGCAAATGTTTCAAAAGATCAAGCGAAATTATTTTTTTTGTTGTTTAAAAAAATTGATAAGTAAAATATCATCAGTGAAAAGCTTCAAACAAGTATGAAAAAAAGGCTAAAGAAAACAATGTGAATCTGCCTTTCCTTTAGCATCCAACAACAACCACACACACACACACACACACACACACACACACTTATTCCCATCCTCTGGGAATTATCTCTCTCATTAATCTCTCTGTGCTACCATTATTTGCCTTGTATTCATTATCTAGTGTTACATAATAAATCATTCTAAAATCAGTGGCTTAAAATAAGACTAAACATCTACTACCTCTCACTGTGTTCTGTGGATCAGGAATCAAGGAGCAACTTCACTTTTGCATGGCCTGGTGTGGGACTTCTGCGAGGCTGTAGCCAAGTGTCAGCAGAGACTGCATCACCTGAAGATTTGACTAGAGCAGGAGGTCCTACTTCCGGTGGCTTGGTCACACACCCACAGGGAGCCGACTGTTGGCGGAGGCCTGGGTTCCTTTTTGTGGGTGTTTATCCGTAGGCAGCTGAAACTCCTCTGGGAATGAGCCTGACTTCCTGCAAAGACTGGTGCAGGAGAACAAAGTGGCAGGGGCAAAGCCTGCACTGACCTAGCTCCACAAATCACGCATCCCTTCTACTCTATTCTATTGGACACATGGGCTAGCCTGGGTTCAGTATGGGAGGGGGCCACAGAAAAACACAAATCCCAGAAAATGAGCATGATTTGCAGATCATTTGGGGTTGCTAGGAGCCATTAGCGTGTGCCCAGCCAGACTGCGGCATGGGGTGATGGCTACTACACAGCTCCCATTAAGAGATGGAATCTATCTCCCCGCACCTTGAATCTGGGCTAGCTTTACAACTCGCTTTGATCAAGAGAAAACGGTGGGAAAGACATTGGGCATCCCCAGCCAAGGGGGATTTGCGGGTTTCACTCTCAGTCTCTTGGGGGTGTAGCTGCCGTGTAAACAAGCCTGGATTCACTTCCTGGAGGATGAGAGGGCAGGTAGAAGACAAAGACCAGGCAGTTCTAAGGAGGCCCCAGCAGTGCCTGCTTGGGCATCATCATTGAGCCCACCTCTAGTCGAGATGAGTTGTCCTGTCTGAGCCCAGCTCAAATTGCACACAGAATCAAGTATGAGCAAGTATGTGATTGCTAAATAGGACTTTGGGATGGTTTGTTACATGGCAATAGGGAACTGCTACAACGTGATAACGTAACACACTGTGGGCATCTTTTTGTAGCAGTATCTGCAGTTCTCGTTCATATTTAAAAAGAAAGTATTAATATGGAAATTTCAAAGTATGAAAGTGTCACAATTATGTAATCATATTCAGTACGAATGCACATTTAGATATGTCTCCAGAATGTTTTGCTAATGTAAGCAATGCCAGATGGACTTTATCAGTTACTTAAATTCACAAAAGTGGATTTACCAGCTCCAAGGGATTAGCGATACCTTCAATTATTTTAAATGTCAAATTGAACTTCAAAATGGTTGTACCAATTGCATCCTGCTGACCATATATCTAACATTAGAGGAAAATCTTAATAGCGTGTTTATGTCCTTTTTTTGAATTTGCCTCACTTGGAAGCCAGGAGCTGGGGAAGCAGCTGAGAGGCTAGTCACACTAGCGTTTTCTTGTAAGCTATAGTGAGAACAGACCCAGAAGCTCTGTGGGGAGACAGGGTGAGTTTGTGACGGGGGTGATGAAGGCTTGGAGGAGCTGGCTCCTCTCCTGGGATCCAAACATCTTATGGCCTCCGAGTGTATTTAGAAATAATAGAAAAGGCTGCCAAGTAAAAGCTTTGTTTTTAAAAAATAAAAGCATGACTGTAATCGTATTAAATCTGAAGCATTAAAGATAACAATAATGATTAGGAGCTTAGAAAAATTTAATATTAAGTCCTTAAATCAAATTTGTCCATCAATTATTTTAGCCAGAGCATTTGGAAGATCCCCGGGCCCCAGAACCCCTCTGTGATTCTAGATGCGCAAATAGTAATGACACCTAACAATCACTATGTAACAAATACTATTAAAAGGGCTTTATATATATCATTGCATTTAATTCACATAGCAGCTGAAGAAACTAGGGCATTGGAATAGCTAAATAACTTGGTTAAAGTGCAGTGATGGTGAGTAAAAAGAGCCAGCATTCTTTTTTTTTTTTTATTTTTTTTAATTTTTTATTGTTGGCTGTTCAAAACATTACATAGTTCTTGATATATCATATTTCACACTTTGATTCAAGTGGGTTATGAGCTCCCATTTTTACCCCATATACAGATTGCAGAATCACATCAGTTACACATCCATTGATTTACATATTGCCATACTAGTGTCTGTTGTGTTCTGCTGCCTTTCCTATCCTCTACTATCCCCCC
>NW_026000108.1:40094674-40148170 GCF_001458135.2 Marmota marmota marmota
TTAATGCAGAGTAATACTCCATTGTGTATAAATGCCACATTTTTTTTATCCATTCGTCTATTGAAGGGCATCTAGGTTGGTTCCACAGTCTTGCTATTGTGAATTGTGCTGCTATGAACATCGATGTAGCAGTGTCCCTGTAGCATGAAGAGCCAGCATTCTGATCACTTGGATCCTAGTCTAGAATTTGTCAGTTGGTACTTGACCGTATAGTTACAAAGACCAAACCCCGTATCTCAGTGAATCTGACTCCTAAATGAGATCAAGAACCAGTCCTTGAATGCAATGAAGGTTACCAGGCAAAGAATGCAAATCTCTGCCCCTACAGCTTTGAGGGTGAAGGAGGCAGAGTTCAAGGCTAGCTGTGTGCTAATTTTAGAACTGCAGAGCCTGGAACACAACCAGCCAAATCCATGGGAACACCATGGAGAAACAATGCCTTCCAGCTGCTTCCAGTAAGGTGGGACATGGCAGGTGAGAGTGGACAAGATTTTCTCCCAGACATTTGTTCATTATTCTTTACAAGCTTTGTCCTTCAAGGAAAAAAAAAATTAGATTGGCGAGAATTTGGGGACGGTGTGTTTATTTGCTTGTTTATTTATTTTAAAGCCTCTTTATATCAGTTTTTTCACATTAAAAATTAAAGTATCCTCACCGAAGAAAATATTCCACCTTACTGGAAGCAGCTGGAAGGCATTGTTTCCCGTGGTGTTCTGTTCGAATGCCTTTGGCTGGTTTGTGTTCCAGGCTCTGCAATTCTAAACTTATCACATGGCTGGCCTTGAACTCTGCCTCCTTCACCCTCAAAGCTGTAGGGGCAGAGATTTGCATTCTTTGCCTTGTAACCTTTATTGCATCCAGAAATGAATACAGGGACAGGGATTGTCCCTTGTCCCATTATTCCCAGCCCCTCGTCAGCTCCCCTCTGACCCTGTAGCTATCTTGCCTGACTTGTAGAAGTAGCCATGGCACCTCATTTGGTGTGTGCCTTTCTAAACGTGTGTGTGTGTGTGTGTGTGTGCGCGCATGCACACACACACATGCAAGCGCACAGAAAGAGAGTAGATTATCTTAAAAGAAAAATCCATTGCTGTTCAATCTGGAGGTGATCAATACTTTCTGCTACCATGCCAGAACATCTGAGAAGTATTCAAGGTGAAAAAAAAAAAAGAGAGAGAAAGAGAATGGGGAGGGGGAGGGAGAGAGAGAGATAGAGGGAGAGGGATATGGGCTAGCTGAGTGTGGTGGTGCACACCTGTAATCCCAGCCACTCTAGAGGTTGAGGCAGGAGGATTATAAGTTCAAGGCCAGCCTCAGCAACTCATCAAGGCCCTTAGCAACTTGGCGAGACTCTGTCCCAAATTAAAAAATAAAAAGGGCTGGGGATATAGCTCAGGAGTAAATTACCTTTGGGTTCCTTCGCCAGTACAAAAAAGAAAAAAGAGATGGGCTGATGCTTGGGATCCCCTGTTTGAGTCCCTGGATTCTCTTGACTCTTCAATACCAATTTGAATTAATTTCAATTTACATAAAAAAACATGTGGCTAGGGGTTACATTGGACAGCATGGTCTAGGAGAGACCTGGAGGAAGAAACCTGACAGGGAGAGCCATGGCCCCAGGTTCTCCCACCTGGTTCTCCTTTCTAGGGCTCTAGCCCTGATCCATGGGATAACTTGAATTCTGCAGATGACAACTGTTAGATATAGGCACACTCATTGGAGGTCAAGAGAGAGGGGACGATAGCATCTGCCGTAAAATAAAAATAGATTGAGTCTATTTCTTTGTTTTTATAAGGACAATCACATGGCCAAATTCTGTGCTATAGTCATGTGTTGAGTCAAAGAAGGAAATCCCCTGCCTCAGTATCTCAGGCCAACTTACTGGTCTCACCCTAAGTGACTCAGGGACATCTTGTCCATTCCTGGACCCAGGATGGAGCAGCTGGTTAGCATTTCTCTTTTTGCTCTTTCCTTCCTTCTCACTGTGCTAGAGTTTGAACCCGGGGCCTGCTACAGGCCAAGCATGCGGTGTCTCACTGAGCCACACCCCTGTCCCCATTTCTCTTTCTGGATTGTATCTCAAAAAAAAAAAAAAAAAGTTTCAATCTCTATGTTTGTTTTTTGAGCTTTTTATGTGAGGTCTTTGGTAATCACAATCGGCCCTAAAGAGCTCTTTTTGCCCCAACGGGCAGGGAGCAAATATCTGGAAAGTCTGAAGATGATTTTGTGGGGAGTCAAGAGGTACCAAACAGCCTGTTCTTGGAACCAAAAACGGTGTGATGTGTACCTGGCACCCTCTCATCCAAATCTGTGTGCGTCTGATTTTCTTCCATCTCTTCTCAAATCTTTGTGTGGCCAGAGGATACTAATTCGTTTAGTCGTGTTGTAACTTTCAGGCGTCCTTGAGGCAGCAAGCATACCTGAAGGTAGTAGATACATGTGGGTCTTTGTTTCTCAAATAAAAATTTTAAAAAGTGAAAAAAAAAATCTCATTTTTTAAAATTAAAAAACAATTTCAGCCCACTATTTAAAAATGAAACAAAGATGGGGATGGTGGCTCACAGCTGTAATCCCAGCTACTCAGGAGGCTGAGACAGGAGGATTGCAAGTTTGAGGCCAGCTTAGGCAAGAACTTGCTTCAAAATAAAAAATAAAAGGGGCTGGGGAAGGTGGCTCAGTGGTCAATTCCCACCAAAATAAATAAATAAAATAAGTATTAAAAAAAGAAAACAAAAGTAGAAAGAAGAAAGCAAACATCACCAAAACCTTCATCCAAAGATCACAATTAGTAATTTTTTTTTTCCTTGAGATGGGGTCTCACTAAGTTGCCCAGGCTGACCTTGAACTTATGTCCTGCCTCACCCGTGTGTGTGGGATTGCAGGTGTACACCACAGCACCAGCCCAGTTAATAATACTTTGATGACTATTATTTCAGACATTTTCTCTGCATGTGTGCACATGTATCCATTCTTATGTCTGCAGCATCTGGAAATGGTGCAAAAGAAAAACCTGGGGCCATAGCTCTCCTTGTCAGATTTCTGTTTCTAGAAAGAGGGGATAGTTGATCACTCATTAACTTGGTCTAGATAATGGTTCAGAACATTGCCCTGTTCCTCTTCCCACTATGGCCTCCATACTCTTTTCTACACCCTGCCTTTTCCCCAGAAATCCCAGCTCCATCTAGAGGCCCAGGGCCCTATCCTGCCTCACCCTGTGAGGGTTTCTGTCCTTACTAAGCAGATGGACGTGCAATCTTCATGCACCCCAGGGAAATCCGCTGTGAGGGCTGTGCTCATCATCATGTTCATCTCATCTTGGTGACACTTGGCCACCAAGTAGCCTGTGTTAGTCAGCTTTCTGTTGCTGTGACACAATATTTGAGATAAACAACTTAAAAGGAAGAAAGGTTTGTTTTAACTCATGGTTTCAGGCCATGGTCGTTGGCTCCTTTGTTTGGGGGCCTGTAGTGAGGCAGCACATCATAGAGGGGAGCCCAAGGTAGAGCAAAGCTACTTACCTCATGGTGACCAGGAAGCAGAGGGAGAGAGGAAGAGGCTGGGGTCCTAATGATCCCTTCAAGGGTGCACCCCAATAACCTAACTCACTCCCCTAAGGCTCCACCTCCTCCTAAGGTCCCACCAGCTCCCAATAGCCCCAGAGGCTGGGGACAAGCATTTACCACATGGCCTCTGGAGGAGTTAGGATGTTACCTATTGTAGTGCCCCTGCCCAGACATTTCAACCCTTCTCCACTGGGAAGTTGTGAAACAACAGTGTGACTCACTACAACACTTCAAGGGTAGGGAGGGGCATCAATAAAACTTGATTTCTATCATAATTTTCTGTCAATCAGGCCAGACCCCCCTCCCTTTAAGCCTTGGTGTTTTCATCTTTAAAATGAGGATGGAATTGCTGGCAAGATAGGGTTAGATACAGATGGCGATATAAAAGGCCAAGAGAAAGACAGATTCCTAGACAAGTGGCTGATTGTTTCCCAAAAGGTTTCTGAAGGTATCCACACCTGATGTTCCAGATCGGGTTCCTGGCTTTATCAGTCCGGAATTTGGATTATTAGTTCATTCAGATAAAGCTCTGGGGTAGGTACTGGTGTTGGGAAGAGACTCACGTTATCAAACTCACGATAGAATGAAAGAATGCACTTTTGTAAACAATAAGAACTATGGCTTGTCTTGTTAATTGGAAAATTTACAGGGAAAATAAATTATAAGTTGAAGATTCCTGGGTGAACCACAAACAGAGCCAGGAATTCGCTGGGTGATCTTAGTGTTAATGTTATCTGATCGTGATAGGGCAGCTATGTCCCCCATGGTCACGGTGCTGCTGCATGGGCAGGCTGGGGCACATGGCTCAGGGCAACCTCTCAGCTCCTGGCTCCCTGCCCAGAGCTTGCTCAGACATGAATATATTAGCATTTCTCATTAGGGGGCAGCAGAGCTCCTACCTAGATTATCTAGGTAGGGCATTACTTTCATTGGAAGCCACTGGGCGTTGTTATCAAAAAGGGTGCCATCAAGAAAGTTAAGAAAATATAGAATTAAAAGGTTTAAAAAAAATTATCCTATTCCTCAGAGGCTTTGAACGTGAGTGTGTTCAAGGCTGGATTCCAGTGCATAACAAAGCAGCACTCACCCGACCTTTTCTGCTCAGCCTCTCTGCAAAACGGGGTAACAGTACCTCCCCCACAGGGGTATTAAGGGGAAGAAGTGAGTTAATAGGTACAAAGAGCTCAGAACAGTGAGTGCATGGCACAAATTGAACTCTATGTGTTTGCTATTATCATTGTACACTGAATTTTAGATGACTTCCACACCTGCTTATACTATATATATGTACACCCAGAGACATATGTGGTCCTTCTCTGTGCTTTAAAACTTTGAATAAATGGAATTACACCCAGCTTGTCAGTTTGCAACTTACTTTTCCCTTTAATGTTAAGACTGTGTATAATATTGATATAAGTATTTAACATTGATGTATTTCCAGTTTATTCATCTATATTGCTATAATAGATTCCACTGTATAAATCACCACCACATAATTATGTATAACATGTTGAAATACATTCTACTGTCATGTATACCTAAAAAGAACAAAAAAATTTTATTCCAAAAAATTAATTATTCTCATTTTATTGGGCATGTAGGTTTTTTTCTAGTCTTTGCTGTTATAAATAATTATATTGAAAATATTCTTGTGCATGTCTCCTTGTAGGTTTTGCATTTGATCTGCCGGGATGAATTCTGTGGGTTTTTTTTGCAGTTGAATTCTCACAGAGTAATCTTATTATTAAGTTCTTAGGGGGATAATGGAAATTATATAACATACTGAAAACGCAGTGCCTGGCTCAGAAAAAGGTGCCCTGTTATCCCACACACTTTCATTTGTCTTTCCCCATCATAGCATAAACCCCAAGAAGAGGAAATGGGAAATCTCGGCAGGTTATTTTTCTCAACAGCCTTCAGATCTTGAGGCAAGTTGTTTGGTCTTTGGGCCTCACGCTTGATCATTTGCAAAGTGAGCTGTTCTCTCTCGGGTCTTTCCAGACTTCTGTCTGTATTCTACAGGATCTCAAATGGTGTTGGGGCAGAGAAAGCACTCAGTAAATACTTGTTGATTGAAATGGGGCCAAGGTGACAAGATGCACTTTTAAATAGCTGTTCCATGAGTGTCAGAACAGAGTGTTCTCCTAGAGTACAGGACACAGAGACTCATAGAAAGCTTTTGGGAAACCTTAAAACAGGGAAAGTCCCCCAAAGCAGACATTGGCTCAATTATCATAGAAGAAACATCAGGAAATTGCATAATTTTGTAGGAACCAGATTAAAAATGCTAGCGGAAGGGGACATTCCATCTTCAAGAGACACAAAGCAGGAGGCAGGACCCAGTTGTTACTCAGAGAGAAATAACATAGGAATTCAACAGTCTCTAAACATCCTCTCCCCTACGAATGGTTTGCTGTCTTTGAAGATTTTAAAAACAAGGACAGAAGGTTATCACTTCCACCAGCAGACAAAATGTTCTAATGTCCCCATCTAAAAGTTCTCTCCTTTGACCTTGAATTCTCCTCCTAGGACTCCCGTGTTGGACCTCCTCACCCCTGATCAGAGCACAGAAGGGTCTTTTGAGATAATAACGCATCCAGGTCTCCCGTGGACCCATATAAAGCCTTCCAATGTAAGAACACACAGAGCTCCTGCTGGGGACACTGAGTAGAACCAACACTCTGCAGAGGAGACAAAGAAATACTAAAGAGAAGTGGATAAGGACAGACAGACCCAAACCAAGATATGGACACGATCATACCAGAAAGTAGAACATTCCCAACCGTGGCTAAGACGGCTGGTTGTCTCCAAACATCTCGTCTTCCCTCCTGAATAAAAATTTAAGCCGGTGTGTTTCATTGCTGTGACCAAAATACCTGACAAGCACAACTTAGAGAAGGAAAAGTTTATTTTGGACTCATTGATTTCAGAAGTTGTCTGTGGTCAGCCGACTCCATTGCTGGGGGCCAGAGTGGGGTGGAGCATCATGGCTGAAGGGAATGGTGGGGGAAAGTTGCTCAGCTCTTGGAGGCCAGAGAAGCAAGAGAGAGAAGGTAAAGGGGACACAGGGAGGATGACCCCTTCCAGGACATGCCACCAGGGACCCTCCTCCTTCAGCTGTGCCCTACCCTCAAATGGTTACCCCCCAGTCCATTCAAACTAGGATGGACTAATCATGTTATAGCTCCCCTAATCCAATCATTTCACCTCTGAATATTCCTGTATTAACAAAAGAGATTTTGGGGGACACCTCATCTCCCAACCATAACAGCCAGGCTCACAGATGTTCACTCAAAAAAATCAATTTCCCAGGCTGCTTTGCAATTAGGTGTGGCCACATAACTAGGATCTGGCCAATGGAATTTGAGTTAAAGTGACTGATGTGTGCAAATTTCTAGCACTCAAAAGGAAGAGGGTGTCTTCTGCTGACTTCTTCTCTGCCTTATGGCTGGAATGGAGATCTTGTGGTGGCAGCTAGAGTATCGCTCTTGAGTCATGTTAGGAATTGAGCTGTGTCCTCACCAAATTCAAATGTGGAAGCACAAATACCCAGTGTGACTGTGTTTGGAGATGGGGATAGAAGGAGGTGATTAAGATGAGGTCACAGGACTGGTGTCCTTTAAGAAGAGGTACTGGCACCAGGTTTGTGCACTCAGGGGAAAGCCTGTGTGGACAAGTGAGAAGGTAGGTGTCTGCAAGGCAGGAAGAGAGGCTTCACCAGGAACCAACCCTGCTGGCACCTCAGCTTTGGGCTTCCAGCCTCCAGAACTGTGAGAAAATAAGTTTCTGTTGGTTAAGCCACCAAATCTGGGCATTCTATTATGGCAGCCTAATGCAGGCTCAAGATGTGATGACAAGACAATAAAATTAGAAAGATCCTGGGTTTATGATGATTGTGACATTACCATAAGAGCCCTTAGCCCCCTTCCTGAGCCTCTACCCGACAGTACACGAACTTCTACTAAGTCACTGTTATTGTGGGGTCTTTACTAAAACAGCCAATATAACACAGCAACCCTCCTGGGTAAAAGAAGCTGGGTGGTTGTTCTGGTTTGGATATAAGGTGTCCCCAGGAAAAGCACATGTGTTAGGCAACATAGCAAAGTTCAGAAGTGAAATGATTAGAGTGAGAGCTATAACCTCATTGGAGGGTTAGTCCATTTGATGGATTCATAATTTGGATGGACTACTGGGTGATAACTGTAGGCAGGTGGGGCATGGCTGGAGGAAGTAGGTCACTTGCGAGTGTGGACTTGGACTATGTCTTGTCCCTGGCTTCTCTCTCTCTCTCTCTCTCTCTCTCTCTCTCTCTCTCTCCTTTCCAGCTTTACCACAAGCTCAGCACCTTTCTTTCACTGTTTTTGTCCTTCTGCCATGAGGTTCCACCTTGAGCCCACAGTAATGGAGCCAGCTGACCTTGGACTGAACCTGTGAAACTGTAAGCCCAAAAGGTACTTTCCCTTGTCTAAGTTGTTAAGTTTTGGTTATAGCAACAAAAAATATGACTAACACCATGGTCAAAGTGAAATATCCCTTTATTATATATTTGTAATTAGTCATAGTGTTTAATTTAACTCTATAGTAATATCAGTTAATAATTTGTCCATAGTGAAGTAAATTATTTTCAAATATGTCCTTTTTTTTGTCTTGCAGCCTAATTAAACCCCTAACTAGGTATTTATTACACAATTATTTGGACTGAGATGATATCCACTAAATATATGTTCACTAAGCTGGTATATGACAGGGATGTTCTGGAATTTTCTGTAGCTACCTGCCCTTTCATCTTTCATTTGATTGAACAGGAGATGGTACTCAGGATTTAGAATGTCTGACTGGAGTAGGACAAATGCTATAGTTTGAATCTAAAACGTTCCCCCAAATTCCATGGGTTACAGGCTTGGTTGTCAGCTTGGTACTATTGGAAGGCAGTGAAACTTTTAAGAGGTACAGCCTAGAGTGGAAAGAAGTTAGGTCGCTGCAAGGGGGTGTGTCCATGAAGGGGATATGTGACCCTGGGCACTGCTTCTCTTTCTTTTTCACTTCCCAGCATGTGCTCCCACATAACATACCATGCTGCACAGGCCTCATGCAGCAGGGCCAACCAACCGTGGACTGAAACCTCTGAACCCATGAGTCAAAACAAACCTTTCTTCTTCCTAGGTTGAACATCTCAGGGATTTTGTCATAGTCGCCGAAAGCTGACAAACCCTGACAGGTAATCATGTGTTTGCAATGCTTCTGATCTGTAGCCTTGCAGAGAGATGAAAACCACAATCTACAAATGTTATCAGAAAGCTCAAAAAAGGATGTATGAGAATGGAAAGGATTTTGTGTTGAACTTGATTCACTCTATTCGTTAGTTAACTGTAATAAAGAACTCAGGGTTTAAATCAGTTCCCCTCTTCAGATGAACTATGTAGAAACAGATGCTAAAATTTACCCTTAAACTATCTTAAATGTAACATAGTTAATATTATTGAAATAACTTTTTGAAGTTGATAGAAGGGATATGTTGAGTTAATTTATGTTTGGGTGTATGGAAACCTTCCTATATCATGAATCTGAAGGATGGCCTGGCGGCCTGTGGGATATTTACACAGCACACATGTGTGTGTGTATACAATACACTTACGAACCCTCTGTATCATTTGTCTTCCACCGCTCAAAGTCCTCTTCAGAATCGAGCTACCTCTGCGTTTGCTTCTTTCCTGTGACATTTGCTATTTCTCTGCATCTGGCCCAGTTCCTTTCCTCCTGGTTTACAATAACCATTCCCCTGGTTAAAGATGTATGGATAGCCACCCGCTCTGACTCTTAATAGTGCTCTTAAAATGGATGGCAGTTTTTGCTAGGAATTTTAAGGATTCACAAAATCAAATATAAACTTTCCATTTGTCAGTCCCAGAGTGTGGGAACCTGACCTCTGAGATACAGGCCATATTTTATTCCTCCATCTTAAAGAAGTTCCCTTTCTTCCTTTTCTTTTCTTCCCCCACCCCCCTTTTTTTTAATCTTGAGATAGGTTCTCACTAAATTGCTGAGGCTGACCTTGACCTCCAGATCCTCCTGCCTTAGCCTCCTGAAGAGCTGGAATTACAGATGTGCACCATTGTGCCTGCTTGTGCCTCGATTTCTAATTGAATGCCAGGCATTGTGTTTGGAGGACAGTAGTGACAGAGATAAATGGAATTCATGCTCCTCCTCTGTCCAGCTATTAGTGTGGAGGAGTTGAGCTAGATCTGGGCTTTGCTGTTGCTGTCATTACCTTCTGAGAACAGTAGCCTTTCAGCTCCTCTGGTGCGCTGTCTTCAGCCTTTCTTAGTGAGAGGATTTGGATGCTAGGGTAATTTTTTCTGGACCACTATACCCTCAGGTGCCAGCTACCCCTGTTTGAGTCCCTGGATTCTCTTGACTCTTCAATACCAATTTGAATTAATTTCAATTTACATAAAAAAACATGTGGCTAGGGGTTACATTGGACAGCATGGTCTAGGAGAGACCTGGAGGAAGAAACCTGANTCCTTCCTTCCTTCCTCTCTCTCTCTCTCTCTCTCTCTCTTTCTTTCTTTCTTGGGATTGAACCCAGGGATGCTTTCCCACTACTGAGCTACATCCCCAACTCTTTGTATTTTTTTTATTTTGAGACAGGGTCTCACTGAGTTGCTTTAGGGTCTTGCTAAGTTGCTGAGGCTGGCCTCGAACTTGTGATCCTCCTGCCTCAGCCTTCAGAGTCGCAGGTGTGTGCTATGGCACCTGGCTATTGCTTGTTTCTTGATGCTAGGCTCTTGAATGGGTCACAGTGGGGGAATCCTCAATTCTCCTGTGTTATGCGGCACTCCTGGTTTAGCCTCAGTCTTAGGCAGGGACTGTGTGCCTTGATCTTGAAATTAGGCCTCTCCCCTCACTGCCCATGACCCCAAATTACGTCTTGTAAAGTGTATACTCCTGGGCAGAAGGTTCCCCTGCACCCACCCCAGGGGCATCAGCCCTCTGCTTTGCCTTGGTGCAGGATCCTGGGTCCAGGTGGTTCTCTTGCCCCCTCCTCTCAGGGAGGATGGTTTTTGTTTCCATCTTCCCCCAGAAGCAGTGGATCTTCACCTTATTTCTCGGGGGCAGGAAGGAAGCATGAATACTGTCACCCCAGAGGCAGATGGGGTTTCTTGAGCACAGAGACTTTTGTGGTATGTCACCCAGTGGCTCAAGAGTTCAGCTGTGTTTGACAGAGGGCTGGGGACAGCATGTAGAATTTTCCAGTTCTCCAGTGGAATGAAACCCCTTCTTTCAGGCCAGGGGCACTGAGGGGTGCTGTGGCCACTCTCCTGTCCTGTCTTCAATCTTCAATCTGGTGTCAGAAGCAAGGAGAAGCTTGAGAGTGAGAATTCCCCTTGTGTCCGGCTCTCGGTAAAGCAGGCCGCACAAGGTCTTCAGGAATGTCTGAAGAACTTCAGCTCCTCTCTCCTTATGTCTTTGACAGCCGTCTTTCCTCAGTGTGCATTGTCAGATGGAAACGCCCCACGGAACTCATTTCTCCTGGCAAAGTCCTGTCACTTATTTGGTTGTCTGGAGACCTCCGTTCTCTGAGTGCCTCAAACAAGTAACGATTGTGTGGTGATCTACAGAACCCTGCTTCCTCCCTCACTTCCCACGTCATCTGTTCCCAGTGTCAGCCAGACTGGTCATTTAAAAACTCACATCAGATCATGACATTTCTTTGCTTGAAACCTTGCAACCAGTCTCTACCTATCATCAAATCAACGTTTTTAAATGCTTGACAGGGTTTACGTGATCTGCTTGTTGCTGTGCCTTCCAACCTGACCACTTTGCAATGGCTGCTGCCTCTCTCTGAGCTGCATAATTACCCCTCCCTTCCCCTTTGGGTCTGTGCTCAAAGGACTCTCTTGACCCTGCTATGTCTATTGCTGCTCACCCTACTCATAATTCTAATCCTGCTTTTTCTTTTTCCTATCATATTTATCACTTTCTAGCGTACTACATGACTTATTATTGTCGTTATTATTATGGTGCTGGGGATTGAACCCGGGCCTCACACATGCTAGGCAAGCACTCTTCCACTGAGCGACATCCCCAGTCCTTTTATTTTTATCTTAAGACAGACTCTTGCTAAATTGCCCAGGCTGGCCTCCAACTTGTGGTCCTCCTGCCTCCGTCTCCTGGAAAGCTGGGATTATAGGTGTGGTCCACCATGATTGGCTCCTGATTTACTTCTTTATTAAGTCTTTTTGCTTCTTTTCTGTCTCTTTCTGTTGGACTGTGAACTTCAAAAGTAGAAGAATTCTTACTTGTTGAATAAATGCTGATGGCAGTGTTATCTGTGGCTTGGGCTGCTGAAAGTGACCTATTGCTGGGATGGCGGCAAGTAAATGCTGAGTTTGTGACTCATGAGATCTATCCCATAATGCAATATGCAAAACTAAAATCCACATGCATGAAAGAAACGTACTCATTTTGCAAGCTCACACATCGACAAAGATATGTTCTAAACACACTGGAAGGGGTGCTGGTAGGAAAGGGCAATGAGAACATGGAAGGGAGATAAAGGGAAAGAAAGAAAGAAGAAGGAAAAGTGGAAGAAAGAAAGGGACTTCCCAAGGACAAATTAAAATAATGCATCATGAGCTGAGAATGCAAAATAATTTGACATTAGGCGTGAAAGGTTTAAAAATGCACTTCAGAACTTTTGCTAACTCAAATTGCTCTTTCCTCCCTGAGTCAGAACAGAGGTTTCCTGTGGTTTTCCTTCTCAGGTGGGGAGCCTGCGGTGTAGACAAGGTAAATTATACAAGAGCTGAGAGTAAGAGGCCAGATCCTCCAGGCTCTGGCCTCAGCAAGGCCACGCTGCACTGTCTGGAGTGACTGTTGGCAGTGCCACACAGCTGCCCAGCCTGCTCCGCGGTGTGTTCTCCTCTCTCCCCTCCAACAGATAGGTCTTCTGTCTCCAGTGTAAACTCTGTTTTCCTCCCTCTTCCATCTTCTACTTATTATTGTCATTATTATTATGGTGCTGGGGATTGAACCTGGGACTCAGTTAAAAACAGATTAAAAATAACCTGTTTTTAATCTGAAATGGAATTCTCAGTCCTCTCCTTCTTTCTTTTTTTTGGTTCTGGGGATTGAACTCCGGGGCACTTAACCACTGAGCCATATTCCCAGCCCCCCTTTTTTTTTGTATTTTATTAGAGACAAGGTCTCACTGAGTTGTTTAGGGCCTCGCTAAGTTGCTGAGGCTGGCTCTGAACTCACGATCCTCCTGCCTCAGCTTCCCAAGCTGCTGGGATGACACGCGTGCAACATCACGTCTGGCTCACTCAACTTTCTTTTTTGCTGCTTAAGATCAGTTACGCACTCTGAGAGTGTATGTAGTTACTGACATGCGTGAAGCAATGAACACAAAACAAATTTCAGAGTAAAGAGCCAACCTGCATGGGCCCTGTCCTGTGTGGTTCATATATTCTGGAATATTCCTGAGATCCAGCTTTGCATTTCTCTGAGACCCACAAATGTTTATTAGGAAACTCTCCTATCTGCTTGGGACATACAGTAACACTGTGCAGGTCTTTTCCTCATCCAGCTCACAGGGAGTGTGTTTTACATCAGTTTTTTTTAAATATCCCCAACCCTAAAAGAAGTGATTTACTACCTTTCATAAAGAGGTGCACAAGGAAGGGACTTCCCAAGGACAAGAGGATGGCAAGGAAACTTCAGCTGCTTAGGAAGAAGGAGCCTGGCTGGGGCTGGTCCTCACCTGCCTAGGAGCTGCATGCATCTGAGAGGAAGGGAGATGGGGCTGTGGGCCTGCTAGTTTCATGTGTTGGAAGCTCAGTCCTCAGTGTAGCGATGTTATGAGGTAGAAGGACCTTTAAGAGGTGGGGTCTGTTGGGAGGTCATGACTGGCCCCTCCCCAGTCCCTCTTAGCTCTCTGTTAAGCCGGGAATCTCTCTCTTCCATATACTTTGCCATAATGTGCTTATCAGAGCTGAGATGATGCCAGCGTCATGCCCTGGAGGAACTGAGAACTAAATATTCTCTTCTGTATACCCAGCCTCAGGTGTTTCATAATAGTAACAGAAAGCGGACGAGCACAGTGCCCTTCAATAGAAATACCCAAAAAGGTCCCTGAGGAGCTATTCCAGCAGAAGAGGAAACTGATGTTAGAATTGAACCAAAGGCCTTTGAGGGCAAAGCTGATGTAAGAAATGCACTCACTCAAGAAGGGAGTTAGAGGGTCATCAGCACATCTCCCTCATGTGGTACTTACAGAGCAAGTCTTCTTGAGGTTTCAGGATAGATGGGCTAGAAACATATGAATTCCATTCCCCTAGCATCTCAGATGTCTTTCACAAAGAGGGGGAAACTGATTTGGATACATACACCTGAGGTTACCCTTAGTCCCCAAACCTCCTAACATATTTTAAGCCATTTTACTGATTTCAAAAAATAAAGTCGTTTTCTAGACAGGAACATGTTCTTAGCTTGAGTAATAAATAGTAGGCATTCCACCTTCCTAGGTAAATTTTCCTAGGTAGCAAGTCTGGCCAGGGCCCCAGACACCTGCGGCCTGGGGAGAATTTCTAGGAACTGTAGGTCATTACTGGCAGGTGCTTCTTCCTATTCCCATGAGCTTCTCACTCTCATTCTCTAGTAAGTTGGCTACATGTGTCCCTTATGACAGAGGCAACGTTCCTGCAGAGAGAGGAGGTGAGAAGGTATTCATTTGTTGAAAGCCATTTTCTCATTTATTTATTTACTTATATAACAAATATTTATCCAACACCTTCCTGAGTGCTGCTGGTTGCATCTTTGGTGTGATAGACTGTATTCCTTGACCAGCACTGCTGTAACTATGTTACCCAAAATGGGCGGTATGAACAACAGATGCATATCATCTCACGGTTTTGGAGATCAGACGTCCAAGGTCAAGGTGTTGGCAGGGTTGGCTCTTTCTGAGGCAAGTAAGGGAATCTCCATGACTCTCTCCTAGCTGCTGGTAGTTTGCTGACAGTCTTTGGCATTCCTTGGTTTATAGAAACATCATCCTGATCTCTGCTTCATCTTACATGATATTGGCCCTGGTGTGTGAAGCTGTCTCCAAATTTCCCCTTTCAATAAGGACACAGTCACAGTGGGATGAAGGCCCACCTCAGTGGCTTCCTCTTGACTTTATTACCTCCTTAAAGACCCCACGAGGTCTTTAACTTACCGTGGTTCCACTCAGAATTTCCGATTGTACAATGATGCCAGAGTGATTTGCATTCAGTAGCAGCAGTAGTTTGAAGTTTGAATTTTGAAGTTTTCCTAGACTAGTTTAATACAGCTGGACACTCATGGTGTTGGGCAGCATCAGGGAGCACAGCTCCCAGGCAGCCACACCATCATGAGGGGAACCACCAGAATCCCACAGTGCTCTGGGTGGCTAGCGAGGATGTTTGGTAAGTTACGGGCATTCAATGCATTTTTTTTTCTTAAAATATTTTTTCAATTTATGATGGATTTACTGGCTGTAACCTCATCATAACTCAAGAAGCACCTGTAACTCCAACTAAGGTCATGTTCTGAGGTTTGTGGGTTAGGATTCCAACATATAAACGTGGGGTGCACACAATTCAATCTGTAACATGGGCCAACCAATATCAGATTGGCTGCTTTTCCCTTTTACCCTTCCTTGAACTGCAGGAGTATAACTCCTCTGCACAGCTGTGTTTCCCCAAACTTGGGAGCCAAGAGTACCCAACAATGCTGCAGGAAATAGAAATTTTATCTAGGAGGTGTAGGTGGACCTAGAGATCCTTTTAGTAAAGAACCTACTTGTATTTTGATTCAGAAAATTAGATGGTTGTGAGAAGTTCCCAATCCTCTTTTAAGACATAAGGTAGAAGCATGTACCTTGGCAGGTGTTACTTCAAGTGTCCAAGGCTGACATCATTTTTTTGAATTATGTAAAATACGATTTGAATTTTATTCTCTTTCTCTGTAACCAACAAGCTATTATAATTTGGTCTGGGGGAACAAAGGTAAGTTGAACAAAATTAATGTTACCTATCACATGGCAAGAAAAATATTCTGAAACTATAATTTTTACATTTCTTTAGCTAATGCTGCACATTTGTATCCTATTCACAGAATCAGGGAATCAGAGAACTTTAGAGCTGAAAATGTCTTTGGAAATCAACTCTTGGAAATTTTGCATTGAACTCAGGAAGCAGTTAGCCAGGAGAGAAGGCTTCTTCAAGGTACTGGCCATGCTAACAATTCCCACGTGCCCAGCATGCTAAGCACTCTCTGTAGATTGTCTGGTTTTCCCACATGGTTGGTAAGCTGAGAGGGGAACACAGGGACTTGTCACTACCTCGTGACAGTGGATTCCTGGTAGAGGCGGGGTGTGCAGCCAAGCCTACTGACCCCAGCCTAGAGTTTTTCCACTTTCCACCTAGCTTTCTGTCTTGCCTGACTCCCAGCCCAGCTATGCATACACTTTTGGAACAATCTCTGTGCCGTACAAACCTAATCAGAACTGTTTTTTTTTTTCTTTTTACAAATCTGCAATCATCTTCTCTTACCTACCAAGGTTAATATTCAATGTCCATGACAAAAAAAAAAAAAAAAATTCTACTCTTGTTTCTTACTCTTGTTCCCTTGCATCTACTACAAAGCTTTTCAGCCAAATTCAGTTCCCAGCTCATCTCTGAAAGAAGCCTGTCTCTTCTGCCTTTGTAGATGCTATTCCCTAGACCTAGAAGTCTATTCCCTCATTTTCCTTTAGAACAATCTCAAAATTCCTCTTTGTACTTTTTTTTTCTTTTGAAGGTGGAAGTGAGGCAGAGGGGGTTTTTCTGTTGCTTTTGGCTGAATTTTGCTAGAAAATGAGTTTGTGGAGATGTATTTCTGCAGTAGTATTCCAGCAGGGTTCTCTCAACTCCCAGCTTCACAGGAGTCAAGAGGCAATTGTGAGGAGGAGGCAATGTGGATTCCAGTCCCACCGCAGCCTTCTGACTTCCTACCTTCATGGAAGAGGTAGTTGTTCCCTTAACTGGTAAGTTCTGCAGTGTCCTAGAAGTCTCCTGAAGGCTCGACTTAGACCATGCTCCACTAGCACTTCCATTGATTCTCTCTCTCTCTCTCTTTTTTTTATCTTTTATTGTTTTTTAAAAATATGACAGCAGTGGAATGCATTCCAATTCTTATTACACATATAGAGCACAATTTTTCATATCTCTGTATATAAAGTATGTTCACGCCAATTTATGCCTTTATGCATGTACTTTGTTTTTTGTTTTGTTTTGCATTATAATTCTTGTTTCTTTGACCACCTGCAAACCTTCACATTTTTCCTAAGAAATTTCTTAAATTTACCATGTAGATTTAGATAAAATCACAAAGCCAGTGTTGCCTAACTTAACACCCCATATTTATTTTTTTGCATTATGTAAAATACGATTTGAATTTTATATAAACATAAATATGGGGTGTTAAGTTAGGCAACACTGGCTTTGAATTCTGGCTCTGCCAGCTCTTACCTGGGCAGCTCCAGCCTAGTTACTTGGTCCTTCTGAGCACCAGCTTCCTTACCTGTGAGCACTGCAGCACTCATACATGGAGTAACTTTCCACTCTTCTGAGCTGCCTCTTGATGATTTTTATCAGGCTGTAGGGACCTCGTGAGTCACTCGGAAAATACCAACCACAGAAACCAACACGTTCACATCTGCTACTCAGGCCTCATCTCCCCCACGGAGCAAGCTGGAAATGCTGACGTGTCCTTCAGTTCTCCTTTTGCCACAATTTGGGCAGCTATGGCCCCTTTGATTTTGGATGCAAGGCTGTGAGTCACCCTTCCCTAGTCCAATTCCCTACAGAAAGAGATGATTGGAATTCTAACTTCCCAGCTCATTCTTCCTATGTTCATAGATGCTTACTCTCACAAGGCCCCCTGGGGGTCATGTGGTCCAATCCTCCCAAGGAAATCTGTGGTGCCCTGCTAAGGACTTCCCTCCACTGCCAGCCTCACCAAGGGGCATCTGGCCCCTGCTGAATGTCTCTACCTTGTCCCAGGGCAGCCTGTTCTGGGTTTTGACAGCACAATCATTATAAAGTCCTTCCCAATCTTTTCAGTCTGTCTCGTTTCTGGGAGGTTCACCACTTTGGAATTTTAACTCCCAGCACAGGATGGGATAATACAAGGACTGTGCTCCTCAGAAAGCTAATCTAATTCCTTATATTTATCCTCAAAGATGTCAGTTTGGGGGGATTTGAGGCAATTCCTCTTCTGCTGCTGCTATCTCCACATGGGCTAGTGATTTCCGTATGTTTTTAATTAAGCACCTCCATCAGCAAATAATCTTCAGCATGCATCTCTCAACATATCTATTTTTATTTATGTAATTGAATATATACTGTGTATACATGTTAACATTATATAATTAGTGACATAAAATAGATATTAAAGGACATAAAAATGTGAGAAGAAGTTCAAATATTTTTGAACGAGATCGTCTTGCACATCCATTGAACTGCGTGTATCTATCTTCTTTGGAAAACATTGACCTCCATAGGATTTTCCTCACAGCATGGAGGCTCCTTATATTTTTTTGTTCACTGATGTATCCTATTGCTTAGAACAGTGCCTGTCACACTGGACATTTCTAGGAATTTTTTTTTTTTTTTTTGCATCATAGAATGATTCCCAGTCATAACATTCCTGTTCTCAAATAATATTACTATGCTATTTATAGCATAGGCTCTTTGTGTCTATCAAACAGCTTCAACTGGATCTCCTTAGCAATTTCCTTCCTTTCTTCCTCCCTCCCTCTCCCCCCAACCCCTCTCTCTTTCTTGTGGTCTGAGGGTTGAACCCAGCATTCATGAATGCTAGGCAAGTGCCCTACCACTGAGCTACACCCCCAGCCCTCTTTAAGATATTTTCTGGGACAGGTTCTTGCTAAGTTGCCCAGGCTGACTTCAAACTTGCAATCCTCCTGCCTCAGCCTCAGCCTCAGCTGTGATTACAGGTGTGCACCACCACACCGGGCACCATTTGGGTTTCCCTGCATGCTTCATGATTGCTGCTGTCTGGCTAAACTGGTAGGAGCTAAACACACAACCAGGCTGATCAATCATACTTTCTTTATTTAATCTTTATTTTTTTGAGACAGAGTCTTGCTAAGTTGCCCAGGCTGGCCTTGAATGCATGATCCTCCCCTCAACCTCCAGAGTAGGTGGGAGGACAGGCTACCGGGCCCAGCTCTGATCTCACTTTTAATTAAGGGCCCTGTATCTTAGGGGCCACTATCCACTGCCTGACAATCCTAATATATCTGTCTCCAACCTCTTTTCCTGACCTGTGACTATGACATGCCTTCTCTCTTCTCAAAATTCCAACATGCTTCTACTTCCTCACTCCTACCTGAAAATTTAGCTAAGACACCTGGAGAGGATTCCTGTTGATAAGACCAAATCTACCACACTCGAAGCAATTGAAGTCCTATGTAAGTCCCCAGTAAGTAGCATTGTCCCTGTTCCTAAGAGTAGCCCTACCACCCTTGTACATGCTTCCATTTTCTATTCCTCTTGCTTACCCAAGCCTATTTTTCTATTTTTTTTTTTTCCAGCATTGGGGATTGAAGTCAGGGGTGCTTTACCTCCAAGATAAAGCTCTCCAGCCCTTTTAATTTTTATTATTATTTTAAATTTTGAGATAGCATCTTGCTGAGTTGCCCAGACTGACCTTGAACATGCAATCCTCCTGCCTCAACCTCCTGAGTAGCTGGGATTATAGGTGTTTGCCACCGTGTCTGGCTCACCAACAGCTTTGACTCCTACAATTCACCCACTTTGTCCTGCTTTGCTAATGTCCTCCCTTTCTACTGATTAATTCCCCCAAAGAACACAAAATAAAGTCCCCTTGACCTTTGTCCCCTTCAGCTCCTACCTCATCTCTCAGCGCTCCTGCAGGCCAAGATCTTTGAAGGAGTCCTCTCTAGTCCATTGTCACGTTCTTGCCTCCCATTCTTTCTTGAGTTTTGTCACCACCCCTTGGCCAACATGGCCCATGATTACCATCTAACTAGGTCCATTCTCTGCTCTTGCTTTTTCAGACCTCTCGGCAGCCTGTCACACAGAAGGTCACTTCCTCCTTCTCCAGACAATGTCTTCACTTGGTGTTCAGACCACTCTTTTGATTACACGATCATCTCCACTTGGTTGCCTTTCCCTTTCTTTTAAGCCTGATACAGTTGGGTAAAAAGAGACAAAGCATTTGCTCTCAGGAAGCAAAGGGGATCCAGATATGGTGGCGCATGCCTGTAATCCCAGCCATTCAGGAGGATTGCAAGTTTGAGGCCAGCTTCAGCAACTTAATGAGACCCTGCCTCAAAATAAAAAATAAAAAGGGCTGGGATGTAGCTCAGTGGTAAAGAGCCCCTGGGATAAATCCTCAGGACAGACAGACAAACCAAAGAAGAAGGAGGAGGAGGAGGGGGAGGAGGAGGAGGAGGAGAGGAGGAGGAGAAGGAGGAGAAGCNAAAAAAAAAAAAAAAAAAAAAAAAAAAGGAGAAAGAAAGAAAGGGAGATAATGACACAGGATACTAAGTACAATGGCATCTAATAATTGAAGGAGTTAATTTGGAGGCTCAGCTTGGGAGCTGCCATATTGAATAGGATGTCAGGGTTGGCCCCACTGTGCTGACATTTGAGTCGAAGCCTGAAGGAGGGGGGAGCTAGCCATGTGCATTTCTAGGTATGAGCAGGAACTAGATCCTGGTTATGTTCTAATCCCTAGCACCCAGCACAGTGGCCAACTCCCCGCCCAGCAGGCCTTCAAAGACATTGAATAAATGTGTGAATTGAGTTGTCCAGTTAAGAAGCTAGACTCTCCTTTTGTAGGGCCAGAGTTTGTGGGATTTCATTTCTATTGGGTAAATTTTGTTTTCTGCTTTTGCTAATCACATGGCCCTGGGGCTACATCCTGAAGACCATATGGGCGTTTTCACAGGGGTGGGCACAATCAAAGTCTGACAAGAAAAATTTTTTTGAAATTACAATTGGACATATGAAACATGTTTTTCAAAAAATAAGCAGAAATTGCACATTTCTCTAAGGCCAGTTTTGCCTTAGGTAATCAGGCACCCAGAACCCAAGTGCATCTTAGGATGCAGTCAAAACACATTGGGAATCTACATCAGGTCTCTGAGCCCCCAAACCTGTCTTTCTGGTTCTAATTTGAAGATCTAAATATGAAGGACATTTAAAAAAATATCCCAAACCACGTTTGGATAAGATCATTGAAAATGACAAATTAGCATGCAGATTTATTTATTTACTTTTTATTTATTTTTAAGAAAGAGATATGTAGAGGGAGATGTTGGGGCGTGGACATTGAGTTCTTTCAACTCTGGAAAATTGGATTCCCAGAGTTGTTGAAAGTCCTCCTAAGATAATATTCCCAAACGCTTGGCACCAAGCTTGCCGTCGTGTGACGCTCAGGAAATGCTGGTCCACACTTTTCTACAATAATTCTCCAGACTGTTAGTCAGCGTTCTGAGTGTTCTGGGTGTAGGAGGCTTCTCATGATGACAAGATCATTTTTCTCATATGGAAACATCAGGGCTGCAATATGACATTCCTGGGCCCCTTCCTCCATAACAATATCAATATGAGCTTTCTTTTTGATATCACTTTAATGATTTCAGCATTGTGTTTAATTTTTATTTTAGGAAAATTTTAATGGATTTTTCATAGGTCATAAAAATTTCATTTTTTTTTCTGGATTGAGACAAAAATAAAAACTTTTTTTTTTTAACATTGAAAGTTCTTTTTTTTTTTTTTGGTCCTATTTTTAAAAGATACAAAACCATGCACTCCTAAAGGCATGGAGGGTCCTGTGCTTAGTGGGTAATTGATGGCAAGAGAAACCAAAAAATGAGGAGTAGAGTGCAGCCACTTGAACTGTTTGAGAAAGGGGTCTTGCTTCTAAGGGGAGGTTTCTCTGTCCTCCAAATGGGTTTTCCTGGCTCTTTGGCCTTTCATTTTTCCTTCAGAGGGTTAGTGAAGGGAGGAAAAATATAAAATTTGTCCCTTGCAACTGAAGGTAAATAAAACAGCAATCTGTGATGGGGTTGGTAATCTTCAGCTAAGGACAGCAAAGGACTTATCTAAGGAGGAAATCACATGTTCCCATCCAGGCACACCCAGGCCTGGCATAAGACCTGTCCCAAGACCAGTGGTGATGTCTGCACACAGCCCTGAGACTGGAGACCCTTGGGGCCTCCAGGCAGATGAGCAGGAGTCACCTCTCAGGAGGGCAAAGCCAAACTGAGAACCTCCGCCTACTTTGGGGGCAGGTGACCCTGTACTATTACGGAATATCAAAGGGATGGCTAGTGGGACCCTTAGCCACTTTTCCTACAGTACTGGCCTATCTCCTGCATCTCTCGTGGACTCTGTGAATTGGTGTCCCAGGGACACAGGGCAGGAACCAGTGCTGCTGGAACTGAGCGGACAATGGGAGCCTTTTCTCAACTTTCCCAAAGGTCCCTGGGTGTCTCTTGGGCTTTTGTTTCTGTTGTGATGCTGGGTGGAACCCAGGGCCTTGCGCATGGTGCTCCACGGCTGAGCCCCACCCTCGTCCCCCTGGATTTCTCTTCTGTCCTTGGAGGATGAGCCCTGGTGGCTCTCTGCTGACATTCTTCCTCACTAAGCGATTTCCCCAGTATCCTGGGCATACACTAGATGAGGAAATGAAGAAATATGCTCCTCGGTTTTTGTCTTTTAATTTTAATTTCTTTCTTTTATTAATATTTATTGACAATAGGCATGATGCTCTTTCATTTAATAAATGATTATTGAGGACCTACTATGTGCCAGACACTGTTTTAGGCACTTGGAATATAACAGTAAACAAAATTAAAATCCCACCCTTGTGGAGCTGACATTTTAGAGGTGGAAATAGTAGGAAACAATGCCACAATATCACAGCACCACAATATCACAGTACTACAATATCACAGCACCACAATATCACAATACCACAATATCACAGTACCACAATATCACAGCACCACAATATCACAGCACCACAGTATCACAATACCACAATATCACAATACCACAATATCACAGTCTGCTATTTCTAAGGTGGCAGTGATAGGCGAGGCACTGCTATTCTATACTGCTAATTAGTTGTTGCATCATGATTTAATGTGTGCTAAAATGTGAAAAAAAATCATGCAACTTACAATTGGTTACATGTAGAAAATAAATCACAGTATAATAGAAGGTGGTTACAAAAAAAAAAAGGAAGAAAGCAAAGGACATTTGGGAGGGGGAATGGTAACATGGAACAAAGACTTGAAAGAAGTGGGACCATTAATTTAATGACGACTTGAAAGAACAGCATTATTATTGAAGTATAATTTACACATCATAAAATTCATCCTTTTAATTATATAATCCAGTGAATTTTAGTAAATTTATAGTTATGCAAGCCTTACCAAAATCCAATTTAGAACATTTTATTATGGTAGGGACAGTTAACATGAGGTTGTCTTTTGTAACAAAGTCTTAAGTGTCTAGCACAATACTCTTGACTAGAGGCACTGTGCTGCCAAGCAGATCTCCAGAAATTCATCCTCAGGCATGCCAGGAACCTTGTACCCTCTGTGTATCTTTGCCACATTTTGTTAATCCATTCATCCACTGAAGGGCATCTGGTTGGTTCCACAGTTTAACTATCGTGAATTGTGCTGCTATAAACATGGATGTGGCTGTGTCCCTGTAGTATGCTGTTTTAAGTCCTTTGGGTATAGACTGAGACATGTGGAATACAAATTGTAATGCATTCCACTGTTATTTATTTTTTAAAAAATCAATTCAAAAAAAGAAACTTAGTACCCTTAAGTTTTCTATGTGTCCCTTCTCCAGCCCCCGGTGACTACCATTTGCTCTGCTTCTGTGTTAACTTCAGATCCCTCATGTGAGATCACACGGTATTCATATTTCTTTGCTGGCTTATTTCACCTACCATATTGCACTGTCCTCTGGGTTCATCCATGTTGTCACAAATGGCAGGATTTCCTTCCTTAAAAATGACAGAGTACTATTCCTATGTGTGTGAGAATTTATCCACATATTCTTTATTCATCCATTCATTGACGACCATTTAGGTTGGTTTACCTCTTAGCTGTTGTGAATCGTGCTGCAATAGACACTGGGATAATAGTCTCTCTTCTAAGTCTTGATTTTTTAAATTCTTCGGAATAAATACCCAGTTGTAGGACGGCTGGGTTATATTGCAGGTCTATTTTTAGTTTTTTGATGACCTTCCACGTTGTGAGCCATAGCAGCCATACCATTTTATATTCCTACCAAGAGTGGTGTGTCAGGTCCCGATCTCTCCACATCCTGAACCACACTTACCTTTTACTGTTTTGACCATGGACCTCCTAAGATGCGTGAGACGGCATCTCCCTGTGGTTTTTGATTGCATTTTCCCAGTGACAAAGTGAACTCAAGCATCTTCTTTCCATCTATCTATTTGAATGGTGACGACTGAATGGCTGTGACCTCCAGGAAGGCAGACATAATTTGCTCACCGCTTGTCCCCACTGTTCAAGTTGTTATCGTTGGCATGTCCAGTTGGGGTCCAGGTCCTTGGTGTCCCAAACAAAGAATGGAACAAGACACACACAAGTAACAGGTGAAGTGCATGCAAATTTATTGAAACTGGAGGTGAGGGTAGTGCTCCATGGAGTAGAGCAGAGAGTGCTGAGCAAGAAAGTGGCTCAGGGCCCCAGTGTCTGGGAATCAGTGTCTTACATGCCGAGCTGCGAGGTGTTCTCTTTCCTATATGGACTGGGTGGAAGACCTTACCCCATTGGCTTCCATTAGTTACTTTATGATACCTGATCAGAATATTGTCCAATTTTAGAAGACCTAATTAGAATACATTTAAAATATCCAACCTGTGGCGTGAGTTGTCATGGTGACAAGTCCTCAGGGGCCCGACTTGTCATGGTAATGGGACTTACAGTAAACAGGGACATGACTTGTCTTCTGTCCCAGTGGCATCTTTCTTTTACCCTGTGTCTGCCATCTTGGTGTCCTTGAACTACCTGGCAAAGTGTCTGGCACACAGTACAGGTAGGCACTCAATACATATCTGTTAAAAGAGTTTGCTATTATATACTGTTATCGTTGAGATATGAGATATCCCCCCATGAGCTCACGTGTGAGACAATGCAAGAACATTCAGAGGTTATAAGAGCCTTAACCTGATCTGTGCATTAATCCACTGATAGGGATTTATTGGGTGGTAATTGTAGGCAGGTAGGGTGTGGCTGGAGGAGGTGGGTAACTGGGGTGTGCCTTGAGGTTTATATTTTGTCTCTGGTGACAGAGCTTTCTGTATTCTTGTTGCCATGTCCTTAACGGCCTTCTATGCCACACCCTTCCACCATGACCTTCTGCCTTACCTCAGGCCCAGAGCTGTGGAGTTAGTTATCTCAGGACTGAGGCCTCTGAAGCTGTAAGGTCTTTTGGTTACAGAGAAGAAAAAGGTGGTTAAAACACAGGCACTTCTCAGATATGTTATTTGGATTCTTAGCAAATGCTCAGAGGTAGACATTATTGCAGCCCATTTTACAAGTGGTAAAACTGAAGATCAGGAAAGTTGAGTAACTTGGCTCCTGCACACAGCCAGTCAGGGAAGACAAAGAAGGTGAACCCAGGTCTTTCAGATGTTGACACACAAACCCCTCTCGACATCGCCCAGGCTCCTCTGCTTCTTTCCAATTTAATATCCTTCCTGTGCAAATTGGGACCTCAGGCAAGCAGGGTCTCTGGATAAAAACCAGACTCACAGAAACCAGGATGAAACCTCTGGGAACAGAAAGCCCAGTCCCTGCCTGGGAAATGCCACGTTTTGCAGAGTTGCAAGAAGTCTGGCTTGTTATTTCAGATCTCTAGTGTTCGCTGCCTTCACTTCAAAATCCATTATATGAGTAAATTACAACTCCCTGTCCCCAAAGAGAAGATTTTTATTTAAAAACAGAACAAAACAACTCTTTCCTTGTTAAACAGTTAAACTGGCAGTACAACTATTAAAAATAAACTTCCTTTGATATTTCATAAAGCATGAGGCCAGATAACAATGGATGTGCAAATCTGCTACATCTTTCTAGGATTTAGTAAAATATCCCACGTATAGAAAAACATCTTGTATAAAACCTGTTAAGTCAGTATTGGCTTAATTCACAACTACATGTAATTGGGAACAACTGTTTTTCTTCAGCCAACTGGCTACCCTATTGTTTTTTGGTAAGAATAATAGAAAGTCCAAATTCTATTCCCCAAGAAAGCTATGTTTCATATCAAATCTTGACAAGGAACCACAGTGAACTGAGATCTCCTTCTCTACCTCTCAGTGGGAGCATTGTCAGTAGTTAGACAAGGTCCCCAAAGCCTTGAAATTCTGCCTTCAACAAGGATAAATTAAACATGGTCCAATGAACTAACCATTGGCAGGGGTCAGAATTCTCAAGATCCAAAGGCCTCTGTGGTCTTGCTTCATTCATACCTTGCTCAGGGGAAAGTCCAAAATGAATCCTATGAACCAATAGATCATTATTTTCCATTATGTGAGTGAGTAGCATACCAATGTTGACTTTCCTGCTTTTTGAGTTGCTATGAGATAAGGGAAGAAGTACCCATCAGCCACAGGCTGGGGGAGCAGGTCATGGTAGTAGTTCTATGGACTGAATTGTGTCCCTCCAAATTCATATGTGGAGGCCTTAGCCCCTACTATTACTATTTTTGGAGACAAGGCCCTTATGGAAGTAATTAAGGTCAACGAGGTCGTAAAGTCAGGACCCAGGTCCAATAGGATTAGTGTCCTTTTAAAAACACACATCAGAGTTGGTTTTTTTCTCTCTGCCTGTACAGAGGCCATGTGAGGGCACAGTGGGGAGGTACCACCTGCAAGCCAGGAAGAGTCCTCCCAAGTTAGGCTCATACCCTGGCTTGGATGTCCAGCCTCCAATATTTCTTTTGATTTTTTTCTTTCCTCCTCCCCTTTTATTAGTGCATTATAGTTATAACAAAGTCATACATACATGGAATTTGATTTACTCCATTGCAGTCTCTTGTGCTCCTTCCCAGCCTCCAGAATTTTGAGAAATCAATCAATTTCTGTAGTTTAAACCCCCTTTTGTTATGTTCTAACAGACTAATACACATAGATTGGGGGTAAGGTGCTATTGATCCAAAGGAAATTTTTACATAAGAGAGATGGAAATATTCCATATCTTGATTTAAGGAGTAGTTACACAATGAATATCTTAGACAAACTTATCTAATTGTCCATTTCAAGATCTGTACATTTTTTGTGTATGTCAATTTTACTTATGTTTACAAAAGGCCTTTTAATCCCAATCTTTCCCAATGAATCTGTTTTTTCAAAACTATCACAATATAGGGGTTAGGGTTGTGGCTCAGTGGTAGAGCGCAAGATGCTGGGTTTAATCCTCAGCACCACATAAAAATAAATAAATAAAATAAAGGTAGTGTGTCCAACTACAACTAAAAAATAAATATTTTAAAAAATATTACAATATAGTCTTTTACAAAATTTTAAAAATTTATTTTAATTAGATATACATGACAATAGAATGCATTTATACACTTTGATAGATCATATATAGACGGAATATAATTGTCCTTTTAAAAGGACACTAATCCTTTTGGACCAGGGTCCTCACTTTATGACCTCGTTGACCTTAATTACTCCCATAAAGAGTATACATGTTGCAGAATCATATTGGCCATATAGTCACATATTTACATACAATAATAATGTCTGTTTCATTCTACTATCTTTCCTATACCCACATCCTCTCTCCTCCCCTCCCATCACTTCCCCCTCTACCTAATCTAAGGTAACGCTATTCTTTCCTAGTGCCCCCCCCCGCCTTATTGTGAATTAGCATCTGCATATTAGAGAAAACATTCGGCCTTTGGTTTTGTGGAATTGGCTTATTTTGCTTAGCATGTTATAATATCTCTAGCAATTAGAGAAATGCAAATCAAAACTACTCTAAGATTTCATTTCACTCCTGTCAGAATGGCAATCATCAAGAATACAGCAACAATAAATGTTGGTGATGATGTGGTGA
Source organism: Marmota marmota marmota (assembly GCF_001458135.2). Taxonomy (NCBI): domain Eukaryota; kingdom Metazoa; phylum Chordata; class Mammalia; order Rodentia; family Sciuridae; genus Marmota; species Marmota marmota. The sequence goes on from NW_026000108.1 coordinate 40,122,419, forward strand.
AAAAGGTACACTCATACATTGCTGGTGGGGCTGCAAATTGATGCAACCACTATGGAAAGCAGTATGGAGATCCCTCAGAAAATTGGGAATGGAACCACCATTTGACCCAGCTATCCCACTCCTTGGTTTATACTCAAAGGACTTAAAATCAGCATACTATAGTGACACAGCCACATCAATGTTTATAGCAGCTCAATTCACAATAGCTAAACTGTGGAACCAACCAAGGCATCCCTCAATAGATGAATGGATAAAGAAAATGTGGCATATATACACAATATAGTCTTCATGCCTTTGAGTAGATCCAGTAGACTGGAAATGAATGTTTATTATTTATCTTGTATGTGGGTTCTGTATCTGTGGAGTCAACCAACCACAGATAGAAAATATTAGAAAAGAAAACCAATTGCTTCTCTACTGAACACACATGTTACAGACTTTTTTTCCTGGTCATTATTCTCTAAACAGTACAAGATGACAAATACTTACATTGCATTTACATCTCTAGTGATCTAGAGATGACTTAAAGTACACAGGAGGGTGTGCACAGGTTATATGCAAACACTATGCCCTTATATATAATAAACTTGAACATGAGTAGGCTTTAGTATCCATAGGATCCTGGAACCAAGCACCCCAAGACACCAAGGGATGACCGTGTTTATATATGTTTTGGTGTGTCATAAGTACCTTGGGGATTAAGCAACTTACCCAAAACAATAACTCCCAGATGCAGATCTGGGTTCAGACCTGAGCTCACAGACTCCTGCCCATCATCCTCTGCTTCCCACACCAGACCTGACTGCAAAGCTGCTCAGCAAATGGCATGTGCAAGAAGGACACCTGGAGCAGGGAGGCCGCAGCTCAACCAGGGCACCTTGGAGTCAGGAGGCAATTCTGGGTGAGGTACCTGAGTCACCATCTCTGCCGATTTTGCTGCAACTTATACTCTACCATCCCACCCCTCAGAAAGGAGCTGAAGAGAAGGCAACTGCAGAGAGCAGCCTGTAAGGATGAAAGCAGCTCCAAGAGAGGAGCCACACAAACAGCTGGGCAGCCGTGCCAAGAACAACAGGAAGCTGGCGGCCGCACCCCTGCTAGTTGCAGTGCTGGCCTGGAGACCCAGGGTTATGCGCTCCAAAGGGCCTCTGCAGATGTTACATAAACAAAACCTCCATTGACTCCAGTTCTGGGCCTGGCCTAAAATAGCCCTGGGGCTGGACTCCACAGCCTCTCGGTCAGCCCTCATGGTGGCAAGCTGCTTCCCTCTGTAGACCACGTGTGCAGACACACTCTGCAGCATCCTCAAGAGACTGGGGTCCTCAAGAGGCCATTTCCCCCGGGACAACCCAAAGCAGAGCGGGTTTGCTTGCCTTCCCTGGACCGTCAGACATAGGTGTCCCGCTAAGACCCTGGATGGCTAGCAGCCAAGGGACACGTCTCCTCTCTCCAGGGAGGCAGGAAGCTGGACTGAGGCACAGTGGGTTGAGCAGTTCTCTCTCTCTCTCTCTCTCTCTCTCTCTTTTCCTTCCCTCTCCACTCTCCTCCTTGGGTAGAATGGAGCTTGGAAACCCCAAAAGCAAACTCTCCAGGTAAGAGCCAAGGTATCCATGTCAGGGTTTCTACTTGCACTTGATCTAACAATTGACTTCTTCTGAGCTCCTGTAAGTCACCCCAACTCCATCTGTGCTTCAGCTCCTTCATTCTCAGAAACTATTTCTTCATGACCATCTGGAAGCTCACAGATCTGTGCCACAGCATGGGGTCACTCTGGGCTTTGCCACTTCAACACAGGCTCCTGGAAGCTATTATCTTTTCTCCTCAGCTGCCTGCACTTCCCCAGCATCTTAACTGATAAAAAATAACAAAAACAACATTCGCAACTAAAAAGGTATTTGATGGGATACTAACTATGTGCCTGATGCTATGCAAAGCATTTGATTTTTTTTCAAGTTCTCATTGAACAGTCCTGTGAGATTGATACAATTATTAGCTCCAGAGAACAGAAGAGCAAACAGAAGTTTAGAAAAGGAATTGTCAAAGTTGCCACAGAGGTGGAACCCCGATGAGAGTCTGTTGGACTAGTTTCCTTGTGTTAAGCATCACATCACACAAAAGACGGTAGAGTTTACAGAGCATCTTTTCCACTGTCTTCCTTCTGTTCAAAGTTCAATCTGTTATATCTGACATCATCAGAGTTAAACATATCTAACCAATATTCACTGAATATGTTCTCTGGACAAGATGCTATTCAAGTCTATATCAGGCCAAAAAAGGCAAACAGAAAGGAGAAAGTGTATGATATATACTAGGTGAATGTTTAGTTTGTGTTTTATCAATAGTTACACTTTGATAGTGAGAGGGCCTTGTGTTTTCCTGGGTTAGATTCCCAGACCAGTTCTCCAGCCTGGAACTAAAGTTTTACCAACCTAAAGGAGAGAAGATGAGAGGAGCAGTAGCAATATGGAGAACAAGAGGATGCCTCAGAGGCCCACACTCGGGTGAGAGGCCAGAACCACGCTGTGGGGATCCAGCAGGGGCTCACCATCTGTGGAACCTGGGCATTCTGAGAATTTGGGTTCCGATCCTGATTTTCTGTACTCTGGGGCTTTCTATAAGGTTAGTTCTAGGATGACCCCTTCTCTGCCATTCCCCTTCCCTGAGTTAAGGCGACTATGCTCTTAGACTGAATCAAATCAAATCAAAGCCTTGGTGTGCCACAAGAAAAAAAAAAAAAAGAAAAGAAAAGAAATCTTCTTCTGTGGGTTCCCACGGATTGAATTTTTACTCATTTGCCTTATTCACCTATCTACCCATCTGTTCATTCATTCCAGAAATATTTGTTAAGCCTCTACTCTGTGCTACTAACAGGCTCTGGAGATGCAGAGATGCATTTTTAAAATAATGGAATATGATCCTTGCCTTCCAGGAGTTCCAGTTCAAATGCAGGAAACAGAAAAGAAAACAGTTTGGGAGCAGAATGACAAGGCCAGCGATACATGTCATGGCAGGCTCTGGAAGCCTGGGTGAAGCCCCTGACCTGGCCTGTACACCAGATGCTGCTAGCCATGTGCATGCCCACCTGTGCCAGTGCCGGGGGAGGAGGTGAGTGGACACAGATGAGGGCCTCCAGAGGAGGTTGCCGGGGGACAGATATTTCCTTCTCTTGAGTCTCCTTCCATGTTCCTGGCCTCTTGCCCACCCTACCCCTCTTCATCATAATCTTCCCAGGAGACAAGAGGAATGACTTATCTGATTGGAGAGTTTGTAGTTCGGGAGAAGAAGCTGGGGCAGGGTGACTCAGTCCTTCCCTGGTGGGAATTGTTTCCTTCTGCTCCTCCATGCCATAAACTTTACAGGGGCCGGCTGTTGTGAGAAGGTGCTGCTTGTGGCCAGGTGAGTGAGTTCAGTACAGGAGGGGGATTCTGCAAAGTCCCTTTGGCTTATATATTTAACACCATATCCAACAAACCAACTTTTATCAGTATTATCTGTTTTGATCTCATTTGCCTGATTCCTGTGGCGGGACAAGAAAGGTGCTATTTATTGGGCTTTTTTGAACCCAAATGCAGATGATCCTCTGTGTTGTACACAAGTGGGTGAGGCTCCCTGTGGAGCCAGGGCTTATCACGCTGGCTCCACAGAGAGCAACCTCCATTCCACAGCTAAATGACCTTGAGCTCTGTAGAGAGGAAGCACATTTTCAGAGACTTTCCTCCCTCACCCCCTGCTTTGGGGTTCCTTTCTGACACCGCTCTGCAGCAAGAGAAGAAAAAGAGCATGCAGAATAAGAGCCAGGCATGGTGGTGGACACCTGTAATCCGAGCGACTTGGGATGTTGAAGCAGGAGAATCACAAGTTCAAGGCCAGCCTGGACCACTTAGGCAGATCTTGTCTCAAAATAAAAAAATAAAAGGACTGGAGGTATGGCTCAGGGGTGCCCCTGTATGGTCCTCTTAAAAGTATGTAGCAGTTCTACAAAAGATCATGAAAAGTCTTTGGTCCAATTCTGAAGGTCCCACTGATGTCCCAGGAAAGAAAGACTCAAAACAGCTGCCTGCTTTCATCTGGGGAACTCTATTTTGGAAGGGCTCCTTTTGTAAATATGTTCTGGCTTATTTTTATGGAACACCTTTGCCCTCTTGTTTCTGGTGCTTGTCGACTTCCTGTGGAGCTGTATTTAGGATTATATTTGTCCCTAGAAGAATAAGCTGGGATCATATCCTGGCTCCTCTTAGGTGGCAAGTTCTATTCTATGGCATGATTGTAAAAGCTTCAGAGTAACTAATAACCCAGTAGAGGGCGCTGTTTTAAACAAATTCCCCAGCTGATGGACAAGACAGTCATCTGAGCAGGTGGCCCAGTGTACACTTTGGAAGCTCCAATTATTAATGGGGTGGTTGCTTGTTTAAAAGCCCTGAGCAAAGCATTTGCAAGGTGGTATCTTGAGTTTTGTGGGCTGCCTGGAACTGTACATCTTGCTTCCATCAGCAGAGCTTGGTTTTGGTCTAAAGTATCAGTGCCACAGTTAGCCTCGCAGATCCCGTAGGCTGGCCCGGACTTGAGCATGGTGAGGGAGATGAGCAATTTCGCTGACATTGCACATGCACACACCGGACAGCGTGGCTCATGCTCATGGTCTGCAGAGACAGATCCTGTGTCAGAGGAACCTATAACTTAGTGGGTTTGTTAGTGACAGGCTTTGAACAGTGGCCAGGAAGGAAATATAGTGAAGGAGAATCTTGCAAAAACATTGGGGATTGTGTTCACCTAACCCATCCAGCTCCCTGTGGGCCCTCAGACCAGACCAAGTTGAGATCCTGGACAGCCCTTGTTATGGTAAAAGCTTTTATTAAATCAACCTCTATGACCAAAGCAATTATGAAATGTGGAAAGCGTCAAGCAAAAACAATAATAACCTGTGTGTGGGTGTGTGCTTTTGTGTGTGGGCTTGTCTGAGAAGAGAAGTTACTAAAATCGATTGTGAGCCACAAAGGATACCGATGGTAGAGAAAAGAGCTAGCAAAATTAGCATCCTTAAGGACTCAGTATTTGTCCACAAGTTAAAAACACAAGCAAACCTGTTGGGAAATGAGATGGAAACCAGATGGTATGTGAGATTTGACATGTACATCAGTCATTTGACATGTACAGCTGCCATTACAAAGTACCATGGATTTGGTGGCATAAAAAAACAATATTTATTTTTCTCATAGTTCTAAAGGCTAGAAGTTCAAGACCACAGTTCCATGTGGTTTATTCTATAGAAGGTCACTCTCTTGTTGCCTCTGTGTGTTGTCCTTTGCACACAAGGCCCTGGTATCTTTCTCTTCTCATAAGGACATTGGTCACATTGGATTAAACACATTCTGAGATATTGGGAGTCGGCATTTCTATACATGAATTTGGTGGTGGGGGTGGGACATGATTCACGGTATAGCACCACGCATCTTTATAAGGTTGAAGAAATTGTGTTGATTGTAGTAAGTAATGCCAGTTGTTATAATTAATGAATTCTGAAGTCTTAGGACTTGACACAATTAAAAATGTATTTCTCACATCCAATCAGCTAGAGGCTGTGGGATAACAGGATTCAGGGACCCAGCTGCCATCTTCAACACATGCAGTGTCCAAGGGTACTTTGGCATGAGGAGTCAGAGGAAAGTGCGGAGATGGCACAGCATTGCTGGTGGCCTTGACCCAGAAGTCACACATCACTTCGATTTAGGTTACTTCAGCAAGAGCTAATCTTACATGCCTACCTAGAGGAAATGGCCTGAGGAAATCTAAGCCTAGGAAGGGGAAGTGGGTTGGGTACACATCTAGTTATTCTTTGCAGTAATGAATGAATGAATGAATGATTTTTGACTCATTTCTACACTAAAGATGAGGCAGTTTTTGGGGACATGAGGCACTTGCGTCAAGTAAATATGTTTGAGGATAAGAGCATTAAGAAATCCTTTGAGATTCTGAAAACCATGATAATTCTGTTGTTTTTTTTTTCCTTTGGATATTAGGGATTGAACCCAGGAGTGCTCTACCACTGAGCTACATCTCTAGGGCTTTTTACTTTTTATTTTAAGACAGGGTCTCCCTTAGTTGCTGAGGCTGGCCTTGAACTTGTGATCCTCCTGCCTCAGTCTCCTAAATTGCTGGGATTATAGGCATGCACCATCATGCCTGGCTTAAAACTGCTCTTCAGTGGTCCTCCCCAACTTTTTTCATGGCACACACAGGAAATGATAATTCCCGTATTGCATGTTAGACGCTATGGATGAGATTATTCAAGATCAGAAATATGGATCAGGGGCCCTATTTACTCTAGGTGGCTACCTGATATCATGAAAGCTGAGGATCATATGCCAGCAACTTCTTTGCTATTGTACTGCAGATCCCAGGTGTGGAAGCTTGTGTTTTGAGAACAAAGGCCATGACATATGGCTAAGATGTGCAGTGCATTCTGTTAAGACCAGAGCTGATGCCACTCTCATAGGATAAAACAGAGAGGGAAATTAGGGGCAGCAAAAGCCAGAGAGAGTAGAACTGCCCTGGAGGATTTGACAAGATGACAAAGTGTTGGGACCACAGATTTTCCCTTTGTCTGGAGTCCACATTAAGTATGGGAAGGCCTCTCTAGTGAGCCGGACTCAAGAGCTGAGCTATCATTTTGCTATATTTGGAACAACTCTTCCTTCTTTCTCCTGCATAATTAATTGGAAGGGAATTACAAAGGGAAACCAGACACGGAAATTAATATCCTTCAGAAGACCCAGTGAAGGAGAAGAAAATAGAATGTAGATCCTCTAACACTTTAGCTTAGGTTCCAGATTAAAAAAAAAAAATTATACATACATCTTTGGTTTGCTCTAAATGTTATCTACTGTGAATGAACAAACATTTAGACTCATCTATAAATGACTCTGCTAATGCTTAGACCTTGTAGGAAAATGTGGTGAGAACATAGTGTGGCAGGAGGCAGAAAACCAATTCAAAGCTCATATGCTTTTAACAAACACTGCACTAAAAGACGTCACCTTGCATCCCTCTGATTATTGTTCCTTCAGAGAGTCTTTGCAGTGTTATTAACCTTGGCCATCTTCAATTACACATGTCAGATAGTACTTAAAACTGATGTAGGGTGTACTTTGAGATTAAATGGCATTTTTGCCTAAAAACCAACTCTTTCACAGAAATTGTTCTTGTTTTCCACAGAAATTATAAAAAATAATTTGGAGAAATTGTCTATTAATATTTTAAAAGCAAGAAAATAACTTCCAGGATAATAGCCAAACCCTCTCTCATTTCCTTTCTCCATTTTCATCAAATATGGGAACGCTTAACCACACAGGAAGAAGTTGGTGGATTTGGAAAGTTGCTGAGTTCTCTTATTTGAATCAATCCACATTAAACACAGGCTGTTGTTTTATTAGCAAGTGAGGAATAGACATAACTCAAGCTGAGGGCACATGGAAGAGAATTTGGTTCCGTAAGGTCCAGCAATTCTTGAGCAAATGAATGATTCTAACAGAAACCCAAGGAGAGAAGGATTCCCTAAGATTGGGTAGGGCCAACCTGCTGATCCATTAGCTTCCTACAAGATCTAGCCTTAGCGGATCATTGGTTCCTTACATCACTAGGAGTGCAGAGATGATATTAGATGGTTCAAAGATAAACCTAATTTTAGTAGCAATGTATGTTAATAAAAATAGATCCAGCATTGTGGCAAGGCCCTCAGCTTGATCCCTAGTCTCTCTCTCTCTCTCTCTCTCTCTCTCACACACACACACACACACACACACACACGATTGTTATTATTCAGGAATTCTGCATTTGTGAATTCACCTGCTCATGGAAATGGATTTGTAATTTCAAAGCTGATACTAGCATCACTTTTGTCTCCACCCATAGACATACACAGAGCAACAGAAACTTAATGATCCATCGTGCATCTTCCCAGTTGAGGTCCAAGGAGAGAATGCTGTCCGAGTTTTTAGCTCTTATACTGCAAATAAGTGTCTCAATAAGTGGTAGGTGTATTTTGCTGTTGTTTGTTTCTGTTTTTTTTTTTTTTTGCATTTTTGTGCTTTTGGTTGGTGATCTGCTATTTGAAGTGCCCCCCAAGTACAGAGCTGAAGTGTTGAGATGCTGACCAGTGTTCCCAAGCACTAGACGGCTGTAATTTTCCTTGGGGAAAAGATATGTAAGATATGTGCTTCACTCAGACATGAGTTACAGTGCTGTCAGCCCTGAATTCAGTGTAAACAATTTGTATTCTGTAAAGTATCTTTAAAGGAAACACATAAAACAAGGTTATGTATGGATTGATTGGTGAAAATGTTGAGACCAGGGGCTTTAACTCTCCTGGGAGCAATGGCTTAGTATTTGCTAATGCAGTGTCTGCAGAGATTTTATTGAATACAACTAGCACGAATGAGAATTGACCATGAAAAGCAGTGGAGGTCTCTGTGGTAGACACAAGAGGCTCCTCCCAGAGCTGTCAAGAATGCCTTGAGCCCGGCCATGGGGAATGGGTCAGCAGTCAGCTCCCAGCTAGGAGGGTCCCTCTCAGCTGCAGAAAGCCACCGTGCCCTAGGTCATCCTCTTCTTGGGTCTTGGCTGCCCGACTGGGTGCAGACCCTCCTTGCTCCAGACCTTCCCCCCTCCTGTCTGCATTGGCTTCAGCTTCATGGGGCTGCACTGAGTTCTGGCTTTCCCTCTGCTCATTTCTGCCTCCTCCCCATTCCTTCCACGGTGCTGATCTGTAACCACCATCTCACATCTGACCTTCATGTCACCTTCAGCCTCTGCGGAAGCCAATCGCGGTGGTGGTTCATTGGCTGGGACACAACACAGAGAATCACCGCAGAGACCCTTCCTCTCCTGCCCTCCGCAGATCATCCATTTATTTGCTCTCATCTTCTGGGTTCCAGGCTCTTGGTCTCTAACCAGATGCCGACACCTGCCCCAGTCCAAGGCCACTGCTAAGGCTGGGTAGAGGCTGGGTGCTGCTCCAGGATCCACTGGAGGACATAAACCAAATCCAGCTGAGGTTCCCATCACACCCACGGGTCCTAGAGAGGGGACGTGCTGTTTGGGAGAAAGGGTCCTAATCCTAATTGGCTCCTGGAAGCGGTGTGGCTAGACACGATGGTAGCCGTCCCCGCTCCCCATCCCCACGTGGTCTGGATCTTCCCTCCCTGCTCCTGCTCTCTGGACCACGGCTGTCTTGAGCAGTGGTGGCTTTTGTACCCGCCCCCAGCCTCAGCATCCTCTATCATCTGGTCTCCTCACTTGGGCTGTCTCATCCCTGCCTCAGACACTGAAAGGTTCAGAACTCATGAGCTGAGGACAAAATCACTCCCTTTCAGATACAGTGCCCTGTTAGAGACAGTGCCCACCCTGCCCCTCCCGGGCCCTCTAACTCATGCGTGTGTCCTGTGTGCTAAAATAAAGCCCATGGGGTGGCTCCCTGGGAGGCCCTTCCAAATAGCTGAGAGAAATTTATAAAAATAATAGCTCGTGTTTACTGGGCCTTACTCCCTGTCAAACACTCTGCTAAGAGCTTTCTATATTTTATTTCATGGAATCCTCATAACACCCTGAAGAGGTTGGTATTCATAGTCCCATTTAGCAAGTGAGGAAACACAGGCTTGGGGAGGTTAAGTAATTTGCTTCACCTCAGGAATCTGCAGAGGGGGCTGCAGATGGGCTTTTATCTGACTCTAGAGCTGCAGTGAGCACTCTGCAGTCAGAGGAGACTCGGGCTCAGCCTGAAGGGACAGGTTCTGGCTGCCAGAGAGCATGAGAGATAGCAAGCACAGGCAGAGGGACAGTCCTCCCGTGGCAGGACGGAAATGATGCTCTCTTTTCCTCTTTAAAGAACTCAGCTGAAGCCCCAGATTGAGCTGGGATCAAGATCTGAACATTCGAGGTTGGCTGGCTTCATTTTAACCATGTACCTAGTAATTTGTCATCATTTAAAGACCATTTCCTCTGCACCTGCATTCAAAAGGCATCCAGGGCCCAATGTTGTAAGGAGGAATTCCGCAGACCCCCTGATTTTTTCCTTCTCGACCCATGCATCCTGCTTCCAACAATGCGGTTTGTGGAGACCCTGGCCTCTGAGGCTGGAGGGTGGGAAGGAGAAGTGAGGCCCACCACTCCCTGACCAGTTGGCCTTTTGACATTTCAGAGTTGGAGGTGAAACAAATGATTGAAATGACATTAAAGACTGAACTGTGCTGTAATTTATGTCCAAACGTCCAGGAGAAACACGAAGATCCACAGTTTTCAATGGATCTCTGCTTGTATGTTTTGTCCCTCTTTGAAAAGACAAGGAAGACATTGAAATCCTGTGCCCAGAGTCTTAGGGCTGAAACTTGCTATGGTCAGCATAGTGACAGAAAAGATCATTCTGGGCAAGATTCTTTTTCTTTTCTTATTTCTCCAATATTGGTCAAGATGGACAATTGTTGTGGATAAACTTATTCTTATGCGAATAACCTGATTTATTAGCATGTCCGCTAGAGACCCACATAGGGATGTCGATGACATTCCAAGTTTGACCCAGACACCCCAGCTTTCAGTCTGTCCATCTGGCATGCTGGGTGCAGGAGCTCTGGATCTCTCCCCTCGGAGATCCTGGGATTTCTGAGGCCTTAAATTTCTAGCTCTCGCTTCCTGGTGCTCAGCGTGCTGAGCCTGCTGGTCGCTTTTCACTGGTGAAGCATCCCACACAGGTCCTGCCAGCTCCTAGGACTCACCTTCCCTCTCGAGCATCTTTGGAATATATTTTTTCCTGTTTAAAAAAAGAGGTTGGAAAGGCAGCGAAACAGAGCTCATCTCTAAGACTTTCAACAGTGGAGCCTGGAGGTTAAGATGAGAGAAAGGAACAAATCTGGATCAAATCCTGACCTTGGACAAATTCCTTGATGATTTCCTCCTCCTCCTCCTCCTCCTCCTCCTCCTCCATCCTCCTCCTACCCTCCTCCCTCCTCCTACCTCCTCCTCCTCCTCCTCCTCCTCCTCCTCCTCCTCCTCCCTCCTCCTCCTCCTCCCCCTCCTCCTCCTCCTCCCCCCTCCTCCTCCTCCTCCTTCTTCTTTTCTTTTGGTACCCGGGATTGAACTCAGGGGCGCTGAACCACTGAACCACATCCCCAGCCCTTTTTACTTTGAGACAAAAAAAATTGCTTAGGGCCTCACTAAATTGCTGAGGTTGGCTTTAAATTTGTCATTCTCTCACCTCAGCCTCTTGAGTTGCTGGGATCACAGGCCTGCACCACCGTGCCTGCTTCTTGACTTCTTTGTGAGCCTCAGTTCCCCATCTGTAAAATGGGTATAATCATATATGCCTCATTCCATGGTTGTGTGGAGCCCTTCGGCACAGAGAGGCACTCCATAGATGACAACTGTAGGTGCTAGTAAAATAGAAATTCATTGTCATCACAAACTCTCATCTAGAAGTCACATGCAAAAGGCCACCTGTTATATAATTCTATTTATATAAAATGTCGAGAATAGGCAAACTATAGGGACCGAAAGTAGATCAGCAATTGTCTAGGGCTGGCAGTTGCAGGAATGGGGTTTGGCTGTAGTAAGCATGGCTTTTATTTCAGGGTGATTAAAATGTTCTGGAAATAGGTAGTCGTGATGGTTGTACAAATTTATGAATACATTAAAAACCACTGAATTGTAGACTTTAAAAGGATGAGTTTTGTGTATGTGAATTATATCTTTTGAAAGTTACATTTTAAAAGAAAAATCTCTTAGGCTATTAAATCATGAACTTTGAAGCTACTTTGTTTCACAGACTCTCTACTTCTGCAGTCCTGGAAGAAGAATTAAATGTCATCTCATTGGAAGTCTAACTCTCTATAGATAAATCATTTGTTATATGAAGATTACACAATAAATGTCAGCCTACCGCCATTTTGGCATTGGTGGAGATCGTAACAGAGTTCTCTTGGCATTCTCTGTGAGACTGCTGAACAACCTAGATTTATGGGCATAAAGAGCCAACCTACCATTCCTAAATCAAGAGCATCTTAACTCATCTGGGAAATATTCCAGGTGGTAAAGGAGAAATTTTCTCTCCAGGATGGAAAAACAAAGGCAGGGAAAAGAAATTAATCTTTTGGACTAATGGTGACTATTTGATGTATCATAGGCATTGATTCTAACTGAAGGTGTGTGTGTGTGTGTTATGGGGAGATAAGTAAGGGAACCTTGCTAAGAGGAAAGGGGAGCGTTTGGAATGAGTTGGTATGTATTCCAAAATGGCTTAATTCTGGAATTTCATTGAGCCCATTCAAGGCTTCCAAAGAATGATTGAAAAAAAAATGCAGAGTGTTTTTGGATTCACGTCTCAGACAGGGTTGTCAGCACTGTTTAGGGATGATTTCTTTTGGTGTGAATAAGGTTTCAAGATTTTGATAAAAAGTTATTTCTTTGCCGTTTGTAGTGTCCATATAAATTTGTGGTCTTTCTTTTTTCTTAAAAACATGATTAAATATGCTTTAAAGAATCAAAGACTTCTGTCTGGGTTTTGAATTTCTTCCAGATTTACTGCTGATTAATATTATATATGTCAGGTTGGGTGTTTTTTTGTTTGTTGTTTGTTTGTTTGTTCAATAGTGCCAATTGAGATTCTTTCAAAGAAAATAAAAAAGGTTTATTAAAAAGACAATCATTTGTGCATTGCATTATAACATCAAGATACTTATCAAAATCTTTATCAGGAACACTTTATTTTTAAAAAGTCTTTCTTTGCTGGAACTGCTAGGTGGAGAGGCGAGAGGAGAAGCTGAGAGAAAACATAGAGCAGGAAGAGAATCAAAGAGAAGGTTCATATTAATAGCTTTGCACGGACTAGCTTGGACATGCTGGGCTCTTTTTTGATCTTTGTTTTTAATGAGAATGTGATGTCAGGTGAGAATTCACTGAGACTAAATGCAGTACATACCATGTTATGTGCCAAGAACCTTTAAGAGACAATGAAAGATGACCTGAAGAGCAGGAAGATGACCTGAAAATACAGGTCAGGTCAGCTACCAAGTATTGACTGTTTAATTCCAGGGCCAGGTGCTTGACTGGGAATTTCATTATCCATCACAAAACCCAGTGAGGTCTTTGTGATTGAGCCCATTTTATAGATGAAGAAACTAACACTCTGCAAGATTAAATAACTGAGCCCAAGGTCAAGTGACTTAGGTTTGTCTAAAATGCGAACCAAGTCCATTTGGTTCATGCTTTTGACTATGCCGAAAAGTCTAACAGATAGATCTGCCATCTTGAAACTGGGATAAATCCCTCTTTCCATAGTTACCTGCTGCTTAATTTCTCTTTTCTTAGAGGCGGGCTCTTTTCTGAAGCTTAGTAAACCATTCCTCCTAGTGCCTTCCACCCACAAGTGAGGCTGTCGCCCAGATCAGAACCTGAAAGGTATTCCAGGTGATCCCTTTTCCTCATTCAGCACATGGAGAAAGTGAGTGGCAGAGATTCTGCCCCTTCTCTTTCCCGAAACCTGTCTTCTCCAAATCTACACCTGCCACGATAGCTCAGAGGCTCACCGTTTTGCTGTGCTACTTCTACCAGCCTCCTAACTGGCCTCCCTGCCTCCAGTCTTGCCCCCTCCACACCATTCTTCCCAAGGTGCTTTCATTCTTAGAGTGATTTTAAAAATAGAAAAAGAAAAAAAAAGTGAAACCAACTCTGTTGGTTCCTTACTAAAAGAAATGTTCACCCCCTTTACATTGTTTTAAGAGGAAATTCAAATTTCGTAATATTTCTTAGATGATTTTACCGATCTGGCTTTATCTTTCTAGGCTCATTTACTAAGTGAGGGAAGAAATCCCTCTGGATCAAGATTAGATTTTGTTGTAAGTGACAGAAAAATAAAAATAACAAGGGCATAAACTTTCTAAAGCTGATTCCTTTTCTGCTCATCTGGAAAATATCATCCATCATCCAAGTTTTTCCTATATTATTTTTCCACTGTCTTTACCATGTAGCTCCCACCTTATCAGCCACCATGGCTGCCTGAGATCAGCTCCCAGGTCCACATTTTAACCCACAGGAAAAAAAGAAGGATCAAAGAAAGTCTTGCCCTTCTCTTTATGGCCCCTTCCAAGAAGTTCCACTTAGAAACTTCTGTAGAGTCCCCCTGTAACATTGTCACATGGACACATCTGCTGCAGAAGAGGTTGGGAAAAGTAGTTATTGTCTTGGACAAACACTGTGTCCATCAAAAAAATGGGGATCCTGTTACCAAGGAAACAAGGGATAAAGAAAACTGGGGGCAACTGGGAGCCTCTGACCCTTTCCGCTCAACTGTTGGCAGTGGCCTCTGCAAAAGCAGATCTGTGCGCCCTTGGTGTGCACGACACCCTGTCTGTACCTCCCTAAGAGCACAGATAATATACAACACATGTGGATCCTGTGCGCCTCCCCATTAGTCAGAGCATTTCTCGAGGGCACAGATGACTATCTGGTACTGACGTTCCAGGTTTTTGTTTTTATGTCTTTAAATAGACTGATCGGTTAGCTTAAATGTAGAAACATAACCAGAGATGTCTGAGAATGTGGACACAGGTTAGAATTCTTTATAAGAAACATGCACTGCTGGTGAGGGGAAGAAACAAAGGAGAATTTTTTTGCACCAAGGGGGGAAAAAACCAGAAAAAGCAACGTGCATTATAAGAGTACCCTACTACTCGCCCAGAGACTCAGGCGGGGACACTGGATCTGAAACCAGAGTTAGAAGGAGCAAAGCATGCGTGTGACAAGCTGGGGGAAGAGCCTTGCAGGGGTCAGCGACAGCAAGAGCCTTGAGGCAGGAAGGGACATGACATTTTCAAGGTCAAAAAGAAGCATTATGGCTGAAGAGTGGTAAGCCGAGGGGTGGTGGTGAGGTTGCTTGGGACTGCATCATGTGAAGGCGGAGGTCTCAAGTGTGGCTCTGGAGCAGACACCCTGAGTGACCAGGGCTCTACCACTTACTAGCTGAGACGTGGCTAAGTTACTTATTCTCTCTGTGCTTTGGTTTTCCCACCTGGTTAAAGAACGGTCTCTTTATAGTGCGGTTGTTAGATTTCAATGAGTCAGCATATGTGAAGCACTTGGACCAGTGCCTGAAACAGGCAGACAATCAACAGGTCCTTGACACCTGTCCTGACAGGTGCTGGTTTCTTGCTGTGCCTATTTTTTTAGTATTTTCCTTTTCCTTTCTTTTCTTCTTCTTCTTCTTCTTTTTTTTTTTAAATTTTACTTCTCTTCCTCTTCTCTGCTGGGGATTAAACTCAAGGCCTTGCACATGCAAGGCAGGTGCTCTACCACTGAGCCACACCCCAGCCCTGAATCTTCCCAATATCTTATACCCAAGCCCATTATGCTCCCATTCTGCCCAGCTCCACAGACTATTAGTTGGTTTCCCAGGATTCAGTTTGACTACATAGAACAACAACAAAACCCTCAAAATTTTCACTTAGAAAACTTTTCCTTGAGTAGAAACCCTAAGGTAGGCAAGCTAGGGCTGAAATGATGGCACAGGGGACATTAAAGATGCTGATCCTTCCATCTTCCTTCTCTCTTATCTTTGTCTCTGGCTAAAGACGGTTGCTGGAGTAAACCATGTGTCCACATCCAACAAAGATGGAAGGTAAAAGGGGATAGGACAAAAGGGCGTACCTCTTTTAAACATGTTTCATGAAGCCTCATGCAACAAGATGCTGCCATCACATAGGCCAAAATTATCTGGCCACACCTAACTAGTTCAGTGGCTATCAAATGTAATTTTTTCCAGCCTAGCAGATTGCATGGGATTCAGTTGATAAGAAAGAAGAGAAAAACATTTATTGGGATGAACCCAGTTTCTTTCCCCTCCTCCAGATTCTAATCTAGCCTCTCCTGCTTTGTCTCCTAGGCTACTTCTCATGGGCTCTCTGCCTACAGGGTTCTGTTCTTCAACCCATTTTACAGAGGAGCAGGGATGTGGTCTGAGTGTTAGGGACCCTCCAAAATTTGTATATGGAGACTTAATCCCCAAGGTGACTGTATTCAGAGGAGCGGCCTTTTCAGGAAGTAGTTAGTTAAACCTGGAGGGCAAAGTCCTCCTGAAAAGATTTAGGAGCCTTATCAAAGAGGCCTGAGGGAGCTTGTTTGCTCCTTAATCTTCTGCTCAAGTCCCTTCCTTGACCTGACACGTCCTTCCTCCTCCAGCAAAACTTCCCTTCCTGAGCTCTGTGCACCAGCCCAGTCCCACCCTGTACCGCTCCACTGTAAACTCCATAGTTGTTCATCCGTCTCTTCCTAGCACCTATAAGGATGCCTAGCTCCTAGTCAATGCTCAGTGACTCACCGTTGAATGGATCAGTGGATCTATATAGATATAGATATATATTTGCCATCTCTATGTCTTTGCTCATGTTTAACTCTCTAAAGTGATCTGCTTGATATCTACATGACAGACACTCAGCCAGCCTTCAGAAGCAAACACCCCTCCTCTGGGAAGCCTCTCCCAACCCACTTGCTGGAAGTCACTTTCTTCTTCTCTTAATTTCTGCAAAATCCTAGTGCTTTTAGGAATCACAGGGTTCCTAGGCCTTCTACACTCTGGAAGAAACCAGGTTGCAGAAGACTCAACAGGCCTGGGAAGTACTTGACAGATTTGGTGACAGTGTTTGGAGGGGAGTAAGAGAAAAGGTAGATAGGAAACTACTGAAGCCGTCCTAGCAAGAAGGAATGGTAACTTTGGCTCAGGTGTTGACAGGGAAGACGGAAAGAACTGAATGGATCTGAGAGGTTATCGCATAAAATCAGGACTTGGTGATGTAATGGACAAGGCAGTTGGAGGCAAGGGAAGGGAGGATCAAAATTAATGCTTTACTTAGTTGCCGGTTCATGTAAGAGGGGAACAGTCCCATCACTGTCGGAGTGATGAAGCTCTTAGGGAGGACCATGCTTTGGGGTTTAGTTTTAGTCATGTTGATTTTGAAGGACTTGCAGACATTTGTGTTCAGATGTCAATAAAACGGTAGATACATGGGTTTGGAACTCAGAATAACATTCTGGGCTGAGGATACAAATTTGAAAATTGTCAGAACTATCAGATGTTGAAACTGCGGTTTTGATATGATTATTGAATACTGAGAGAGCAGGGAGGAGAAGAGAAGGAGGATTGTGACCAAGTTCAAGGAATCCAATATTTAAAAATCAGAAGGAAGAAAAAATAACCTGAACCTGGAAGAAGATAGGAAGGAATGGCCAAAGGCCTTAAGAAAAAAAATCAAATGACGATTGTATTAGAATGGTATAAAAAATACCTATTTGTGTAGCATTAGGTATGTGCTGGGCGACCTCTGAAGGGATCACTTTGGAGATCTATAAAGCCGGGTAGGAGGAGACTCCCTTCGGATTGTTGGTGGGGAGAAAAAAACTATGATTTTAAAAAAAGTAGATGGTGAACCTAACCATGAACTCTAAGTCAATGCTGGATTCAGTGATGTGGATGTTAAAGATTGTCCCTATGGACACAAGGATTTATAGGCTCTTTGTCTCATGAATGTGAAGAATGAGACCCACAGACACAAAGGGTGAGAGCAAAGTTACAGGGTTATTAAAGTAATAGAAAGTGGAGCTCCCATGGTGGGGAAGGGGTCCCAAGGAGGGTTGTGGCCAGGTGACTGTTGTCTAGAGGTTTATGTGATGATGTTAGAGAGGAGCTCGGTGGCCTTGAAGACCGCAGGCTAGAGATTTTAAACAAGTAGGTCTGTGAGTCCAGTCACACCAGGTCACCTGTCCCAAAGGGATGTTGATTCTGTGCTTTGCCTCAGGGACTGGCTCAGGATTTCTGCACACCTCCAGGCTCCAGAGGAGTCACGGGGTCATGAGCTGTCTACTCCATTTGTGGTCAATGGCAGAAATGCAGAAGCAACATGCAGCCTGAGGAGGGGCCCTGAACTCTGTCGCCTAACCTGTCTCTATCTCCTGCTCTCAATAAGACTGAAGAATAGCTACTGGATGGGGCTATATGTAGGTCACGGGTGTCCTCAGGGAGAGACAGAAGTGGCTGGGACTCTTAGGGTTGGAAGGCAGGTTAGAGGAGCTGAGGATTAGAAGAGAAGGAAATGGAGGCTGACCATGGTGTGGCCTCACAGTGAGAACGGACCGCCTTCATCTTCTCCTCCTGCACCCACAGAGGGGCGCCATGGGAGCCTCATTTACCCTCTTGATACTCGCCCCCAACAAACTGACCCACAAATGGAGGCAAGGAAGAGGAGATACAGTGTATGAAGTCATGCCTCTGCTTTTTCCTGCATCCCCAAGGCAGCTGGTGCTTTGGATTTATTTGTTTTGACAGAGGCCATTCCTTCTATATTGGGCCTCTGCATGTGTGGGGGTTTGGGTCATTTTGGTTTTTTCAAGCAGGAGTACTGGGGATTGAATCTGGAGGAGTTTGACCACTGAATATAGCCCCAGGCTTTTTCTTTTTCTTTTTAGATACAGTCTCACAAGTTTGCCCAGACTGGCCTCAAATTTGTGATCCTCCTGCCTCAGCCTCCTGAGTTGCTGGGGATTATAGGCATGTGTCACCACACCTGGCTTCTGCATGTGTTTTGTGTTTGTGCACCTAAATGACTTTTTTTTTTTTTTTTAACATCATGGAGACCTTTGAAAGAATCGCCTCTGCAGTTCAGGGATGTTCTCATGTGGCTGCGGAAGATGAAGAGTTTCAGGATCGAAGGTGATGTCACTCAGAGAAAACAAATTCCCTGTGCGATCCAGGAGAGACCCGGCAGTGGAACACACAGCTCCGGGGCTTCTGTGCATTTGGGGGGCGGGGGGAACTGGAGATAGAGCTCTTGAGCTGTCCTACTTTCTGGGAACATTTGAGAACACGGTGTTCAGATTATATAGGTGAGAGTGGAATGCAAGAACAGTAAAGGTTGATAGCTGGATTTTTTCCCATTAAAGTCAACCTATCCTAATCACTAGTGATCCTTACTGATCCAACTTTCAAACTCTGTTGGAATTTAGGTGACTAGATCCTAACAACAAAAGGTGAAAAATACAAATATTGACTACATAACCTGGGCTTTACAGAGGTCTTGAATTTCAATTCCATCATTCTTCTGGATCGGTCATTGTCCAATACCAAATAATGCAAGACACAAACATAATTTCAAATTTTCCAGTATCCTTTCTAAAAAACTAAAATGAACCAGGCACAGGATTGCACGCCTGCAATCCCAGCAGCTCAGGAGGCTGAGGCAGGAGGATCGTAAGTTCAAAGCCAGCCTCAGCAACTTAGAGAGGCCTTGTCTCTAAATAAAATATAAAAAAGGGCTGGGGATGTAACTCATGGTTAAACACCCCTGGGTTCAATCCCTGGTACCAATAAATAAATAAATAAAATTTAAAAAATGAAATGAGATTATTTTACAAATATATTTTATTTAACCCAACATGTCCAAAATATCATCACTTTAATATGCAACTGCTGCAAAATTTATTAGTGTGTTATTTTACATTCTTTAGTACATACTAGGCCTTTGAAACCTGGCATGTATTTTACATTTGCCACTCTTCCTGATTCAAACTAGCCCCAATTCACAGACTCAACGGCTGCCTGAGGCTAGTGGCTACCACAGTGAACAATACAACTCTGCACAAATTCCCAAAGAATCACGTACAAAGACAATCCCACTTAATCAGAATGTGGGAAGCTCATTTTCTCTGAGCACATATTATGTGACAGCCACTGGCACCCATGTCCTTTACTCCTCACTACAGTCCCACCCCATAGATGCCATGATTTACCCTTTTATGAACAGGGAAACTGAGGCTTAGACTGGGTCAGTAAATTGGGCTCCACTTTCGTATGGAGCCCAGGGTTTAAGCTCAAGCCTGTGCTTCTCCTAACATACAATGTTGCTGCCTTTGGAAGCACAAATAATCAGTGAAGACCCCCCACGTCCTCATGCACATCACGATATTCAGACAAGACACAGGTTCACAGTAGGAAGAGCCACTTCAGGTCACAAAAGAAAGGGAAATTTAGACCATAGCCAACTCCACTTCTAATTACATAATGGATGTGTTGACCAACGAGCAGATCTTATTGAGGGCTTTTCTAGTCTAGTAATCATGATGGAGGGGAAAAAGGAAGCACATAAAATGACTGGTCCTGACCCACTTGTGCCGGCTCCCTCCTCTGCCCTCCCTTCCCTCCATCACAGGAGGCTTTCTGTATCTCCACATGCCCTTTGCGGCCTCCCAGTTCTGCCCTCCTGTTGTGCAGACTGGGAGGTTCTCCCTTACCCACTCCCCCACAGTAATTGACTTCTTCTCCTTCAAGGCCTGGCTTCAATGTCCCTGCCCACAGGAAGTCCTCCTGACACCCAGGCAGAGCGGCCATTTTGCCTTCTTGGTTTCCCAGCACCTTGTTCATCCTCCTATCAGAGCGAATATCACACTGTTGCTCCTAAATTCATTCCCCTCAGAGCCTGGGCTCCAGGTCGGCCTGTTCAACTGTGGAGCAAGCCCACAACCCAGCCCTCAGCTAGGGTCTCTAGAGCTAAGGTCAGCTTAGTTCTAGATAACATTGTCTTGAGTCCTGATTTCATAGATAAGGAGGCACTCCCTGAGGGCTCGCCACATTCTGGGGGAAGTTTTTGTGGTCTTATGGCTGATTCTGTTCTTCCATCTTAACTTTGTCACATTTTCTTTGCTGCACATCTTGTATTTCTTTGCTTCTCAGCACCCACATCACTTCTCTTGGACAGTCCTTTACCCAAAACAATCATGAAAAGTAAGACATTTTACTGAAGACCAAGAGATCCCAAGGAAGGGGGCCATACCACAGAGCGAACATCCTAAAATCAGGAATTAGATCTCTCTGGAACCCTACTGCCCACCTCCCAAGCAACATCCCTACCTCTTATGCACCTTCCAGGTTCTCTCTCTCTCCCTTTTCTGCCACCACCCTACTTCCTCCTCTGTGCCTTCCTGTTTTTTTTTTAATTATTTTTTAGTTGGACACAATACATTTATTTATTTATTCATTCATTTATTTATTTAATGACAGCAGAATAGCATTACAATTTTATTCCACACATAGATCACAGTTTTTCATATTGCTGGTTGTATACAAAGTATATTCACACCAATTTGTGTTTTCATACATGTACTTTGGATAATAATGATCATCACATTCCACCATCATTTAAAACCCTATGTCCCCACCCCTCCCCTCCCACCCGTCTGCCCTATCTAGAGTTTGTCAATTCCTCCCATGCTCCCTCTCCCTATCCCACTATGAATCAGCCTCCTGATATCAAAGAAAACATTTGGCCTTTGTTTTTTGGGGTTTGGCTAACTTCACTTAGCATTATCTTCTCTAACTCCATCCATTTACCTGCAAATGCCATGATTGTATTCTCTTTTATTGGTGAGTAATATTCCATTGTGTATATATGCCACATTTTTTTATCCATTCATCTATTGAAGGGCATCTAGGTTGATTCCACAGTTTAGCTATTGTCAATTGTGCTGCTATAAATATTGATGTGGCTGTGTCCATGTAGTATGCTGTTTTTAAGTCCTTTAGATACAGACCAAGGAGAGGGATAGCTGGGTCAAATTGTGGTTCCATTCCCAATTCTCAGAAGATGATGTACAATCAATCAATCAATATATGAAAAAAATGTTCATCATCACTAGCAATTAGGGAAATGCAAATCAAAACCACTCTAAGATTTCATCTCACTCTAGTCAGAATGGCAGCTATTATGAAGACAAACAACAAAAAGTGTTGGTGAGGATGTGGGGGAAAAGGTACACTCATACATTGCTGGTGGGACTGCAAGTTGGTGCAGCCAGTATGGAAAGCGGTATGGAGATTTCTTGGAAAACTGTTTTTTTTTTTTTTTGCCAGGTGCTAAACCCCAACACTCCTCTCTCATTTTCTCATGTAGAAGGTGTATCTTCCTTTTTGCTTGGGGTCCTCCAAATACCAATGTCCTCAGGGATCCTCCAACACAAACACCTAGCAAAGTCTTTTCCCCAAAAGACAGTTTCCACTTAAGAAAAAATCTTAGCCAACAGTTAAGGTAATGATTACACTATTATTGTCAAGAGCAGGGGTCAGCAAACCTTTTATGTAAAGAGTCCAACAGTGAATAAGGCTATAAGATTTCCAGCTACTCAACTCTGCCATTATAGCAAAAAAGTGGCCATTACATAAATGAATGAGAATATCCATGTGCTGGTAAAGACTCACTTATAAAAATAGTCAGGGCCCACAAAAAATAAAATAAAATAAAAATGAAAACAGATGGGAGTGGGGAGACAGAACTGGCTCACGGCCATAGATTGTCCAGGAGCAGGATTCCACTTTTTAACTTTTTATATTTTTAATTGCGGATCCAGAGAACGAGTGATGAAAAGCCCTGCTCCCAAAGAGCTTAAAATCAAGTTGGGGACAATAGGTTGGAAATGTGAAAAGGTCACTGACATTGTGCATGATGGCACACACCCGGAATCCCAGCGACTCAGGAGCTCAGGCAGGAGGATCACAAGTTCAAGGCCAGCACCGGGCTACATTTTGATGAAAGTTTCTTCATGTGATGTCAATAAAACACAAATGACTTCAGGGTAGTATTTGGGGAGAAGATCTCTTTTTGGTGAGTTAAGTTCCTTTGCTCTAAGGCCAGCAGTCATCAAGGACAGGTGTCAACATCTGCAGCCCCAAACTAAATCTTACCCACCGCTTGTTTTTGTAAATAAAGTTTTATTGAAATACAGACACACCTGTTGGTTTACCTATTGTCACTATCTGCCAGAGTGGAGTAGTCTCAATAAATGTGTAGCCCACAAAATTGAAAAATATTTGCTATCTGCTCCTTTATGGAAAAGATTTTTTGACCCCTGACATGGGACATTTGCAATGTGGGATTATTCCAGCAATGATTTTGGAAAGGAATCCAGGTGTTGGGCTGTCACTTTCTGAGTGTGGCATGGACTAGTTATTCACCTCTCAGATTTTAGTTTTCTCACTTGTAAATAGAATTAATGCCAATTTCACAAAGCCACTGTGGCTGTTCAGTGAAACAACATATAAGTCACTGAATACAGTGCCTAACCCACACAAGAGTATTATTCTCCTTTCTCCTATTTTTCCCTCCCCATTCCAACTGTTTGCAAAATAATACTGCATTCATCTGGGTTCAACTATTGGACTAACTTCTGAACAATAGCAATGGCAGCTCAGACAATATTAAGATGGGCAGAGGATCACACATAAAGGATATAGAGATTCTTTTAAAGTGAACTTCAACAATGTTGCTAAGTTAGCTTGTTGCTCTTTTGTTTACAAGTGGCATGAGACCAAGGCAAACTGGTTTTGGAAAAAGAACATTTATTGGTTCATATAACTAAAAATTCCTGGATTGAATCTTTGTCCATGGTGGGTCCAGACACTCAAATCACGTCATGGGGAATATGTGTTCTCTTTTTTCCTCCTCCTGGCATGTTTCTTCTCTGGAGCAGCTAGACTTAAGGCTTAGAAGTCTACAAACTATAATTCTAGGACCAAATCCCACCCAAGGACTGTTTTTGTGCAGCGTAGGGCTAAGAAAACTTTTTATATTTTTTGCTAGAAAAGAGATGGATGGTTAGCAAAGCTGAAAATAATTATTATCTGGCCCTTTACAAAAAAAAAAAAAACTGTTTACTGACATAGCAGCTCCAGTACCCAAAGAGCTATTCTTGTTCATTGTTTCCAGTAAAAGACCAAGACTGCCTTCCTCGACCTGGTTTCCCTGTGCTTTTTTTCTGGAATTGTTCTCATCTGTCTCAAATATCAGGGGGAACTGGATCAAGGGCTCTGTGGTTCTCTCTTTACTGCCCTTGAGTTTCAACCTTATTGACTTAATTGTTCACTCTCAAAGTTCTATTGGGTACAATCTGCTAGACTTTATGGTGGCTCTTTTGCTCTTATACTTCTTTCTTACCTTCGATCACTGTAAAGATTCTGACTTTATACTCTGTCTCATCTCTGAGCTTGGGGAAGATTTAGATCTTCTATTGCTCTGCCTGCTGGCATTGGCTTATATGTTTGGATTTTTTAAAATCTTGGATTTCAAATTCATCTTATTTGATGTATAATCCATGGGAGTCCCAAGTCTCTGGTTTGAGGGCATCTCCCCAGTGCTTCCTTTATCAGAAACTTTGGGTACATTTAAGAAACTGTTTCTATGCTAACTTAATACCCAGAGGTCTCCAGCACCAGATAGCGATTGCAACTTTAACTCCACAGTTAGTGAAAGGGAATTTCTTTCCCCCTCCACTCAGAGCTCACACGAAGGAATGGAAACTTCCTTGTCATTTCCGTGGTCTTTTTCTTTTGGGTGGTAGAGGGTGGGGTTGGTGGTGGTAGGACTTTTTCCTTTTACCCTTTCACTAAGGGTAACAGCATTTTGTGGGATATCAATTCTTCCTTCTGACCCAGATTGACCATTAAATCTCAAA
Source organism: Marmota marmota marmota (assembly GCF_001458135.2). NCBI lineage: Eukaryota > Metazoa > Chordata > Mammalia > Rodentia > Sciuridae > Marmota > Marmota marmota. Next base: position 40,146,944 of record NW_026000108.1, read on the forward strand.
CTCCTTGGTTTGTGAGATCATCCAAAGCCCCCAGGTAGCCCTGGCTTCAGTTTGCTGGTTATACTCTGTTTTTTAGTTTCCATTTCAATTTTGGCTTTTGGGATTTCCTTTTCCTTCTTTTGAGCTCAGCTGGACATTTAGAGGGAAGCTAGTTCTAGTTTGGACTGCTTTTCCAGGTGTCTCCTAGCAGGAGGTGCTTCGTGTAATGCAATCCACCACGTTGACCAAAATGGAAATGCCATTAGGCCCCTGAGACCCGCGTGTAACACTACACCAGCATCATCTGCCACCTACCGACACGTTCCTCTCCACTTTTATCACCTGGAATAGCAAGCGCTGTGTGGGGTGCTCACAAGAGATGCATAGGAAGACCACTGGGAGGGGTTCAGGAAGGCAGAGGGCGCCTGCTCCTGATGGTTCCTGCAGAGGTACTTGCACTCCTGTGTGCCTGGCGTGGAGGTGCTGTGGGGCAGCCTGCAGTGGAGGAGCAGGCACTCTACAACACACTAGCTCAATTTTTCTACTTCCTAGAAAGGTCACACTGGGCCAGCCCATTGAATTCCTCATTTCCCAGTATGTGAAATAGGGTTAGTGAAGGAACCTGTCTCAGAGGGTTCTTGTGAAATGAGGTAATATACAAAGGGCCCGCAGAGCAATCTGCTCTGATCAGATGTCAGCCTTTGCGAGCAGAAGGGTCAAGACCAGACCTGGAGAAGAACTCTGTCTTCTCAAAGCTCTCCCTTGCAAGATTAGGTATAGGGACACCAAAACCCATCAGGATAAGCCTGCCTCTCCCAGAAGTAAAATAGGGAAGGAGGAGGAGAGAGAAGGCTGAGGTCCCCTTCATAACTGAAGAGAATTTTGGCCCCGCATTCAAGGGGAGGAAAAAAGCAAGATTCTAAGAAATGTTCGTCAAAATGTGGTTTTGGGTGAGAACGACTTGAAGTTTGTGCGTCCTGACCCACAGAAGGGTCTCGTGGGCTTTGCTAGACTCAGAGAGGTCACCCTTTCTTATGGAGGCTGTAGGGAAAACAAGCAAGCATATTGACCTTCAACCAAGGTGGAAAGGGAGCTGCGAGGAAGTCAGTGATCTCTGTCCTTTACCACCTGGAATTGTCTACACCACCATTAGGCACCCTTCTGTCTATCTCTTATCTGATTCTTAAGTATTGAAGTACCACGTGATTTCCTTGGGAACTCCTCCTCCTCCTCCTCCTCCTCCTCCTC
>NW_026000108.1:40148195-40220824 GCF_001458135.2 Marmota marmota marmota
AGCCTCCTCCTCCTCCTCCTCCTCCTCCTCCTCCTCCTTCTTTTGGTAGTACTAGATTGAATCCAAGGACACTCCACCACTGAGCTATATCCTTAGCCCTTTAGAAAATTTTTTTTTATACAGGGTCTCTGTAAATTGCCTACATTGACCTTGAATTTATGATCTTTCTGCCTCAATCTTCCAAGTACCTGGGATTATAGGTATGCACCACTTGTGTCCAGCTCTTGGGAACATCAGGAATGCTGGAGGACTTTACTCTCACAAGAACAAAAGACCATCAGTAATTGTTAAGTACTTTTAAGAGAAACTTAAGCAGAAACAACATGCAAAAATGTCTGTAGATTTTAAATGCGTTCCTGCTAGAATCAAATTGTAAAAATTGAGTATTATAAAAAAAATTTGATTATAAGAACTGTCATTTGTGCTCTTGTGTTTTTAAGCGGATGGTTTGGCACTGAGGAGCAGGCGTGTGCTGATTAGGAAGTGGTCCTTGGGCTGCTTCCTCCTGAAACGTGGTCTGGACCCTGGGAATTACTTTCTCACTCAACAAGTGCTTTTTCAGCAGCCTGGGAGGCAGAGAGAGGTGATTATGGCCAGAAATCAGCAATGGTCCATTTAATTTTCTTTAAAAGCTACATAACATTTGTAGGAACGATTATCTATCAGCTTTGAACAAGAATTATGTAGGATTCAATTAAATTCCATTTTTAAAAACTTGCCATAAAACTAGCTGTTTTATAATTAAAATCATTTTTCTGCTCTCTATATATTTGGGCAAAAATAGAAAACAGTTCACACAAATCATTGTGATCTATATTCTTCCTGTGTAAACACACTGAATCATTTAGTTTTTATTTATGATTTTTTTCTTTTCAGAAAGCCAAAATCTGTACATTGTGACAACTTTGAAGGCTTCTCTGCTCTAAGCAGTGCAGAGCTAGAAACCATAGGTTGAAGGTAAGAAGAGTACTCCTTGCTTAAAAAGGTAGTAGGGGATCATTTCAAACACTGACAGCTCTCCATCCACTGAAGGCTTTGACAAGGAGTAATCTCCCCATCACAGAGAGCAGCAGAAGTCAGCATCAGGAATGCTGTCATTAGGTTTCTGAGTTAAATGTAGGATTAACACAAGACGCAGCCAGGAGTGGTAATGCATGCCTGTAATCCCAGCTACTCAGGAGGATGAGGCAGGAGGATTGTAAATTCCAGGCCAGCCTGAGTTATTTAGTGAGACCAGTCCCATCACCAAACCAGACCAAACCCACAAGATCCTACATCGTCCAACCTTAAGACTGTATAAAAGCTGGGCACGGTAGTGCATGCCAGTTGTCCTAGCTCCTTGGGAGGCTGAGGCAGGAGGATCACTTGAGCCCACAAGTTGGAGACCAGCCTAGGCAACAAAGCAAGACCCCATCTCAAACAAACACATTTCTATGATCTTATTTTTTTAAAAATGCTTTTTTCATTATATTTGAAAGTTTTTTAAAAAAATATGTATCCAAATTTATTTATATGATCCTAATATAATATATATCCTAATTTAGTTTTCACCTTTAGAGATAAATTGAAAACTGATTATTAGAAAAATGAAATATCATCATGTGTTTTAATCAAGCACAAAGCAATGGAAACACTGTATAACCTTTAGCCGGCTACAAAACTCTTGCCAATACATTGGGTTGTCACCTCTACAATAAACCTATATTATTTGGAGACCAAAAATCAAATTTTAGAGAAATTAATTTGGGTTAATCAGTTTTATGACTCACTTATAAAACTCACTTGGTCCCATCTTCCCTCTGGATTCTTCTTCTTTTTTTTTTTGCCAATTAGAACTTAATTTTTATTTTTCAAAATGATTCCATTTTTCAGAGCCACTTTTTTTTAAAAATAGATTTAGGGTTAAAATATAGTCAATTCTCTTTCTCTTTTTCTTATCCTTACAATTCTCCACAAAAGGATCTTTCTGGGTGGAGCATATTTGTATGTTTATTTTATTTATTTATTTATTTATTTTATTATTAGTTGTTCAAAACATTACAAAGCTCTTGACATATCATATTTCATACATTTGATTCAAGTGGGTTATGAACTCCCATTTTTACCCCGTATACAGATTGCAGAATCACATCGGTTACACATCCACTTTTTTACATACTAGTGTCTGTTGTATTCTGCTGTCTTTCCTATCCTCTACTATCCCCCCTCCCTACCCCTCCCCTCCCATCTTCTCTCTTTATCCCATCTACTGTAATTCATTTCTTTCCCTTTTTTTTCCCCTTTCCCTTCAGCTCCTCTTATATGGAATTTTGTATAACGATGAAGGTCTCCTTCCATTTCCATGCAATTTCCCTTCTCTCTCCCTTTCCCCCCCACCACTCGTCTCTGTTTAATGTTAATCTTTTCCTCATGCTCTTCCTCCCTGCTCTGTTCTTAGTTGCTCTCCTTATATCAAAGAAGACATTTGGCATTTGTTTTTTAGGGATTGGCTAGCTTCACTTAGCATAATCTGCTCTAATGCCATCCATTTCCCTGCAAATTCCATGATTTTGTCATTTTTTAGTGCTGAGTAATACTCCATTGTGTATAAATGCCACATTTTTTTAATCCATTCATCTATTGAAGGGCATCTAGGTTGGTTCCACAGTCTAGCTATTGTGCATTGTGCTGCTATGAACATCGATGTAGCAGTATCCCTATAGTATGCTCTTTTAAGGTGAACCTCATATACATGTATTCGTTGATGTTTTGAAAACTGGAGGTTGCTTTTCTCTGACTTTATAATATAAAGAGAAATATAAACAATAGAGATTTCTGAAGAAAGGTGATGAATAGAGACTCACCTCCCTCACTATTTAAAATATGAATAAAATTAATGAAAACCAGCAGAAAACACAAAAAAGAAAAGAAAAACCAGCATCAGCAAGTGGATAAGGAACTGGGTATAACCTAATGCCACATTCTGTAAAAAGAGGAAGAAAAGGAGAGAAAGGGGAGATTTTAGAAGAGTCCAGTGTCCAGCTCTGGATTCATCCTGGAAGCCTTGAATCGCCAAAATCTTAAAAAGTTCTACCAACAGTTTCAAGTTTTGAAAGAAGCAAACCAGCAGGGCACAGGGCTTCTCCTGAATGCTTTGGGTTCTAGAAGAGGCTTGCAAGAATATGAAATTGACATGCTGAGCCCCAAACAGGAAATGATGAGACAAGAGAATGATCTGGGGGAAAAAAATGGCTAATTCAGTCCTATGGAAACACATTAAAAATCAAAATAACATTATTCTGGAACAGAAAAATAAGTAAATAACAGCAAAAAAAAATAGACACAGCTCAAAGTAAAATTACACAGAGAAAATGCTTAAATGCTTGGAGGTAAATAATGAATGCTAAAGTAGATGATCTACAAACAGGCTGGAGTAAACATGCAAAGTGTGAAAATAAAAGGAAAACCATGATGCAAGCAACAGTGAAAGAGCCTTTCAAAATGGGGTCTGGAGGCCATTCGTGGAGCAGGACTTATGCACGTCTCAAACTGCTGCCTGACATGTTGATGGACAATGAATTTCTGCACATGAGTTCACCTGACTGCCACATCCGGAAGGACCAGTAACAACACTGCAATGCATTTGGAGAGGTTACTGGACTCCAGTTTGATGGACATTTCTGTTCTGATCGTATATCCTTTTCTTTATCTTCTTCCATCACCAGCCCCTGCACTTTCTCCACACTTCAGTAGAAGTTTCCTACAAAGGAATGTTTATTGCTTTGTCATAAATAGCACTGCTTGCCTATAGAAGCTCTCACCTCCCTGACTTCTTGGGAACACTGATTCAGAATTCTTTGAACCAGTGTCTCCCAAATTGCAATTCTTAAGACCTCAAAAAAAGTCCTTTCACTTCTGCATTTTCTGAGTTTGAACTGGTTGACAAAAGGAAAAAAAAAATACGGAAATGGCTCTGACTAAAGGAGAAATGAATCTGCAGACAGAAAGGGTACACCAAGACCCAGGAAAAACAAACACTAGATGATTGATTCTGAGACACATCCTCATTAACTTATTAGATTCCAAGGACTTAACACAGAAAGTTCTTTTGCATAGAACATAAAATATGAAAGAAGCTAATTAGGTTGGCTTCTGACTCTGATCATCTATACTCAACACCAGGATACAAAGAAGCACCATCTAGAATTTCCAAGAGAAAATGTGTCTCAGGAGTATTTCACCCATCCAAGATGGAGTCTTGCTAAAAGCAACAGATAAAATATTCTGACCCACCAAAGAACTCAGGGAATACACACCCCTGGGTCTTTCTCGAGGAGAATTGTTCACTGATGAAACCCAGACAATTCAGAGATTTTCAAAAGTAGTAAAATTGTTGGGAAATGAAAAATTGAGGCTAAAAAGAATTTGTCATAAACATATAATTCATTTGAACCTGAAACTGATGATATTGTGCAATTATGAAAGAAATGTTTCCCCAACAGAATGTGAATATTTTAAACTGTGATATTGTAAAAACAGTAATAGAGCCAAAATTGAGAGATGAGGGGTGGGGAGTCGGGAGGAAGCACAAGTCTAAAGATTTACTCATCCTTCATAATCGTGAGTCATTCAATACCGTCTAAAATTGAAACATGTTGCTAAAAAAATGATTCCAGCCTTTTTAACATTTTGCACAATTTTTTTTTTCTTAACCTTATTTCCCCAGGAGGGAATCTCTTAATTAATCACTTAATCATATCTCTTGTGGCAATGAATTAGAGAGCAAAACTCCTTCAATTTTAGTTTTGCTTTCTTAAGGTTAAATTCAAGTAATAAAAAATCTATTATTTTATTTTAAAATAGTGTGTATAAATACACTCATATTTTTGTGAAAATATTTCTGCCTATGTCTATTTGTATTTCTTTCTTTCAGTCTCTCTTTGGCAACCCCCCCACCCTGCACCCCACCCCCACCCCCGTACCCTCCCTCCTGGGCCCAGCCCCTTTCTTGATGTTCATTTCCTTCCCCAAGGCAGCTGACAGACTTCAGGGGACTCTGCCCAGTTCCAGCCCTAGGGGTGCCAACATGAGTCTGAGGATAATCCCATTTTTCCTTGTCTCAGGGAACTCAGGTTGGAGCTCACCAAAGTGTGACATCTTCCTGTTTAGAGTCTGGAATGGGCCAGGGAATCTCGAGGGGAGGCTTGGTGGAGATCTCTAGGGAAAGAGTGTCCCCAGCTTTGACAGGAGGGTCATCACCAGAAGCTCCCAGCCTCCCTTTCTCTCCCCACCTCTCTCTCCAGATTTGGTAGTTTTATGGTGCAGACTCCATGGCTGCTGCAGACATGTTTATTGCCACAAGTGAAAGCAGACTGAGACTTGGGCCCCCACGCACAGGGGGGAGAGTCCTGGAGAAGCAAAGCTGGATTGGCCCAACTTGATGATCACCGGGTCTCTGGATGTCAGTCACACGAATCAACACATTTCCATGTGTTAAAGCAATTGAATCTAGACTTTATCCATATTTTTGGAGCTGAAAACATTGTAATTGGTACATTTGCTTAGGAAGATATGCAATATCATTCACCTGATGGTAATCATTTTGAGGGTTTTTTTTTTGTTTATTTTAAAAATGATTCTTACCTTCAGTCTAGTCTATTGCTTAAATATTTTATAATGAATATAAATCATTTTTAAAATGAAAAGGTCAGTATTTTTATACATTAAATTAGTAAATACGAAAGTAATATGTCCCCATTGTAAAAAGGAAACAGAAAACAAAAACCCAGGCAACTTCTCTGCCAGGTGCCTTAAGAAGAATTAGAGAGAAAGAATGTTCTCTGATCAGAAAATATAATAACGATGATTTTATTTTATATCCTGCTACTTTGCTGAATTCATTTACTAGTTCTAGAGTTTTCTGGTGGAGCTTTTGGGGTCTTCAAGATATAGAATTATATCGTTAGCAAATAGTGCTAATTTGAGTTCTTCTTTTCCTATACGTATCCCTTTAATATCTTTCATCTGTCTAATTGCTCTGGCCAGTATTTCAAGAACTATATTAAATAGAAGTGGTGAAAGAGGGCATCCCTGTCTAGTTCCAGTTTTTAAAGGGAATACCTTCAATTTTTCTCTGTTTAGAATGATGTTGGCCTGAGGCTTAGTGTAGATAGCCTTTACAATGTTGAGATATGTTCCTGGTTCCCTAGTTTTTCTAGTGTTTTGAATATGAAGAGGTGCTGTATTTTGTTAAATGCTTTTTCTGCATCTGTTGAGATGATCATATCATTCTTATCTTTGAGTCTATTGCTGTGATGAATTACATTAAATAAAATCAATAAAAAAAGATGATTTTAGAAATAATCAACCTCTTAGCCATGCTAAGAAGTTTACATGGGTTATCTCATTTTATTTTCACAACATATCTAAAAATATGTTTTTCCATTTTACAAACAAAAAATGGTACATCCTTCTGCAATTGCCTAAAACTCCTTTGAAAAGAGTCAAAGTCTTTAACCGCATAATTAAAAGGTTCATAACAAAAGCATGATGAAGAAAATGAATATGCATATGAATAATGTTACTCAACAAGTAAATGGGGGTAACAGAACTGAGTTGACTGTTTCAATGTTACATACCTAGCAGTCAACCTAGCACATAGCAGGTGCTCAATGAACACTTGTGGAAAGACAGAGAGAAAGGGAGGGAGGGAGAGAGGACGGGAGAGAGGAAAGGAAGAAGGGGGAAAGGAAGGAAGGAGTATTGTGGGTTTCTCCCTGATCTGCCCACTGGATCTTTCTGCAAGTTGATGCCGCCATTAAAAGGTCAGTACACATCTTCCTCTTCCTTGGTCTTCCCTGTGAGCTGGCAGGGAGACACACGATGTCAGGAACTTGAACTACTGTCTTGGACCGTGAAAAGAAGCTGCATTTTGAGAATGACAAAGTAACAAGATGGAATCCTAGTTAAGCCCTGATTGAAGCTCTCTCTGGACTGTCTCCCAGACTTATGTTTGGTACCCGGTGGGGGTTGTCTGTCTTGTTTAAGTCGCTGTATTTTGAGGTCCCTGAAACAGCAGCCTGCTTATTCTTGACTGCTTGACTAGTCAAATCCTAACACATTCAAATATAGACCATCGTTATAAAATCATTGACTTTTTAAACTTATTATTTATTCTTTTGAAACACTAGATTTTTAGAGATTCAGCTGGCTTGAAGGAGTTTATTTGGTCATCTATTAAAAACCTCAGGGCACTCTGAGACCAAGGTATTGTTAAATTTAAGGGGTAATGTATGGCTCAGTCTCGCCCTTGGCTCTGCTAGTCTCTGTTTTGTGCTAATTCCTACTCAGGACCTCCCTATAAGTTGGTCCCTGAAAGCTCCTGGCTCCTGGTATTTTTGGAGACAGCGGTTTCAGTGGGACAAAACTCCTTATTCCCAGGGTTCCATGAGAGTCTCAAAACTGACTCTGATTGGATCAGGTGCCCATCTCTGAGCCAATCACTGTGGGCCTGTGGTTCAGGCCTGGGGCTCTCATCTGCTCAGCCTGGAGCTTTATAGGAGGCCTGTGCTTTGAGAGTGGGAGAGATGAGGGTCCCCAAAGGAAGTTCTTGGCAGAAAGAAAAGGATGAATGTGGCAGGGGACAACTCCAACTGTCCACTGTGATTTATTTATTCCTAATTCAACCAATATTTACTGAGTACCAAGAATGTACCTGGCTTTGTCTTTGGTGTTTCCTGAGGTTAAATTCAAGTAATATTAAATCTATTACTTTATTTAAAAGTACTGTGTATAAATATGTTCATATTTCTGTAGAAATATTTCTGCCCATGTCTGTTTCTTTCTTTCAATCTGTCTTCAGCACATACACCCCTTTCTTAATGTTCAGACCCTTCACCAGGGAAATGGTGACAAAGCAGACGAATCCCCTGCCCTCTGTCCTAGTCCATTCAGGCTGCTATAAGAACACATCATAGGGACCAGTTGGCTCATAAATAAAAGAAATTTACTGCTCACAGTTCTGGAGGCTTGGAAGTCCAAGAGCAAGATGCTGGCATATTCAGTGCCTGGTGAGGGCTAGCTTCCTAGTTCAGACAGCACCTTCAAACTCTTTCCTCACATGGTTGAAGGTGCAAAGCTGCTCTCTGGGACACACACACACACACACACACACACACACACACACTCAGGATTGAACTCAGGGTAGAGGCCACTGAGCTACATCCCCAGTTCTATATTTAGTCACAGTCTTTCTAAGATACCCAGGCTGGCCTCAAATTTGCAATCCTCCTGCCTCAGGCTCTTGAATCACTGGAATTACAGGCATGTGCAACTGCACCTGGTCTGGGGTACCTTTTATAAGGGCACTAACTGCTGGGAGCCATTAGCCAAGTAGGTATGACAATTTCCTTGCCAGCGTACCCCATGTTGCAGTGACATTGAATGTAGGTGACCTTGCTCAAGGACCAGGGCGGATTAGGGTGTTCCCGGTTTAGGATAATCGGGTTTAGGGCGTTCCAGGTTTAAGATTATTCCTGCTAGGAATAGGGCGTATCCTGCTGCCTGAGTTCCCCTTGAGTTCTCACGGGATTTAGACAGTATTTTTTGGGAGATAGAAGCCCAGAGAACGTGGATTTGGGCAGAGAACGTGGATTTCCCCAGAACGTGATTGTAGACGGCTGGTGTGAGTTCGGGAATAAAGAGTTGCTGTTTGAATCTACAAGCTGTGTGGTGGCTCGTGATTGTGTGCCCAGCCAGACTGCGGCAACTAACCCCTTCCATGAGAGCTTCACCTTACCTGACACTTATGTCCTTAACAACAACAAAAAAAAGTGTATCTTTTTCTGGGACATTACAAAACTAACTAGGGACTCTAGAGCAATCTTTCTCTTTTTTGCAGTGCTGGGGATTGAACCTGAAGCCTTGTACATGCTAGGCAAAGGCTCTACCACTGAACCCCCATTCCTGGTGTCCCTAAAAGTGATCTCTAGGCTCATAAAGAATGATTTGGACTTGGATGATCTGGGGAGAGTGCAAAGGCTGGGTGGGGTTTTGGTTGTAAGGTTGAGAGGCTCTAATCAGGAGCCAAGAGAAAATCGACTTGACATCCCAACAGCTCATACAGAGAATCTATGCATGTGGGTAGGGAATCATGGCATTCTAAGGAGGACTCAGTTACTATCTCCTGCCACCACCTCATCTTGTAGCAGACTTTAAAAGGCTGGAAGAAACACACTAGTCTGACATATGGGCACCAATTAGACTTTTATAGAGTTGAGGAAATAAAATGCTAACTACTACGGTGGCTCCTGGTGAACAGAGCAGGGTGATTTGTCTGCGGGGAGGACAGAAGCATTTGCCACAGCCTCCTGTTCTGCGTGACGCTCTGCACGGTGCCAGCTTGTTGTCTTGACAAATTTATTTTCCATAGCGCTGGAACATATGCTTATAATTGGAAGAACGGAGGCACTGGAGATAAGGAGGAAGTTGTCATTGAAAAATGAGCCCACTGACGTTGTTTCCCAGCCCCGTATTTCAAGATATGTCACTTGGTCTCCAAAAAGTGACTCAGTCAACAAAATTGATTCAGAGATTGGTGCAAACTTGTGACACAGGCACCCACCATATTTTAAGTGACATATCAACATTGACTTTGTGTCCCATCTCCTCAACGCTGGCCCTATTTTCTCCTACCCAGCTGCCATAACTTGGTGAATAGTGACCACCAGAAGGTTTTAATTTACTTAAGCAAATGTCTGGGGAAGTAAGCAAATAAAAATAGTGGTCTTTTGGTGGTGGTTGAGAAGGTGTGGGCCACAGACTGGGGAAGAGCTGAGAAAAGGTCAGCAATGAATTTCATCCTCGTCCAGTATTCAGTCAGGTGTTTGGGGTGACCTGTTAAGTCCTTCAGACAGAAGGGCCTGCTTCACAGTGGGTAAGAAAACTTTTGTGCTTGTTCTTTGATTCAGCTCCTTAAAACCAAACCAGTCTCTCATACATGTGTTTATAAGTTGTGTTCTCTCTCTCTCTCTCTCTGAGTCTCACTTTTCCTCCTCTGTGGAATGGGGTTAATAACAGCTTTTGGTGTGGTTAGAGGATTTGATGATATATCCCATAGAAAGCACCAAGCCCCCTGCAGGCATAGACAGGGTACAGGAGAAGGAAGCCACCCACAGACATGTGGTGCCATGTTGGGGTGGGGGGGCGGCTCTTCATGTTGCCTGGACTGTAGTCCTTCTGCAGATAGGTGTCCTAGGCTGCGATGTCACCAGGTTCATCTCAAGAGCCATCCAGGTGTTTGGGTGACAGGATCGTTCAGAGCAACCACTTCAAACCTAGACAAAGACAGCTCCCCCTGATAACCAGAGCATCTATCTGTTTTCCAGCCCCAAAGAGGCCATTTAGATAAAACAGGCAAGTCGGAGATGTGCAGTGGCTGATAGTGACCTAAAATAGGCAGATCCAAGGTGAAACAAAAGCCCTCTGCTGTCCATCAGTGTCAGCAGCACCTGCGTGTGAAAGGTGGGTGCAGGGGCTTCCCCTAGGAGGCTGGAGCCGGTCTCCAGAGACAGGCAGGGGGTTAGAAGCTGCTCACAGCTCCCGTCGGCGTCTTACATGAGGCGCCTTGTCCTGCAGCCTCGCTCCACAAATGAAGAAACTGAGGTTCAGAGAGGTTCACTTGCCCCACAGCCTACTGTTAACCTGGAGGCAGAAGGAAGAAAGGGAACTCAGGTCTCTGCCACTGAACCCAGGGCTTCCTGCGTCTCCCAGCCTGGCTGGAGCTTGAGAACAGTTTTTCTGGGCAAGTTTAGAGCAAAGGAGAAGGGAAGTGCCACCAAGCAGAGAGTTGTCAAAGAAGAAAGAGAAAGGGAAATTCTTTTTTTTTTTTTTTAATTTTAAGTTTAAAAGTGAAGGGGGGTATTTAATTTTACAATCCAAAATTGATACGTGCTCACTAAAAAAAATGCTAGACCATTCAGCACTACAGAAAGCAGAAATGAACAATTCCAGGCTTCTCATCAAACCCAGCCTTCCCCAGCCCATTTTTCCCCCAGAGGCAAAAATCTGTTAATAATTTTTGGTGTAACTTTCAGACACTTTTTAGACATTTACAGTGTTTGTATAGCCTTTTTAAGAAACTCAGATGAGGTTATCCAATATATACTGTTCAGCAATTTGCTTTTCTCTTTGTTTGTTTTACTTAATAATATACCATCCACAGTTTTGGGTGTCAACGCTTGTAGATCCCATTGTTTTAAGGGGCTCTAGTGTGTCTCGCCATGTGGGTGAAGCATGATTTATTTCACCAGTTGTCTAACACCAGGCCTTCAGATTGCTTCTAGCATTTTCCCACTCATACAACCCACTGTTTTCTGAATGCTGTTTGCATGTACCTTCTTGAATTCTAACTGGAGTAGAGCACCCATTTGTGCAGAGAACGGTTGTACTTTTATCATGAGTTGCTTGCTTTTATCTTTTTAAAATTTTTTAATTTGTTTTAATTAGTTTGCTTTTATCTTTTTGTACATTTTCAAGCTGTGCTTTTACCTTTTTTATTTCTTTTTGGCTTATAATAGGTTTTTTGGTTTTTTTTGTAAACTAAATAAATTAACATGAATGTCAGGTCAATTTCCTAGTTTGTTTGCCTTTGGGCTTTGTTTGTTTTGGCCAGTTTAAATTTTTGTGTGGTTGAGTTTATAAAATCTGTTCTTTATATCATCTTGGTATAAACCTCCTCCTCTATGCACCCCTGCCATGGTGTACTGTGCCACCACAGACCTGAAGCCACAGGGCCAACTGGACTAGAATCTCTGAAGCCAAGAGCCGATGTAAACCTTTCCTGCTTTAAGTTGATTACCTCAGGTATTTTGTCATAGTAACAGAAAACTAACAACTGTTTACCTAAAATACCAATGTTTTCACAAATCAAATTCCTATTTATATTCAGATTTTTCTCTGAACTCTATTTTGTTCCATTGACCACTGTGTTCAAAGTACTCGTATAGTTCTATTTCAAATACTATAGTTTTATTTTGCATTCTTAGTTTCTACTAAGGCTAGTCTTCACATAATTCTTCTGTAAAATGAAGTTCTTTTGTTTGCTTAAAAGGAACCTTGATTATGGCTCCGAGGAAAGACATATTTAAGAATGAGCAACGATTGTATTTTATTAAAGCTACCCCACACATATTCTTCAGGTTTTGACCCACATAAATTAGCAAAGTCTTACAATGTTTATAAGTTATTTCCTCCTAGGTTATAATGTGTTCCTGAGCCTTGGAGCCTGATACATTTGGAACTTTGTTATTGCTATAGTAGGGGCAGGGGGCAGCTGTGGGGGGTCATGGGAACAATGAGCAGCTCCTTGAAGCCTCCTGTCCCAGTGAAGCTACCACAGGATTTGCCATCAGGCAAGGTGGGTCTCAGACACAGAAGGACAATGAGGAGGCTGAGTAGTAGAAATCTTGTCATGTAACTTCCAACCTGACCGTCCCACTCCAAGGTTCTTGGACTCTTGCCCTATTCAATGCCTTAACTTTTACACATGGGACTTGGTGAGGTTGTGAACTCAACTGACATTGCAATTCTGAAAGCCTCCCCTTTAAATTCTGTGTTTAATTTCTAAAATATCAGCCTTTGGCCATAATAAAAAAAATTCTTTTAGGGTAACCATGGAAATTTCTGGTCCTGAGGCCATGACTTGAATTGGGAATTTAAGGATTTTAATTTGTCCTTTGCTTTCTACAAATGTTTCCATGTGATCTGAAGGATCCATCCGACACCACAGGGGCCCCACCAAGGGGCATTTGCTTCTGTGCCTAATTCACCAAAATTACCATGGCTCAATCAATTGCAAAGCTACTCCATGCCCTGGGGAATTAACATCTATTTGCCACTCAGAAAAATACATCCCTTCACTTAAACCTAAAGAGATGATCAAATTAACACCAAATCTCCTGGTTGAGGCTCTGTCTTCTGGAACACTCCTGTCAGCAGGAGACAGATACACATCAGTGTTTGAACAGGGAAAATTTAATGCACAAAATTGTTAGCTATTAAAAAGTAGTTAACTACTTAAAGAGAACTAAGGAATTCAGGCACAGGAAAAAGAAGCTATTACCTCTAAAGTAGAAAAAGTATAATGAAAGAACAGAGAACATGAAAGAAGACCTTTTTCAAGTTCAGCCCTCAGTGGGAATGGAGTGGCTGCAGGGAAACATGTACCTACCTGTCAGTGTTGGGGAAATCTGCCAGAGAATTTGGGCCCAGATGGTCTGCAGGAACAGCTTGCTAAGTGACTGAGAAACTCACTGGACAGCAGGGAGCTGCCAGTTGGGTACCAAAGGACTGGGGCTGATTTACAGGAAGCCACCTGCAGCCATGCTGGCTGGTGGAGCCTGTCTTCTGGAGGTAGACTGCTGGGTGCAGGAGAAACTGGGTGAGAGTGAGTCTCTCTGCTGGCAGCTGTACCACAAGAGGAAGAGAAAAAGCACACCAGGAGTGCAGAGAGGAGCCTCTCCACATATTGGCATTTGAAGTCAGTCATGTTGGCAGCTCCAGTGTTTGTGGTCCTTTTTCAGGAAAAGCTCATGAGCTGCAGGATTTTGCCCATGTCAAGGATAACGCAGGCCTCCCGCTAACACAGAGGGTTCGAAATATGACCCCAGATCAGCGCCACCTGGAAACTTATCAGAAATGCACATTCTAGGCCCCCATCACTGACTTCCCAGGATGGAGCCAGGATCTGTGTTTTAACAAGCCCTTTAGCTGTTTGAGATGCAGGATAAAACATTTGGGACAGAGTTGAAGTAAAGTGTTGGCTTTTGCACATTTACAGTCAAAGTGAACTTGGTGAGACATGGAATCTAAGCCTCAGTCTCCTCATCTGTGACATAGTGCCTTTATGTCAATCATTTATAGGCTTGCAGTGAA
This sequence comes from Marmota marmota marmota, assembly GCF_001458135.2. Classification (NCBI taxonomy): domain Eukaryota; kingdom Metazoa; phylum Chordata; class Mammalia; order Rodentia; family Sciuridae; genus Marmota; species Marmota marmota. The sequence continues at coordinate 40,162,107 of NW_026000108.1, forward strand.
AATTAGAAAATCAGTATATAGGGCTTGTAAAAGTGCAGGTCACATAGGACTCAAAAATTGTTTTTTGTTGTTGTTTTTGTTTTTGTTTTCTTTTTCCAGGAGTAGAGGGACTTGTGGTTTTTGTTTGCTTTTTAGAGATGGGGATCTTGCTATGTTTTTGAGGCTGGCCTTGAACTTGTTGGCTCAAGCAATCCTCTTGTCTCAAGTCTCCTGAGTAGCTGGAACTACAGGTATGTACCACCAAACCTAGGTTAAAACTAGTGTTTTTAGAGAGTTTAGTATAGTAAGTACCAGACATATAGTAAAAGTATGTGCTTAGTAACAGTAGCTAGTAAAGGTTCAGTGGTAGTAATAGCAGTAGTAATACTCCTTAAGACCTGTATTGAACCTACCTTGTACTAGGCATGCTGGTGAGCCCTCTACCTCTGTTTTAATGGTTCCAACAGCTGTCTGAGATAAATATAGCATAATTATTACCACTTTTGGGAACAGGTACAGGAAAGTTTAACTTCTTCCTTAAGATTGTATAGCTATACGTGATTGAGCAAAGATGCAGAAACGGGCATTCTTCCTCTCTCCTTTCCTTTTCAGTGTTGGGGATTGAACCCAGGGCTTCGTGCATGCTAGGCAAGCACTGTACCACCGAGCTGCAGTCCCAGTCCTATTTATTTATATTATTTTCAGACAGGTCTCACTAAGATGCCCAGGCTAACTTTGGAGAAAGAGGAGAGACTATGCCATTTTATATTATGAATTTTAAAGAGAAGCCCCCCTCCCTTTTTTCCCTGAAAACAGAGAATATCTTCTTGTACAATTTGCAAAGCAATGATAAGCAACGTTGCCTCCAGATTGGGGTTCCCTGGAGCGGGGAGAATGTTCAGTGGGAGCCCAGGGCTGGGGTGGACCGGGCTGGGTCTATGTCTTTTCCACTGGTGATGATCTGAGAGAGAGGAAAACAGAACCTGTCAGTTTCATTGGAATCGGTGCCTTCGGGAAGTGCCCAGCATGACAGATGAAAGTGTCAATTAGTGAGAACTTAGAAATTCTTGGCAAACTTGAGCATCTGCAAAAAAAATCTAATCCCAAGTGGGCCTGGGGAGGGCAGGGAAACGCACAGGTCCTTTTAGCCTGCTGACCCAGCACGCTGTGGATAGCAAAGCTGATGCTCTTCCAAAGAGCCCAGGCTGCAGCAGGCAGGAATTGGAGAGGCTGTGCCGGAAGGTAGAGAAAGGGGGCGAGGCTCCCCTCCTCCTTCCCTCTTAGCCTGTACGGATGCACCTGGAATTTGGCCTTTGGCAGGTGCAGAGAGACTTCAAAGACTACCACTGTTCTAAAGATGTCAAGGAAGAGCAACCACAAAAGACTGAGGAGCAGAAGAAAGGAATTTTTAGCTGTGAGGACGATGTGGGCCGATGACTGGCAGGCAGTGAAACCCATTTGCTAGAGTGTGAAAGGTGAGCAGGAGAGGAGAGGTTCAGCTGACCCGTATGTGTTACATGCCTACTATGGGTCAATTACACTCCAAGTTTTGGTGAAATAGAGATAAATGAACCACAGGGGTCTCTTGTCCTGGGAAGTTGCCAGTCGCATGCGGGAGAATTGTAGACAGATAAATTACCTAGAGTGTAAAATGGGGCATAAGAAGATGTCCTGAGAACACAGATTGGGGTTATATAACTCAGCTTAGGCCCCAAAGAAATGGTATCGTGAAAGTCTTCTCAGAGGAAGAGATTACTGAGCTGAGTCTAAAAAAATAGAAGAAGAAGAGGAGAAGGAGGAGGAGGAGGAGGAGGAGGAATGTGCCAGTTAGCATGGTTTTGCTGCATATTGCAAAAACTTGAAACCAACAGCCTTACGTGATAAGGGTACTTATTTTGATACAGCATTTAGAGTTGGTTAATTCAACAGCTGGACAATGTTATCAAGGATCTGCTTCTTCCCACATCTTTGTTTTGCCCTCCTCTGTGTGTTAGCTGTGTTCCCAGATCACCATCCTCATGGTCCCAAGATGGCTCCAGAAACATTGGACAACATCTGGGAACATCCATGTCAAGAGGAAGGAAAAAGGTACTTTTCCCATTAATCTTTCTTTGAGGGAAGTAAACCTTTCCCAGAAGCCTCCCACAGAACTTCTCTCACATTTCATTGTCCAGAACGGCTGTTCATGCTCACACCTAACCCAGTCCTTGCAGGGCAACCAAAGGGAAAATAAACTCCCTAATTAACTTAGGCCATGAGGATCCACCACCCAGGAGAAGAGTGTTTATCTAAGCAAAGGCAGTAAGGGCCCAGATTGTAGAGGCATTACATGAATTCTATTTAATAGGGAAGAAGTTAGTAATAACCCCTCTTTTTTTCTTTAATAGCTTCATTAAGTGATGACTGACATATTAAAATTTTCATATACTTAAAGTGTGCAATTTGGTAAATTCTGACAAGTATATATACTTGGGAGATCATTGTCACAATTGAGGTCATGAACATGACCATGACTGTTTTAGTCAGCTACTTCCCTGCTGTGACCAAAAGACCCAACAAGAACAATTGTAGTGGGGGGGTGCTTACTTGGGGGCTCACAGTTTACTTGGGGGCTCACAGTTTCAGGGGTCTCAGTCCATAGATGACAGCTCTATTGCTCTGGGCCTAAGGTGTGGCACAACATCATGGCAGAAGAGTGTGATAGAGGAAAGTCACTCAGAATATGACCACCAAGAAGCGGAGTAAGCAAGTTTTTCTCTTACCAAAAATAAGACATAGGAACTTCCGGATCCTAGAGCCTAAACATGGACGTGAGCCTAAGGAACTTCTGGATCCAGGGGCCTAAACATGGACGTGTGCCTAAGGAACTTCTGGATCCAGGGGCCTAAACATGGATGTGCACCTGAGGAACTTCTGGATGCTATGGTTTAAACATGGAGGACTGAGGAACTTCTGGATCCGGGGGCTTAAACATAGACGTGCACCTAAGGAATTTCCAGATCCTGGGGCCTAAACATGGACGCCTGAGGCACTTCCGGATCCGAGGGCCCAAAGATGGATGTGCACCTGAGGAACTTCTGGATCTGGGGGCCTAAAAATGGATGTGCACCTGAGGAACTTCCTAATCCGGGGCCCTAAATATGAATGCCTGAGGAACTTCCGGATCCTAGAGTCTCAACATGGACATTCAACTAAGGAACTTCTGGATCCGGGGCCTAAACATGGATGCCTGAGGAACTTCCGGACCCGGGGGCTTAAACATGGACGTGCACCCGAGGAACTTCTGGATCCAGGGGCCTAAACATGGACGTGCACCTGAGGCACTTCCGGATGCTTCGGCCTAAACATGGATGTGCGCCCAAGGAACTTCCGGATCTGGGCACCTAAACATGGACATGCACCTGTGGAACTTCCAGATCCGGATCCGGGGGCCTAAACATGGATGCTTGAGGCACTTCTGGATCCGAGGGCCTAAACATGGACGTGTCCCTGGAACTTCTGGGTCCTTGTGCCTATAAAGGGCAGGGTGTGACTCTCAGAAGGGACATGGCCCATGAAGGGGAGCTGAGTATGGGGCCTGTTGGGGGGCAGACTGAGCTGTCGCACCCTGAATTTGAATGTGACGGTGGCCTCACTTCCCAGCCTTCCCTTGGGTGTCACTTCCTCCCCTTCCAGGTGGTGCCAGGGAGGAAGTGAGACCAGATGCAGGGGCCAGGCCCTAAGGAGGGACACCATCTTTCTCCTCACTTAGCCAAGCACCCAGCCTGGCTGGGGACAGGGACGTCTTGTGACACTGGCTGCCTCCTGCATCCCTGCCCCAGGATCTCAGGGACCACAAGTGGGGACAGTTGTTGACATGATTCTCCCCTGGCCGCTGACCCTCAGCCCTGGGGTCTGCCCAGGGAGAGTGCTGTCTCCCAGAGGGTCGGGGGCCCCTGTGACCTGCTGCTCCTTACCCACCATCGTCCTGGGCGAGCACAGTTCAGGACACCAGACGCTACCGAAAGTGACATCTTCTGGATGAGTGGCTGGGGACTTTGCCTCTGTCCCCATGTCTCAGACACCGGATGATCCCTCCCAGAGACAGAAAATAACCCCACACTGCCCAAGACTTATTTTTAAGCTTTAGATTCTGAAATTTTCCTGCTGCCACCTTCCTTGTGAAGCCAGTTTTTCAACAGAGACAATATTCCAGGGGAAAATAAAAACAAAACATGGAGTCAATCAAACCAAGCTGACACATCTGGTCCTCCAAGAGAAATCTGGATTGGAAGGAGAACAGCCATTCTCAACTGGTGAAATAGTGAAGTTCCCTTGTCCTTATTTTGTGTAAGCAAAATAAATACTCTGATGTTAACTCATCAAATTATTTTTGATGAGTGCTTGGCTCATAGGAAAATTGATTCTGTTTTATGGAATGAAGTGTTGCCTGATTTTAAAATTAAAAATGAAGCCAATAAAAAAAAAGAACTTATGGGGTGCAGGTGCTCCACAGGAGCTTCAGAATCCCTTAAAGCCGTTCCCTCTGGTCTGAAGACCCTGCCGTACCCTCCTGTAAGATGCTCTGCCCTCATCACCCTCTCCCTGAGGGCAGCTGTCTTGTCCTCTCTGGATGCTCCTGGTCTGCAAAGAACTCCTCATCTCTTGCACCATAACACTGAGCATTGGGGGTCATGGTAAGGACCTAGGGGTGCAGTAATAGGAGTCCTTGAACCCCGTTCCTGTTTCCCACATCAATGCTACAGCCCCAAATTCCCATTTTGTTTAATGTAAGCCTGTACGTTAGAATAAATTTTGTTAAATAAGTGAATTTTAAAAAAAAGAAGACATAAACTTCAAAGACATCCCACAGACCCACCTTCTCCAGCCACACCCTACCTGCCTACAGTTAACCACCCAGTTGATTCCTATGGGGGATTATTGCACCGATTAGGTTAAAATTTTCATAATCCAATAATTTCACATCTAAACTTTCTTTCATTATCTCACACACAAGCTTCTGGGGGAACACCTTATATCTAAACCATAACATCCACAAAAGTTTTCTCCTCCCTTATGTAACTTTCCATCCCTATTGATGTGTTTGTGTCATCTACAATTTTTACAAATGGAATAATCATGAGGTATATACTCTTTGTCTAGCTCCTTTTGCTCAACAATATCAATTTAAAAATCACTCATGTTTTTGTATTAGTGGTCCATTTTTTTTTTTATTGTTTCACAGTCTTCTGTTGTAAGGTCGTATTACAATGTGTTTATCCATTCACCTTGGATAAATTGGCGGGCATTTGGGTTATTTCTGGTTTGGACTATTACAACTGTAAACAGTCATGTAGAGGTCATTGGATAACCAAATGCTTTTATTTCTCCTCAGGGAATCTCTGGGAAGAAAATGTCTGGATCCTATGGTAGGTTCTTGTTTAACTTTTTAAGAAAGTATAATTTTTTTCCCAAGTGATTATGCTTCCCACCAGCTGTGTCTGAGCTTTCCAGTTCCTCCATATCCTCACCATTTGCAGGGTCAGTCTTAATTTTAGGCATTCTAGTGGGATCAGCAACTCCTTTTTTAATATATTAATGTTTTGTAACACCCCTTCTATGCTTCTAAACTAAAATTGACCATTATTATCACTACTACCTGTAATTCACCATTGGAAAAAAAAAGACAAATGTTTTTATATGAAGTGGAAAAGAAATAAAAAGAAAACGATTTCTAATAAAATAATACATGTGTTAGTGTGTGGATAAGGTGGTATAAACAAGAAGCACAATAAAATAGTCACCATTCATACTTGCAAGCAGAATCCCGTGGATGATCTAGTGACAAACACAGCTTCACCCAGGTGTTCCCAGCAGTGACACCAGAAGCAACATTCTCTCTGCCATGTAATGTTTCAAAATAGTGAACAACTTTCCTTCAATTCCAGAAAAAAACAAAGTGCATTCTTCCTTGGTTTTTCCAGTAACTGAACATGTGTAAACTTTAATGTTCATTAAAACTATGGAAAAATCATGCTGTGTTTACTTATAAAATAAAGTTAGGTTCTAGGTACAGAAACAAAAAGATTTTTTTTTTAACCTACATGAACGTCCAGTGGATCATTAGGAAGTCATATGATAGTGTATGAAACTTTTAAAAATCCAGATGCTATTGGCACCATTTGACTATGGACTGTAATTTATTGATACAAACTAGAATCGCATCGATGCTGAGTTTCCTGAATGTAACTTCTGCAGTTATATAGGGGAATGACCTTGATGCGAGGAACAATAAATCGAAATGTGGAGGGATGAAGTATTATGGTATCTGTAATTAACTCTCGAATGACTCAGCCAGAAAAAGAGTCAGAGAAGGAGCTAGAACTGGGTACCTTTCCACTTAGTTGACAGCCATTACTGGAGGGGACCCCAGTGGTGTGCCCTAATTTAGGGATCAGGAGAACTTATGGGCTTTAGAGCTAAGCAGAAATTACCTCCTGTCCTGGAGCATGGTGCCCAGATTAGCAGCTGCTGGGGCTTAATAGAAACTCAGGCCCTCAGGCTCTGCCCCCCAACTTCTGAATCACAGTCTGTGTTAACAAGGTGATGTTCACATACACCAAGCTGGAAAGTACTGCCTTGGACTCTGGATTTTCAGCTGTTCTCTCTGGGCAAGGCTCTTGAGTGGTGGGTGGGGAAAGGGGAACCACCTTTATTCCTGCTCCAAATGGGTTCAGCTCCTTGAGTTCCACTTACCCTCTGGATTGAAGAAAAGGTTTGAAACACATGAAGCCCGCTCTGCAGCTCTCTGTTACCAACGAGAAGTGGAGGCCCACAGAGCTTATGTGTTTCTGGGGGAGTCAGAACTCAAGTCCAACCATCCAGCCCAGAGGGAAGTGCTCTTTGCACAGGGCTCTGGCCTTGTTTTCCTCAAACACACAGGGAGAGGCTGGCCCAGGCCACGTTGCTGTCCCTGAGCCACCAGGCCCACAGGCTAGCCTTGAGGCCTCTACTCAGCCGATCCCAGTAGCAGGGAGGACTTATCAGTCTCTGACTTATTTCTTTGCGGAATATTTTCCATAGCCCTTGTCACACTCTATGCATGTGCTGAGGATTTTATGCATATTAACGTCACTGAAGTCCCGTGACAGCCTGTGAGTGACCAAGGTGCAGCAGAGTTCCGCCTGTGGTAAGTGCAGGTGACTTCAGCAATGAGCAGCTGTTGCCTAGGGTCCTCCTCAGAGTGGAATTTTGTCAGTCTTCAGTGCTAAAGCTGGGTGCCTGTGTGGAAAACAGGCAGATTCAATGAGGGGCATGAGAGTCCCTTCAATTTTCTTCTGGGCTGGTCTTTCTGACCAGGACAAGGCTGCTTTGGAGACTGGGCACAGAGAGGACACCGTAGGTGAGGGGCCAGTATGGTCAGGCCCAGGCTGCCCTGGGAAACAGGGCTGTGGTCTGTAGATCCCTGCAGCCTACGTCAGTCCTGGTCTGATGCTGTGCTGCTTTGTAGACTTCTGAGCCATTAACAGGTACTTAAAAATTGGCCCACTAATTAAAAAAGAAAGAAAGAAAAGAAATTGGCCCAGACCACATAGACTTTTGTAGGAGCCCTGACCTACCATCTCCCTGATACAACCACAAAATAGCACCCCACCCTTGCCAAATTCTGTGCAGGTCCAAAGAATCTCTTCTTTCTAATCTAAACCAGAATTAGCTCCAGAATCTGGGATGGATTTGTTAAATTTCTTCCAGTCACTGGTGCAGGGGGCCAACATGATGGCCATCTTTCCCAGTGCTCTTACCTCCCAAGGGCTGCCTGAGACGTTTTGCCCGCAAAGTCCTTTTACAAATTATCATCTACCTCTTAGGCAAGCTGTCTTTATTAATTCATGATCTGAGGCATTATTGATTCATTACTTAGCTTTGTGGAGTGACTTCTCTTTAAGAGGCCAGCAATTAATCACTTCTCCCTGCTCCAAGTCTTGATTTCACTTCCTTTTATGTTTTTACACATATGCATGAGTTTGAAATAGTGAAACGACCCGAAAGGATATATGAAACCCCAAATTGGTCTTTTATATGTTCAAAGAGGGTAGAAAAACCAATTTAAAAGGAAATATTTTCATCTAATTGGAAATGATTGTGGCCTAAGCTTCATCTATTTGGACACAGCCATTCCTCTGCAGGGCCAGGACTGGGCCTCTGGGGGAGACAGGGCAGCTGCCACTCAGACCAGGGCAGTACTTAGATCTATCCAGGCCCTGTTTTCAGCTGCCTGATTAACACAAACCTAACAAAAGCACCAAACTTAAAGAGCAGGTTGTAGACTGAATATTCTTCTGTTTTGAAATTTTCTGCTATTATTTAGTAACTAGGGGAAAAAGAGACATTGAAAAGTCCATTCATACTATCCTCAAGGACTTTTTAAATGTTAGGTCCTTTATACTTACTCTAGATGTATCATGATCAATCCGAGATCATTCCAATTAGCTAAATTTAAAACTCTGAGGATTAGCTAGCTGAGACCTTTCTAAGAATCTCACCATAGGGCCAAACCGTGTTCACTCACTGTGCATGTCTCAGGTTCATGTGGTGAGGCCCAGTGCTCACTGAACCTTGGTTGTGCTGTGTTATGGGCTGAATTGTGTCCCCCATAATTCATAAATTGATGTCCTAACCCATGTACCTCAAAACAAGACTGTATTTGGAGATAGGACCTGTATAGAGGTAATTAAGTCAAAATGAGGCCATTAGGATGGGCTCCAATCCAATATGACTGGTGTCTTGATGAGAAGAAGAAATCTAGATACAGAGAGCTTCAGGAGATAGACCATGTGAGAACCTGGGATATGATGGCTGTTTACAAGGAGAGAGGCCTTGGAAGAATCAACCCTCTGACACTCCATCATAGCCTTTCGGCCTATGAACCATGAGGAAATAAATTTCTGCTCCTTAAGCCTCTCAGTCTGTGGTACTTTGTTATGGCAGACCTAGGAATGCATATATGCAGCTTTCTTTCAGGTCCTAAATTTACTATTTAAGTCAAGGAATAACACACTTGAGAGTAGAAAGTTGTATGTGTTGATGGTGAATAGAACTAATCTAAGAAGAGAATTTGGAAACCTTGAAAGGCCACAGAATGAGCTCATGATTGTCAGATAATCAGATTGTTCTCAATGCCTTGGTCACTGGCCAGGTGAATGTCAGACCCTTCAGACAAGCTTCTTTTCTTACAGGTCAAGATGAGACAAATTATGCATGAGCTCAGAAGTCTTCTTTGAATTTCCTGCCCAGAGAAACTGAAGCACTATGGAAATGGGATGCTAGGAAAAAACGTGGTTCCATGATTGAATAAAAATATGTATGTATCTCAAACTGGACTTGTTAGGTTATTTAATGTGAGCTACCATAATTGACACTCCTCAAGACTGCAGTGTCTTCACCTGGGAAAGTTTGTCATCCTTTATACAAAACTTGATGTGGCTCGGCATGGGTTTTCCTCCAAGTGGTGACTCAGGGATCTAGGAATCGTCCGTCTTGCTGCCAGCTCAACATGGGGCTTTCAAGGTCACTATGGTAGAGGAAGAGAGAAGGAGAAAGAAGGAGGCTATACATCAGCTTTTAAGTTCCTCAGCCCAGATGTGACACATACACTTATGCTCCACAGGTTCCAGGGAGGCTGGGAAATGTAGGGGAGCACATAGAATACTTGGCAGCTCAGATGGTGTCCACCACATTTTGTGAACTTTCTTGATGTATTAGATGCAATGTCAAGAATGTTATGTAGACTGTCTTGCTTGATCTATTTTTTTACATATGTGGAAACTGAGGCTTAGGGGGATTAAGTTGCTGAAGGTCATAGGAATGTAAATGGTGGAACCCACCTGGAGACTCAGTTCTATTTCCAGAAGTCCATCATCCCTGGATTTGATGGAAAATTTTGTACTAACACCTCAGAGCCCTTAACTTTAGTTTTATTTGTCTTCTGAATCACTCCAAAAACTGAAGCAAAGATGAGAGGCCAAAATCCTGAAGTACTTGAAGTGATCGTCTACCCTGTCCCCTGTTATCTGGGTGACCTGAAGATACAGAGGCTTGGTTTTAAGACGTGGTGTGGGATTTGTTTTACTTTTAAAGTTAAAAGATTTTACCAAGGTAGTAATTCGTCACCCCTGTGCTTTGATTTACTTTAAAAGGAAGATGTTGAGACATCTCACACTCCTTTAACAGATTGTCCCTCAAATGTCAAAGAAATAAATAATGGAGTAAAGGGATGGTGCACAGCCCACTTGGTGGAATTTTCACAGACACCCCAGAAAAGAGGACACTGCCCTCAAGATAACCTGCAGCTCATAAACTAAGAAGAACTGCGGGATGTCAAATGGTCTAAAAAGATCTGAAAAAAAATATCAGAGCAAGGGAAGGTCACAAACGCCAAACAAATCAGAGCCCCCAAACATTGATCGGAGCCATGCCCTCACCTCGGGGCCAAAGTTCCTTCTCTCTGTCCACTTGCACTGTGATAAATTATCAATTTTAAATCATTGGTCATCTCTAAAATACGCTGTTTGGTTTTGCCCCAAGACCTAGGCACCGTTGAGTTATTGAGTTTAAACACTCAATAACTTCACTAACACCATGATTTTACTTTGTAAAAATTAGAGACATGCTCATATGACTCAAAGCAGAGTACTTCTGACCTCTGAGACTTGCCCTTGATTTGACCTTGTCTTCAAGAACCTTCCTGGAGACAATAGGGAAACCTCAAATATTCAGACTAATTGCGTGGTGGGGGAGGATAGAAACCAGATGAAGGTAATGGAAAGTCTGAGTTATAAAAGAGTATAATAAATACCATCCTATTTTTTCCCAGTTACATTCAAAATCAAAGTGTTGTCTTAAAAGGCAAAGGATAGGTACTCCCAAATATCTGTTCCTGCACTGGTGCCAGTCAGCCGTTTGGGGCCCTGTTTTTGCTAGTTTGTAGCAAAATGAGATAAACCAGACCAGAGTAATTATTTGTTCATGGGTTAAATGTATTCAGCTTTTAAATCCTGATATTATTTCATTTCTACCTTTTATTTTTTAAGTTAGTCTTTCTTTAATAAAATGCAAGTGGAATATATCTTTAAAAATTCATGTAGCAAAGTTGAAAAGTTGACAACCTTCTGTCAAATTCCCATATGTTTAAAAAATCGCACTCATCTATAGAACCTGAAAATGATGGGCTCAGTGTCTTTAGGGACATAGCCTTCTTATGAAAGAGTAACAGGTTGTTAATTTTTTTATGTCAATATCTTTTACAATGGAGGTAATAGAAGTGTGGAAGAGCTTTCGTTGTTGTTTATAAGGTTTTGTGGTCAGTCAGACCTCAGTTCCAAACTCGATTGCATCATAACAGTGGTGAGACCTTGGGAAAGTCATGTGATATCCCTAGACCTCCCTTTCCTCTTCTGTAAAATGGGAATAATAACAGTACAGCGTCTAGTTCTTAGTATTAACATGAGAAGTCAATGAGAAAGTGGATATGAAACAATTAGCACATTGACAATCCTCAGTGGATGTTAACTATTAGTATTATCAACATTATTAATATTATTAATAAATGAATGGCTGCTTGAAATGTGTACACTTAGCAGCTGTTCAGTATAAACACTTTCCTTTCTATTACCAGTTTGCCAGGCAGACTCTGTCTTCTGGATCAAACAGATCCGGCCCTGTTACATGAGCCCAGTTTTCAGACTACATTATGTCAAATTGTGAGGCTTTTTGGCCCCATTTGTCCCCCTCCACAAACAGAAGGAAGAAAGCCCTTTCTGCTCTCCCCAGCCCACCTTGGACTCTCTAGAAACAAATGCCCTTTAGGTGCCCTTTGCTTTGCTCAGAATCTGCAGAGACACTCAGGAAAATTGCGGATAGATGTTAATGGTAGCTCTTGTACTGTAGCTATGCACAGACTCTCAATTGAGCTTAAGGACAATGTTTGTGTGTGACATCATTTTATGCATGAGGCAATTAACATCAAGATGGTTGAAGTGACAGGGAGCAGTAGTGTTATGGAGGTAGAGTGTCAAGGCTGAGAGCATGTTTAAAGCCATATTTCTTCTAAATAACAGTGCCCTGTAGAAACACTGAACCTCCTCTCAGTACACACATGCACATGTCCACCACCAAACCTGGAGGGAGAGTTAATCTTGGGGTTCAGGCTAAGTTTTCTTCAATGTTCGGCATCCTCTTCCCCACTGAGCCCCACCCTGCCACTTTTTGGGCATCTCTTTCTCACCCTGCCCCCACCCCACCAACATTCAGTGACCTCAGATGGTTCCATTCCAAGCCCTTGTCATCTGTTCTCATAACGCCTTGTACTCTTTCCCCCCAGATCTTATCACAGTTAAAATTTTCTCTTGTCCCTTCCAGACACTAAAAACTCAGAGGGGCTAAGTCTGATTTTGCCTAGTACTGTGTCATCATGGGCCTTCAGTGAATGTGTTTTGGGTAAATGAAGGGATGGAGGGATGGATGACATACCGACACTATTAGCTTTATTCTGTGGAATTCAGAGATTTGGGTATTTTGCTACTTTTTGCCCCACCAAAATGCATGGGTCCTATTTCCCATTTCCTATTTCTTTGTTCTCTGAGACTTTTTAATTTATTAAACATGTTTGAATAAAGGTTCTCCAAAGTAATGTTATGTGCATTTAACAGGAGACTTTAATCAAAAAAAGGTCTACTTGGTAACCCTTCAGCTTAGCAACTGAGGAACCACGCAAGTGTTTCAGGGAGGGTAGAGTGGAGGCTGAAGAGTGAGGCTTCAGGAATCAGACTCCAGTTCCACATCGGGTGGCCAGGTACCTCAGTTTCCTGCTGTGTAAAATTGCAGTGATACTCTACAAACCATAAGGTAATTGTGAGAATTAAATAAGATAATCTATCCAGAACCCTAGAACAAGGCCTACCTAGCCTGCCTCAATGAACGTTAGCTATTATACTAACTCCTGCCTTGTCTTTTTGCCCCAATCCACTTACCTGGTTTGACCACATACTCCATCAATCAGATATAAGCATCTTTCTCCAAATCCAAGCCAAGAGTTGACTAGCCACCATCGAGCAGGCCCACAGACTGTGTCTTTGCTTGAGGCCTGCTTTTCAAATTGCCATCATGAATAAAATGTCCTCTGGGTTGGTGACTTTGAGGAGGGCAACCCACAGTAAATTCTGTTTTTTTTTTTTTTTTTCCCCAGTTAGCTGTATGAAGGAGGTGGATTTCCTGAGCTGAAAGCCTATCCAGGGAGCCCGGATGTGAGGAGAGGAGGACTGGCAGACCTGCGTTCCTTTCAGGTTTGGGCCATGAAGGCCCATTCCTAAGGCAACACTCGCACCACCCCTAACTTTTGGCCCCAGAGTCACCTACGAGCTGTCCTGTTGTCCTCTCTCCCTCCGGGGCCCTCTTTCCCATTTTCCCAGAGCGTGTTTACCTTCGTGACAAACTCATGTCTCATTACTAATGGAGGCTCAGGGCGGATGAGCAGATGCTCTTTCTCACTTTGCTTTACAAGACCTCAAAAGCCTCCATTAAACTTCTTGAACAAAAGTGTCCAAGGGACTTCGGCTTACACGCCTGTCCCCTGGGAGGTCTTATTTATGTGGAAAGTAGAGGAAAAACAGAAAGCAGTCAAAGAAGGCGAAATCCAAGGATCAGACATGGATTCTGTGATTGGAAGCCATCAGGCCCACAGAGCGGTGTCTTCTGCCCTTTCACTGATGCCTGGGGCCCGTATAGGCCTAGAGAGGACTTGCAAAAAGCCAGAGGAGCTGGGGTGTGCAGGGGGGGTAAAATATTGGACAAAATTCCAAATGTCCTGGAACAATTATCTCAGAGCTTTTCCAAACACATTCTGCTCCTTGGAAAACAGCACACACTAAATCAGAGCCCTGGAGGATGAGATGTGTGGAGGTAGCTTCTCTTCCTAGCTGTTTAGAAACCTGCCTGACCTCCTTCACCTGGTACTGACTTGAGAACAGATGATCTGAGAGCAGGCTCTGGGCTGGCCACCCTGAGAAGGTTCAGGAAAACTCTGTGTAGTGAGCCTGCTTCAGAACCAGGAAGATGGGAAGCTTGCTCTCTCTCTCGCCTCCCATTTCTGACATTTGCCCTATTTTTAATCGGCTCTCCTACTCTCTTCTGAATTTCTTCCCTCACAGAGCAGCTTCACCAGCTGCTTGAACATAAAACTGTACTCTGATCCTTGCACCTGGTAGGCACTTGGTAAATATTTGTTCAGTGAATAAACCATTTTGTTTTTTTTTTTCCTGAGAGGACCCATTATTTGTAGAAATTTATTTCGTCTTTCTAAACCTCTCTTATTCTTATTGCTTAATTTTATCCTCAAAACACGTGTCTCAGGTTGACCACCCCTGGGAAAAAGGCACAGGGGCATTAGTGAAGTGCTCTTGGTCAAGGTCATCCAGGCTCAGCAGAGAGGCTCCTGGTGGGTTTCTCAGTGGTCTTTCCACACTGCCACGGAGGCCCCACTCTCAGGATAATAGCTGCCATTTATTGAGCAGATACTATGTGCCAGGTACCAGGCTGAGAGGTGAACATGGGTTATCTCCTTTTATCCCATGCTTCAACCCTCTGATAAAAGTACTATTATTATTTCCATTTTACAGAGGAGGAAAATAAAGCACAGAGAGAGATTTAAGTAAGAGGGATGCAAAGGTCTATGGTGAATAAATCGTTCAACTAGAATGATCCCAGGATGTCTGGCAAGGAGTCCAGGCACTTGACTTCTGTAAAATTACTATCTTAAGATGAACACCATGTACAATTACCTGCCAAAGAATTTTTCTTTAAAGGAAAAAACAGGGGAAGAAGAAATGTTTACTCCCAAGGGATGGCTCCCAGTGGTGAATTTACAGGTACCGGGGGGACTCTGAACAGGGCTGCATGGACACTTCTCTGCCCCCAGTCATTGAAACGTATTTGGCTGGGATGAACTTGGTAGGGAAGATCCAAATGCATTCTATTTAAAGTAAAACTTTGGGGAATGCTGCCCAATTTTTACTGATCTTGCTTAATCTCTTTTCAAAGAGATCATCTACAAAAAAAATAATTTATTTTTTTCTCAAGGTCCTGTGGATTTCACTAGCTCTCTCCAACTTGTGTCTCTGCGCATTTGGTTCTGTTCTGATTAACATAAAGAGGGTAATATTAGCCTTTAGTTCATATTATCTTCCTCAGTGATAATACATTTCCAAAATAGGAGTCTCCTAAAAATAAAAGCAACAATATTCTCCCTGAGTAGTTAGAGAATCCCATCACTTCCCTCAAGGTGTTACAGGTATAATCCTCATTATTGCGAAAGTCAATTTAGAGGGGATATTCTTTTAATGCTTTCAAAGGAAAAGAATATTTCCTGCATATGTCGGTATTTTTAAGGTAACAAATGGAAGATACTTAAATAAAACCACCTTAATTAATGGAGGAGATTTCTTGGTTTATTTAACTAGGAAATTCAGGGGGTGAGTGGGCCTGAGAAACTTCTAAGATGCACAGGACGCCATTTGCTCCATCTTGTGTGCGCGCTCTCTCTCCTTTTCTGCTCTCCTCACCTTTCTCTGTGTCTCTGGTATTTGGGCCTCTTTCTCCCATTATGGCTGAACCTCTAGCATGGACAGAGCAAAGTGAAGAAGAATCTGGCCTCAGATAGCTTCAGGCATATCCCTCCTAATGAAAATTTCCAGAGGAAACCAAGGGTCCCTCCCACCATCTGTGTCAACAACCCTGAGGAAGGATCCTAATTGGCTCCTAGTAGTTCAAATGCTTAAATGCTGGGCCAATCATGGAGGCTGCTGGGGGTGTTTTTGACTGGCTGGACCCATAATATCCTTTCCCCCATTATTGGGGTGAGTAAGTGCTAAGATTAACAATCCTTCTAGAACCAAAGGCAATGGGAACAGGTGCAGAGAGGTAGAAGCTGTAACTGGACTGGCTGTGATCATATGTGACAGTCGGACCAAAAGCCCAGTGTTAGGGTCGACTCTCACACAGACTTATTCATTTGAGCTAAATAGGAGATTTTAGTTAGAAATACAATAAATAATTTTATTAGATTGCCAGAGCCTACTCTCCCAATTACACACACACACACACACACACACACACACACACACTTATTGAGCACCTACTGTATACCAGAAAGACACACAAGGCTATGTTTAGCAAAGCACAGGCTCTTGTCATGTATCAAATGTGTGACCCTAGATGAGTTACTGTTCTTCTCCTGTCCTCAGTATCTTCATTTGTAAGGGAAACAATGGTATTCCATATTTCAAAGGGTGACCAGGAGGATAATTGTGTTCATAGATGTAAAGCAGCTGGGATGGTTCCTGGCACCCAGCCCATGCTCTAGAAGTACCTGTAAGTAGTACTATGACGTGGCCTTGGTAAGCTAGACCACATCTTCAGGCTGCTCCTCTGTAAAATGGGAATGATATACCTATATCCAAGTCGGAGATCAAGGTAAGAACAACACATGGAAAGCACCAAGCATATTTCAAACAAACAAATGTGGCCTCTATAAGGCAGAAATGTATTTGTTTTACAACTGCTGGCCTCATTCCGGGACCCTGACCATGAAGAGAGAACCCAGGGTATGTGAAGAGAGAACCCAGGGTCCGTGGGACACCCTGTTGGTGATTCTCCTCCCGCTGTGTGATCCAGTGCTGCTTTGGAGTACTCAGCAGTCCCCACATGCATCCAGTTGGTTGGTTTCCTACTCATGGTAATGTTACATTTGATCTAAACTGAGGACTGAACTCAAGGGTGCTTAACCACTGAGCCACATCCCCAGCTCTTTTTATGCTTTATTTAGAGACAGGGTCAAGCTAAATTGCTTAGGCCTTCATTCAGTTGTTAAGGCTGGCTTTGAACTGGTAATCTTCCTGCCTCAGCCGCCCTCCCCCCCCCAACCCGCCCGAGCCAATGGAATTGCAGGTGTGTGCCACCCAGCCCCTGGCAAGTCAACATACTTTTGATGATGGGAGGGGAAAAAAAGCAATTTCTCACGATTTAAATGATAGTTGACTCTTCTCTGTTCATCATTCATATTTCCAGTTCAAAGCCATAGACACTTGTTTGAAATTTTAGTCTTAACTGACCCAATAATCCCTAAATCACAGTCAAGAGAACTGGTGACAAGTTAACCACAAGATAACAACAAAGAAGGGACCCACCTCGTCCTTCAAGTTTTTAAGGTCCTTTGGGAGAGGACCCACAGCTGTCTCCTGATGCAGCTGTGTCTTAAATAATTTCAAGTAGCGTTTTATCACTCTGTCTACTTTCTGATGGCAAATTACCCTTCAGTGTCTTTTCTCACAAGCAGAGTCTGGCACTAAGTTTTTAGGCAAAACAGTGAGATAAAACAAGACCTTAGCCATGTTAGAAAGTTTTGTCCAAACCAACAGTATTCTCTTATGATGTCTTTTTATTTTTTATAATTGAAACACCAATTATTAGTAACAATGAAAGATAGATAAAATGGGAATCTTGGATCAGAAAGGGCAAAAGTTAGGCATAGGTTTTGTTTTAATAGCTTTATTGTATCACTGGCATATAATCAATGGCACACATTTAAAGTATCAACTTTGATAAATGTTGATACATGTATAGACCTGTGAAACCATCACCATAATCAAGAAAAAGAACCCCTAGGGCTGGATCAGATGGTGCATGCCTGTGATCCTAGCAGCTCAGGAGGCTGAGGCAGGAGGATTGCAAGTTCAAGGCCAGCTTCAGCAATTTAGCAAGGCCCTGAGCAACTTATTGAGTCCTTGTCTCAAAAATAAATAAATAAATAAAATAAAATATGCTGAAAAATAAAACATGCTGGGGATGTGGCTCAATGGTTGACCACCCCTGAATTCAATCCCTGGTACCAAAAAATAAAAGAACACAAAGGGCTGGTATCATAGCTCAGTGATAGAGTGCTTTCCTAGCATGTGTAGGGCCCTGAGTTTGATCCTCAGCACAGGAAAAAATCTCTCTCTCTCTCTCTCTCTCTCTCTCTCTCTCTCTCTCTCTCCATCTATCTGATATATCACCCCCAGAAGCTCCTTACAGGATTTTGATGTCTCTTTTTCTTCCTTCTAAAATATGTCAAGTTTTTTCCAAGGTAACGAAAGACACCGTTTCTTCATAAATAGAAGCAAAGATTTTAATACACATGGGGAACCTAGAGAAGAGCTGGGAGTGGAGTCACAACTCTCTTATAAAACTGACTTATTCATTTATTTATTGGCAGTACTGGGGATTGAACCCAGGGATGCTTTATCATTGAGCTACATCCTCATCCCTTTTTATTTTTTATTTTGAGACAGGGTCTCACTGAAGTTTCCAAGGCTGGCCTCAAACTTGCGATCCTCCTGCCTCAGACTCCCTGAGTCCCTGGGATTACAGGAGTGTTCCACTGTGCCCAGCTTAAAACTGACTTTTAGTTCTAGGAGGAAACTAGCCACCCTTTGGATAGAATATCTGTTTTCCTAACTGCAGCTCTGCTATGAAGGGACTTTGACGGGGGATGAATTGTTCTTCAAGGATTTCTGAGCACCCCAGGAATAAGGCTCATCCAACATGATGGAGCTTTGTGAGGGCTTATTATTAACAGATGGAGAAGCCAAGTACGTGGATCTTCTTTCCAGAGTCACTAGGCAAGTCACCAGTGAAGTGACATAGATGGCTGTGAAGATGTTGTCCCTTGACTTCTAAATTCAATGAGACCTAACAGCCCCAGATAAAGCTCAAGACACATACTCGGAAAAAAAGAAAGATGAGATTAAAGGAACCATTCCTCCCCTCCCCCCCTGAGTCAGTGCAGCTTCTGAGCTGGATCTCTTGTGAAAGACGAAAGAATCATGAAACGTTTGGCTCAGCGGGAGGAATGAGTGTTCACCAGATTGTCTTGCAAAATGCAGTGCAGGAAATTATCCATCAGGTGGGACAGGATAGCACTGCAATTCCATCCAGGTGAGCCATGATCAGAAAAATGAGAGGGCTAGGTTGAAAAATGAAAGAAAGAAAAAACGAAATCAAGTGGGATGAGAGGGAGGGGTTGGGGAGGCTAGGAGCATTTGAAAATATGCCAACTCCATGTACACCTGGACTTCAGAGTATTTTCTTCCCCTATTAGTCTATCTCCGTGCTCTGATTCACGTCTCCTAAATTCTTTGGAAGACCAGGAGTGGGTTAAAGGGAGGAGGGCATCAAGTAATGAGAAGACAGGGTGCCATATATCACTGTTGAAATGGACTCAACGTTACCAAATCTAAATAAACACCCTTCATCAGACGTGAAAGGGATAGGACCAGTTCTGAGCCTCTTGCCCTGAAAAAGCGTAAAGATCCCAACAGGGAATCTTATCACCAGATTCAGAATTCAGAAGGAGGTATGAAGCAGTAGAATGTAACCATCCACCAGACAGGATCAGGAAGACAAACTAGGCCCACTGAGCTCCAATTGTCTTTCTTTCCTTTCCTTTCTTCTTCCATAAATGCTGATAAAGTGTGTGCAGAGACTGGAGATTCAGGAAACATTATATTTCCAAATAAGTGGAAAACTGACTGCACTGTGTAGGAAGAGACCTTTCCTTTAACGCTGACCTCGTGAACAAGGTTAGCTCAACCTGGGATTTACTTGTTTGGGCATAAATTTCCCAAGCCTGCCCTTGCAGGCAAGCTTGCTTACTGCTGCATCCGGGATCCTGCCTGAATGAAATGGGCTCAGAAAGTAGCTGAGGCCTGAGGCCAAAAGAACCCCCCTACACTGAAATTCACAAGGCCAGGCCTGAAACTGGTATCCTTCCTAAACCATTTCTGGAGCCAATAAGCTCCCTCTTTGGTTTAAGTCCATGGAGACAGGATTCTCACCATCTGAACAATATTTCTGATACCGACAGATTCTCATGAGCTCTGAGCCCATTGGCAATAAGCCACCGGTGGAAGAATCCGGCCTGTGTGTCTGGGCTGTAGGCCTGACTCCAGTACTGCTTTCAAATCCTGGGCTGGTGGCTTTATCAATGTGGGCTCATCCCATGGAAGAGATTGCTGGAAGAGAAGAAATCTAAATGTCTCCTCCTAGGCCATAAGTCACAGCTCTGTGATAACATTGTGTCAACACTTCAAGTTAATCTGAGGTTCTGTCTCCAACCGCCACCTCCACAACCCAGTGACAGATGACACTGATTTATTTTAAAAGTTGAAAAGCAAATCAAAAGGACCACAGTATATGCTTCAAGGAACCAGCAGATAGAGCAAGACCAGCTCTAAAATATCATGAGGATGTAGATTCCTCCGGAAGTGTGTTAATGAGGTGAATAATGTATTAATGCATCAACCATTGTAACCATTGTATAGATTAGTAACAAATATTTTGTTTTAAAAAGGTCTGCCCCTCCAGTTTTGCTGAGCTAAAGTAAACGAAGACCCTAGTTATGTCAACAGATGACAAAAGTGTCCAGAAGTGATGCTTTCTGCTCAGAGGAGGGGGCAGAGAATCTGGTCACACCCCACTTCTCCTTCATCAGATTTCCTCTATGTACTTTGATGAGTTAGCAGTTCTCAGGATTTCAGACTCGGGCATGGAGTGATGTTTCCAAAATCCAAATGGACCATACCATTCTCCTTCCCACCCTCCATGGATTCTCAGGTGCTTTTGAGATAAATTTCAAAGCCATTGGTTGACATATAAGCCCTTCGTGATGTGAGCCTTGCTTTGAATTCCACATTGCAGCATGACCGCCCGCCCCCACCCCTCCTCTTCATGCACCTTCCCACACGGGCTAACTAGGTTAATGCACAAACCACTGAATCTTAGCCTGACCCCCACCGTGGAGCAAATGCTTTCCATGTTGGCTGTTGGAATGCAATTAGTCCTGCAGGACTAATTAGACGCAGGACAGCTCCTGGGCTCTTCTGGCCTTACTCTGTGCTCAGGCTTCCTCTGTTCTGTGTTTATCCACCATGGCGGAGCCCTGCAGGCTGCATTTCATAGGCTCCTCTGTCTCAGGTATCTAGCTGGTTGGGTTAGGCCAGTGGGAGGTGCTGGGCATGCAGCACAGAGTAGAAAGGAGGGAAAAGTCCAGGTATTTCTCTTCTTGCTGTCTTGGGGAGCTTCTGCACATTGCTTGTCTTCTTGGTAGTCACAGCTCTCGCTGTGCCAGAGATGGTGGTGGTGGCTTCCTGCTGCGGCCAATCTCTGCATGGCCTTGTCATCTGAGCTCAACTCCCAGCACCTCTCTCCACCACTGACCCAATCCCCTGCTTTAAATTCTCTGTGTGGTAAATGCATGAAGAAGGGTCCATTTTCCTGGGAACTGGCTGATTTGGGGTAGCATGCTCTCACTCCCAGGCCCGACCTCTGCTCCAGCTTTCCCTCTGCTCTGCCTCTGCCTGCTCAGCCTCCAGGTGAACTCCTGCTTTTTCTGTAGGACTCTGTCCTACCCTGGCCTCCTCTTTGAAGCTGTCTCAGTTTCTCAACCCACTTCTTCAACCTGCCTCTCTTATAATAAGAGGTTTACTCTTGGAAAATTCCACTACAGACCTGATTTTCTTAGAAGCAAGCATATTCTTTTATTCAAACTATCTCAAGCCTGTCATAGAGAAGATGCAAGTATTTATTGAATGAATAATAAACACATATTTAAAGAAGCATTTCAAATCCAGATAAAAATCATTGTACACTGTCTTTGCGGCAGAGGCTGTAAGTTACCCACTCAATAATCGTGTCAGCCTCCTTTGTGCTGTTAACTGAACCCTAATTCTACCTGGAGGGTCCCTGACCCTGGCTCTAAGAAGTGCTTGATTTCCCAGCATCCATTGCAGCTTGAGGTGCCCACACAATAGTGCCATCCACTGAATGAGTGGAAGACCACTGGGGAGATTTCCAGAAAAGCTTTGCTGTCCTGATGAAAGGACAAAAACACAATGGGGATACCACTCCTTCTTTTCACCCTGGTTCTTCCATGCCTTGAATATTGATGTGATATCTGGAGCTATTGCAGCTAACATGAAACTATGAGACAATAAAGTGAGGGGGGATAGCCAACACATTTAGAATATCAAAGCAAAATTTAGAAAAGGTGGGGGTCTCTTGTGGCATCACTGGATTTCTTGACATGAGAGAAATTTAATAATTTTAATAAAATCAATAAAATTCTTTTTAAGCTATTATTTTCAACATTATGTTACTTGCAGTCAAATCCATTTCTAATGGATAGAATGTGTTATTTTGAGACAACATATTGTCCCTTTTTATCATCTTAGACAGTCATAGATTCTCTCATATCTGTGATAAATTTGGAGACCCCCCCAAAAAAAAACAGTAGAATGCTAGGGCAAGATGGCTAATTTTATGTGTCATTTGGTGAAGTCACGGTATCCAGCTATGTGGTCAAACACCAAAGTAGATGTGCAAGTATTTTTAGATGCAATTAACATTTAAAGAAGCGCCTTTAAGTAAAGCAGGTCAGTCTCTTTAACGTAGGTAGGCTGTATCTATCTAGTCAAGTGAAGGTCTTAGGAGAAAAGAAGAGTGAGGTCTTGAAGAAGAGAGGATTCATCCTACAGACCGACTTTGGATTTGAGCAGCAGTATCATTTCTATCCTGGGTTTTCAGCATCCTCATCTGCTGTACAGACTTTGGACTTGCCACCACCACAAATATGTGAGCTAGTTTCTCAAAATCTTTTTCTCTCTCATGTTCTCCCTGTGCGCCTGTGTATACACACACACACACACACACACACACACACAGCTCATTGGCTTTGTTTCTCTTGAAGAACCCTGACATTGGGTGTAAAGAAACTCAGGGCAAGAATGACCTTTTACTAGGAAACAGAGATCCCTGGAGATACACCTTTGTGGAAACCATTAAGAATTGTTATCCCAAATTTTGTTAGCTTCCATTTTTTTTTTACCTCTTGCTATTTTTGATAGAGAAAAATTGGAGGTGACCTCACTGTCTCTTTTGATCCAGGATCAGCCGACCTTCCTCCTGAGCTCCACGTGGCCAACCTCAGCCCTCTGCTTTCCTCCCCTGTGGAGCCCTATCGGTCAGAGCCTGGCCCACTGGCTGTCAGCTTTGCGAGCCTTTTTTCAACTAAACGCAGAGGGGAGTCTCCTGGCCATGGGGTTCACATTTACTGATGCCAGTCCAACATCCAAGGGTTTCTTTGTTGCTGTCAGAGTGAAACCCTGTCCTCTGCCACCTAGAATAAAAGGTTCAGGATGAGAACAAATTGTCACCAGAAATGAATTACTTCTGAAATCAGAGTGTAGTATTTTAGCTTGTGAGTGTCTTGCTGGGAAATGACAACATTTCTGAGCTGTGGATGGAAGGCTGTATTGACGTGCAGATGTTCGCCTGGGCTCACTTGTTCTTCAATGAGGTTGCTCACTCCGAAACAGGCTGGCTCGGGCGTCCCAAAGAGCGGAGGCTCACTCAGGCCTCCAGGTTCACTTTAGATCCTTTAGCCATTGCTCGTCCTCCTGCGGCCATCACTGCCATCCCCTCCTCTCCTGACAGTTTCAGAGGAGACAGGAGCCCCACTTGTTCTCAGATATCTTCTGAAGCCATGCTGATGCAGGTGGGTCATCTGTTCAGAAAAACTTGGCCTCATTAAACCTCCATCTAGCAGGGCTTGCCAAGTATAGCCCTTGGGCCAAATATGGCCTACAGGGCCTACTCAAGTTTAAATTTTTTTTTGTATCAGGGATTCAACCCAAGGGCGTTTTACTACTGAGCCACATCTCCAGTCCTTTTCATTTTTTATTTAGAGATAGGGCCTTGTTAAGCTGCTTAGGGCCTTTAAGTGGCTGAGCCTGGCTTTGAACTTTCAATCCTCCTGCCTCAGCCTCTGGAGTCGCTGGGATTACAGGCGCGCACTACCACACTCAGTTTAAAAAATTTTCTTAACATATAAAAAATATGGAGCTGGGGGTGTAGCTTAGTGGTAGAGCTACTGTCAAGTATACATGAGGCCTTGAGTTTGATCCCCAGCACTGCAGAAAGAAAGAAAGAAAGAAAGAAAGAAAGAAAGAAAGAAAGAAAGAGGAAGAAAGAAAGAAAGAATTATTTAAAAGAGAATAAAGAAAAAGGACATGTGAGGGACACACATGTAACTTACCAAGCCTAGAATATTTGTTTCTGGCTCTTTCCGGGGCTTGCTGGCCCCTCTAGGTACTGGAGGCGGGAAGGCCTTGGCAGTGGCATTGCTGGCCTGAGTAGGGAATGGAAGGACTTTGTGGTGTGGACTTCGGCCAGTGCTTTTCAACATAGAAAGGGAAAAAGGAGATGGAAAGATAAGTTCTGGAAAGTTCAGGGCTGAATAACTTGTCATCAGGAAACGGATGCACTGATAGATGCCAGTGGCAGGGAAAAGCCTGGTGACTTTATTATCCAAGATCCTGTTGAAAATTAACCACCAGGTGCTTCTGTTAGCAGGTACTTAACTAGGTTCTGCTGCCACCCTCATCCCACATAACCCCCACGAGGTAGGTGTAGGTACTGCCCTACTTTGTGAATAAGAAATCAAGTCGTAGAGATTGAATTGGTCCAAGACGCAGAGCTGGTCAGAGGAAGACGCTGGACTCCAATTCGTGTCTGTCACCCACATGTAGCCCCACCCTACGTTTGCTTTCCTGAAACACAGGACATGCAACATCCCATGTTTTCTTCCACAGCTGGTTTTCTTCTACCACTGGTGGAAGGCTCCTGATCCTTAAGCCAGCTTACCCAGGCCTCTCTGCCCTCCTGCTCCCCATCCTTGAGCTCCAGGCCTCTGCAGCCCACTTCCTGTCCCACTGTGGGGCCCGTGTGGGGGTGGAGGGAGACAAGTCCAGTCACTGAGCCGTATTATGCAACCATGTAATACATCCCAGTCTTTGGGAAGTTTGACAAACTGGGAATATGTGTTTAGATTTCTAAACTCAGAGACATTTCAGAGCAAAGAGGACCTGGCTGTGTCCTCCAGATGGTTACACATGGTTTTATTCTTCTGTTTGGGAGAGTTGCAGCTGCTGCTGGAATACAGCTGTTTTCAGAGTCTGGGAAGGGGAATGTGCGGGGGAACGTCAAGGTCCTGGGGCTGCTTCTTCCTCCCTCAGGGAGGGAGGGTGCGTCACTTGTGAATTTTTGATATAACAACACACCCATCAGGTTCTAGAAGAACTGACTGAGGAGGTGCAGAGAGTTGAAGGCTCTTTTCCTGCTCAAGGCCAGCCTGCAATGCAGTGTGTCAATGAGTATGTATTAGGTTCCTGTGGTTGCTATAACAAGTTACTACAAATGAGATGGCTTAACTTAACAGAAATATATCCTCACAGTTCTGGAAGCCAGAAGCCTGAATTCAAGTTGGTGGCAGGGCCATGTTCCCTCCAGAGACTCTTGGGGAGAACACAATCTTTGCCTCTTTCAGCTTCTGGTGACCATCGGCCTTCCTGGACTCATGGCTGCATCCCTCCATCTCACCTCTAAGGATACCTTTCCTCTTCTGTCTGTCTCCTCATCTGTGTGTCTCTTATAAGGACACTTGTCATTGGACTTAGGACCATCCAGATAATGCAGGTCTCATTTCAAGACCATCAACTCAATTATATCTGCAAATTCCTTTTTCCCAAATAAGATCACCTTCATGAGTTCCAGCATTAGGATGTGGACATATCTGTTAGGGTCTCCATTCAACCCATGCAAGAGAGAATTAGTGTGGGAGAGAGAAATAGAGAGGCCCCAGGGCAGGCAGGAAGGATTTGCTCACACAGGAGTCTGCTATCAATATAGCCAGCCCTGATCACATTTTTTTTTGCCCCAGGGGAAATGCATTATTTCCAATTTGCAATTAGTGGTGTCAAAGCTACAGCGGCTCACACAGCGCAGGCGCTGACTTACGTTCATCAGGTAAAGAGGGGTTAAGAGACAGACAGTCTAAGACTACGATGCTGCTACATTATCATATGGGACCCAGGCACCTTCTGCTCCTTGTCTATACATCCAGATTTAGTTCCAAGGATTCCATCCTTAAGATTACCATGTGGGTCACCCAGGTGGCCAAAGCTTCAGCCATCACGTCTACATCTCGGGAAGGAAGAAAAAAGAGAAGTGGGAAGAGCAAATGATGTGTGCCTGCTGAGCCAGCTCATTTCAGGAACTTTATGGAGTGCACAGTGCTTATATTTCATTGGCCAGAACACAATAACTCCTAGCTGCAAGTGAAGCTGGGAACAATTCGTGTGTGTGTGTGTGTGTGTGTGTGTGTGTCTGTGTGTGTGTTATAGAATCCAGGTACACTGCTCTACTGAATAAAATGGAGGCTTGATTAGCAAGGAAGGAGTGAAGAATCAATTTGGGGAGGCAATTAGCACTGCCAACTCCAAGGGCCTTACAAGCCATGGAAGTTTTAGCATCCATGTGGTAGACTCAGAGAACACAGCGGACCCCACTATTTGTAAAAATAAACAAACTCGGCTGACATTGTCTGAGCGCTCACCCTGGGCCAGTCCCTGGTTCGTTAAGCTTCCCAACCACCCTTTGAGGTCAATCTTCTTACAGCGCTGTCGTTTACAGATTTAAAAAAAAAAATCACTGAGACTCAGGGAAGTTGAGCCATTTGCCTAGGTCACCTATCTAGGAAGTGACAGAGTCAGGATGTGACCAGGTCTGTCTTCCACAGCCCAAGCTCCAGGATTGTCACACCTCACAGCCACATCGTGGGGAGACTTTCACGAGAACTGTGGGGGCACTTGGCTAGCTGTGGGCACAGGGACCACTGGGCACTTCTGCAGGGGCCCTGTCCTTCTCTTTCCTGCATCACCTAGAAGGAGCCCTGATGTGGCATCTCCCTGGGTTGTGTTCCTCTCCTCTAAAAGTGTCCCCTTACCCTCCCTACTGTCTACTTAGCTCAGGCCTCCCTGGCATGTGTCCTAGTCCAGGTGCCCTTTACTGACCACTCGGATAGGCACATGGTGGGGAGTGGACTCTCCAGGCTGGGCACGCTGGCCATGTAGGCCCCGGCCCCACACGGACCTCTGCTCCTCCACTGCGCCTGGGCATTCTGCTCCTGCCCCACCTCCACACCTTTGCACCTACCAGTTCTGCTTTCTGGGATGTTCTCCCTTTTCTCGGCTTAGTGTAAACTTCAGCTGTTTCCACCAGCCCCAGAGCAGGCGTCCTTTCAGCTGGACGCCTTCCTTCCCTCTCTGTGCTTGCTGACTCTCGTCCCCGCCCCCTCCTGGTGTCACTGAGCCTCACTAACTCCTCTCTGCACAGCTCGCTTGGCCTTGGGTTGCCTCATGGGGTTCCTCCTTTTGGTGCACATGGGGATTTGCGTCTTTTAGGACATGTGTGTTTCAAAGAACTGGAGGCATCTCATTCACCTTTTGTCTGCTGTTCCCCAGAGCCACCATCCCCTTCACAGCCACCTCCCTCCCTCCCTGCAACATGGCCACATGCCTCAGAGCACTGGCTCAGTGAGTTCTGGACAGAACTGAAGTTCTGAAGGGTGCTTGTGCGCTCTCTCTCTCTCTCTCTCTCTCACGCACGCACACACACACAGTCAATTCAGTTGGCCAGGAGGCAGAGCACCGGGAGGGAAGCAATCAGCTGAGCAGGTGCAACTTGTCCTGCCGTGGCTTCCCCTTTGCTCCTGGGTCCTGTCTGAGGCCCAGCAGCTGCAGCACTTTGAGGATGGAGTTCTGCCGGAGGTGGGGAAACAGCACAGGGCTTGCTTGGTCACTGTCCTTTCGACCTTGGCTCACCCCATCCAGCAAGAGGAGCTTACACTAACAATCCATGTGTTTCCAAATGTGCGACTGTTTCCAAACACCAGGCTCTCCTGGGTTGACCTGGACTCTGCCTCGGAGAGCCTACATCCTCGTCTATGGGGCAGAGGTGAATCAGTGCCCTGCTTCCTCTCGTCCCTGAAGGCCATGTTTCTTGAACTTACCCAGGTGGCTGACTTCTGCCTCTCATTACCACCTATGAAAAGGCTTCCAACAGAGTGAACCCTGAGGTACCTTAGCAAGGACATAAGACCAGCAGCAGAGCGTGGCAGAGGCTCTTCTGATGCTGAGCAGGGAGGCTGAGGCCCGGGCCTCCGGTGGGCTAGCTGCCTCTCCCCACCTTCTGCTCTAGGCCTCTGAATTAGCTTCAGAAATCAGTATTGGAAGGAATAGTTTCTTGAACACATGAACTGGGTTGATCCATGTAATAACCCCCTTAATTCTTAGTGGCCTCAGCTCTAGTATTAATGATTGTTCAACAGTTTTGGAGCAAGCCCCACACTCCACCCCTTTAAGACTCTTTCTCTTCCTGCAGTGCGGGGGATGAACCCAGGGCCTTGCGTGGACTGGGCAGTAGATCTACTACTGAGCCACACCCCCAGCCTCCCAGTCCATCTTAACAAGGAGACAATGGAGAGCTGACGTTACCCTGAACTACACCCATGAATCTGCTCTAAGGCTCCAAATGCTCCTGTGATTGAGCTACAACCCACAGCTGACTGAAAAAGGCTTCTGTCAGTAGAAACTGAACTCCATGGATTAGATGCGTGTCCACATCCACCGTGGGGTAGGCGTCGGAAGGGTCAGTGAGTGTCTAGGGGATCAGGAGATATCTCAATCCCTCCAAGGGTTGGGCTCGGGAGTGTCTCAGGCTCATCTTTGGATGCCCCCAGTCCCCACCCCAAGTCCTATAGATCCTTCCTTTGCAGAAGCATCCCCACTCTGTCCCTCATCGGTGCCACTCCTGGGGAGGCATTTACGTCCTCACACCTGGATGGTGGGGAGGTCAGAAGCCGTACTGCCATCTGTCTTCAAAACCCTCACCCACTCACACCCTCTCCTCCTCTCATTCTTATATCATCTACCCCTTTGCTCTGCCTAATTTGTCTTCTCTCTGTCTCTTTTGAAGATCAAGTTACAAATCTCAATGTAGAACGCAGTGAAGTTTTACACAGGTGTAGACCCTTACTAACATCACACCTTCTCAACATGGAACATTCCAGCACCCCAGAAAACACCTCTGTGGCCCTTCCTAGCTGGTACCCTTCTTATGGTGACCACTGTTCTGATCTCTACTCCTGTAAGTTAGTTGAGGCTATTTTTTTAAAGATAATATCCATACATAAGGGAGAACTACTGGATCAAACTGCAAATGAACGGGCACAAAGAATTCTTATTGTATGATTGTATTTACGTGAACTTGAAAAATGTTCCAAGGTCGCAGCTGGATGCTTCAACCACAGAGAGTACTGAGCTCCATGTATGTACTGGTTTTCCCTGTGCCTACAGACCTATGATAAGGTTTAATTCACAACTTAAGCACAGTAAGAGATTAATAACAACGACTAATAATGGAATAAAACAATTATAACAATACACTGTAATAAAAGCTTGTGTTTGGGGCCATTGTAAGTAAAATAATAGTTCCTTGGACAAGAACTTTGCAATCTGATAGCCAAGGGGGCTTCTGGGTGACTGATGGGTAGGCAGCATATATAGTATGACTACACTGGAAGGAGGAATGATTCGTGTCCTCAGTGGGAAAGAGCAGAATGGTGTGAGGACTTATCACATTACATAAAGCTTACGAAATGTTTATTTCTGGAATTTTCCATTTAATATTTTCTGATCACTATTGACCATGGGTAACTGAAATCACAGAAAGAGAGCTATAGGAAGTGGAGAGTACTGTACTTCCTTCGCTCAGGTTTGTGTCTTCAAGTTTCATCTACATCATTCATAAAACATTTATTTTTCTTTGCTGTGTAGCATTCCGCCAGATGAAGAATATGCCACCATTTATTTATCCACTCCCCTGTAGGTGGTCATTTGAGTTGTTTCCATTTTGGCAATCACAAATAACAAATAAACTACTACAAACATTCCCACCCAAGTCTGTGTGCCCTTATGTCTTTTCCTATCCAAGTTCCACTCAGGTTTTCAATTCCCTCCCTTTCCTCTTCTTTCTTCCCCTCAGCGTACACACCCAGCCAGAATTTTTCTAACTTAAAAGAAACACAAAATCCTTGAACCATAATCCACGTATGGACCCTCCTTCCCATCCCTTCCCTTGTTCACTGGGTTTCCCTTTGGGCATATGGTAGATTGCCATCTCCATGTCTGCAGTGCCCACATAGACATGTGCATCATGGAGCCATTCCTCCCCGCTCCTGGGCCCTCTCCTGACCCTCCGCCCCTTGCACTCCCACATGATGCATGTCCTGCATTGGGGCTGATGATGAAATGACTCCCAGGCTGCCCGTTGTGCTCCCCAGCACTCAGTCTGCAGACCCACCCCTCTCGCCCACTGACTGCTGGTGTTCCTGCCATCACCTCTCTGTTCCCTGCAGACAATCAGCTGCAGACAATCTCCATTTCCAGAGTCCCTCTGTTTGTCATTTGAGCCTTCTTTATGGCCGTTAGCACTGTCTGCCTCACACTCTCATTACTTGGGAGTATGTTCCAGTGCCTGCCAGGGCCCGGAGTCTCTGTGTGCATGCCCTGTGCCTGGGTCACCCTGAGCTGCCCCAGCACACATCACAGTGGGGGCCTGAGATGACTTCTTATTGAATGAGCACTTCCTCCCTTTATCTGGATACACCACCTCCGAAACACATCTGAAAGGTGGAGACCTAACGCACAACACGGAGAAATCTACCTGGCTGAGGCGGTCAGATCTGTCAGCCTAGTGGCCTGGAGTGAGCGAGCTTATCCATGTGTGGGGACCTGTGGGGGACACTCAGGCCATGCAGGGCGGGCTGGACTCAGGTATGCAGGCAGCTTCAAAAGCCCAGCTGGCCCTGACTCAGCCTTACTGACGATCACAGTCCTTAGAAGAGCAGGGAACAGGCAGCACCTGCCAGGCATCTCAGGGACCCAACTGGCTGACAGCAGCCAACTCAGCTCTGCAGAACTTCCCTGTGAGGCCTCCCAGTCTGTTTCTTATCCCAGTATTTTCACTAGCTGCTGACAGATGGTTTTTCTCTCTGATTCTGTCTGTGTGCCTCGGGGTGGGATCAGAAGGGGAACCAACTTTATCCTCCAATTTTCCTCTTAGTCTTGAAATGTGACCAATATAACCAAAGCCACGATTTACCGAAAGTCAGGTATGTGTGACATCACATTTGGATGCCAAACACAATGTTTTGTCACCATAGAATAAGCCTGAGGCTCTCTGCCCTCCAGCCTGGAAAGTCGTGCCTGGCCGAGGAACAGCGACTTCTTTGTAAGACCCAGGTGCTGGCACATGCACCCCGCCCAGGGCCACCCTAAAGCAGGCTGTGAATGACCTGATCCTTTCCAAGGAACACGGCTGAAAGGGCAGCATCCTGGTTTGTCCAGGATAAGCATTTCAGAAGAAAGGTGAGTTCAGTGAGTTCAAATAATCCAGAATATTGTTTGTCCAGTGTTCTGAATATCAATCTTGGTTTTTATCCTCAAGGAGGAGAAAGGATGGTAAAAATCTGCTTGAGAGGTCGTCCTCAAGGTGAGGCCGGTAATTAGGAACCACTGACCTTTCTGGGAGGAAAAAGAAAAGGATCGTTGGGTTTTTGTTTAATATCTAGACTAAATTGTTTAGAGCAGTTTCAGGTTCACAAGAAATTTGAGCAGAAAGTACAGTGTCCCCGTCCCTCCCCACACACAGCCTCGCCACTGTCAACATCCTGCACCAGCGATGACATTGATTACAATAGACGAGCCGACAGTGACAGGCCATGATCAATCAGTGTCCACAATTTGCACTAAGGTTTGCTCTTGGTGGTGAACAGTGGGCTTTGACAAGTACATAATAATATGTGTCTATCATTTCACTACCGTACTGAGGTGACTGTCCCCAAATCATCCACCCGCCTGCTCTTCACTCTTCTCCTCAACCCCAAACAACCACCGAGATTTTTATCGCACTGTCTCTTCATAGAGTTGGACTCACACAGTAAACAGGCTTTCTTCTTTGCTTAGTAATGTGCATTCATGCTTCCTCGTGTCTCTTCAGAGCCTCAGTATCTCATTTCTTTTTAGCACTAAATAACCTCCCACCATTAGAGGTAGTGTTCACACTCACTCGCCTGTTAAAAGCCAGACTCTGGCTTCCAGAACTTCAAGAACTGTTGTTTTCTGTGTGGCGATTGTGAATAAAGCTGCTATAAACATCCATAAGGAGGTTTTTGACTCATTTGGGTTAAAAAAAAAAAAAGATTGGTTTTGAAACAAACATGACAGACACTATCCCTCACACCCACCATTATAAGCAAACTCAGCACAATCAGAAGGATCCCACACTCTGTGCAGGAATGCGGGTTCCATGTGCTGAAGCCGAGGACACAAATCAGGT
Source organism: Marmota marmota marmota (assembly GCF_001458135.2). NCBI lineage: Eukaryota > Metazoa > Chordata > Mammalia > Rodentia > Sciuridae > Marmota > Marmota marmota. Next base: position 40,194,447 of record NW_026000108.1, read on the forward strand.
GCCTCTGCCCTCATTCGTGGTCCAATTGATCAACACATGAAGTTCCTAAGAAACACAACCGAATTCAGCATGTGCTAAAGGAGAAATTCTGAAATAAGGGGGTGGAAGTTGAAGAGTTACCCGGACTTCAAACTAAACAGAGGGAAAGAAAGAAAAAGTGGGACCTCTCCTGAAAGTTAGTCCCTAAGTCGCTGAGTGACACAGGAAAGCACGGGCAGCATCCTGGTTTCCCCCCTGCCCTCCAGTCTCTCACTCCCAGCAGCCTCCTCCGCCCAGCAGAACACACTGTCAGTCCTGGGCACCCCCATGGAAGAGAGGAGGGGGCCTGTGAGCCAAGTAACATGGACAAGTCAAAGGGCCCATGTCCAGATGTAAATGTGTTGTCCTGTGGACTGGGCCAAATGATGGTCCCCCAAAGGTATACCCATGTCCTGGAACCTGAGGATGTTACCTTATTTGGAGAAGGCATCTTGCAGATGTAATCAACTTAATGATTTTAAGAGGAGGAGATCATCCCAGGTCATCTAGATGAGTAGTGTCCTTTTTTTTTTTTTTTTCATTTAGCACTTTTTAGTGTAAGTTATATATGGTTCCTTCATTCCAACATCTTCTCAGTTGTCACTTCTTTCTATTTGCCCTTTTCCTTTCCCACTTGGCAAGGTTTGGCCTTCCATTCTAGGATCTTTTCGTGGTCTTTGTCCAGGTTTAGCCTGGCTATTACAACCTTGCTGGGGTGAATGTCCATATGCACAGCTGTGCAAATGGACTTTTCCCACTGCGTCTATTCAATAGAGATGACATGATTCTTCTGTAAACCTGGACCAGTGTCCTCACCCAACCTGAACTTCATCATCCTCCTGGATGGGTGTAGATAGAACCTTGTGCTTCTGTCTCAGCTCTTTGGAGAGGGGAAGACATTATCTTCCTGCGAATGTGGGAAGGTGCATTGAAATGTCTTTTGCAGTTTCTTGTTTCCATCAAAAGTCACAAAAGCATTGAACTTCATTTTGGCCGCAAAAGGGAAAAGGTCTACGCATTTCTTCTGGTTTTGTAAGTTAACTGAGTAATGTCCTTATAAGAGACGCACAGAGGAGAAGACACAAGTAGAGACAAAGTGACCAGAGGCAGAGAATGGAGTGGTGCCACCATGAACCAGGCCCCAGAAGCTGGAAGAGGTTGAGACCAGCCTAGAGAGGGCATGGCCTGCTGACACCTTGATTTCCGGCAGAACTTCAAGAGGATTTCTCTCTATTGTTTTAAGCACCCTGTTTGTGGTGATTTGTTACAGTAACCACAGGAAAAGAATGTATCCTCCTATGGACATTTTCATTTAATAAACACGATATATTGATTGATGATAATTGTATTAGACACTGTCACTGCCCCTCACCATCTGAAACCCCACCCAATGTTTTGGGGTGTATTGTTTCACTTAGGTGCAATGATCTAGGCTATGAAGTTCTAGTCTTTGCAGACAGGCACTGGCGGGCAGCAGTGCTCGGGCAAGGAGCGGCTGCAACCTGGCAGCAGAAGCTGGCCCCGCAGCTGCCACTCCTAGGAGGCTGATCTCACACCAGCTACTGCCAGAGAGGAAATGAGTGTTTTCCGTAGGGCTCCACTTAATGTACAGTGGCTTAAAATGGAGCCCATTTTAAATGCATCATCTGGTTTAAATTCATGCACTGAAAAGGATAAATACCATCCCCCTCAGAACATCAAAGCCCCCATCATCTTTTCCTCCACCCCTAGATAATGTAAAGTCTTTTTGTGTTTCAGAAATGTTCAAACCAAGAGTCCTGACAGTTAAATCTGGAAAAAAAGCAATTTTCACATGGGATCTTGAAATACTCTTTTTATAAGTCAACTGTTCCTGTTTTCTTGTAAACTGTGAGCACTGGTTTAGTTAATACGTACTGTCAATTAAACCTGATGCACAGAAATGACACTTTGGAATTCCCTGGTGGTGTGTTTGGGATGAGTGTTTCACAACCTGGCTCCTCTACCACGTAGGAAAGAGGAAATGCTTCTTAATGTTTGGAAACATAATTCAACCACGTTAAAAACCAGTCTGGGGTACATTAAGCAATCAAGAGCTTATTTGCTATTCAGCCCTCATAAAAAGATGTTTGCCACTGTCGGTGCTTTCCCTGGACGAATCATTTCTGGAAATCAAGAAGAAACTCACCTCTTTCCTTTCTATTGGTACATTATAATTATACATATCATTGGGCTTCAATTTTTTTGTAACATATTCATACATGCACACAACATAATTTGGTCAATTTCATTCCTCAGTACCTCCCCTGTCCCCTTCCTCTACCCTACCAGTCTGTCTTCCATTTTCATGAGATTATCCCATCCCCCTTTCTTTCCTTTTTTCTCTGGATTTCCACATAGGAGAGAAAATATATGATTCTTGATTTTCTGATTTTGGCTTATTTTGCTCAACATAATGTTCTCGAGTGCCATCCATTTTCCTGCAAATGACATAATTTTTTAAAAATTTTTTAATCTGTTTTAATTAGTTACACATGATGGTATAATGACCTTGACATAATTTTGTTAAGAAGAAACTCAACTCTTGAATAAAGCCAGGGAGAAGTTAGATGGCATCTCCTTTCACTTTGTAAAAAGGAGGAACCATTCTAATTTGCCCTCAGCCAAAATGCTGAAGTTGCCATCTCAGTTCCTGCAGGGGAAACAATGTCCAGAGGACCCACTTTCCCTTCTACTATCCTGTGATCCCCATAACAAGGCAGATCACCAAGGGCTGCATCTTTAGTTCCTGGTCAGACATAATGAGATTTATTCCCAAGTGTTCAGATTCTGATTCACTCTCTTTAGAGGCAAAAGAAAGTCTGTTTTTCCTCCAACCTGAAATTACCTTGCAGGACTTTGGGTCATTAGGGAATCCGAGAATTCCTCCATGAGAGCCAGTATCTGTTGATGTCTTCCAGTATATCTCAAGTAAATGTGAAGACTTTCTAACTGGATTGAGTGACATTTACAAGGGGCATCTGGGTAGGAAGCAGTAAATAGCTTTAGAAAAGGGGCAGGGTTATCTTGAATTTGTAGGTCTTGCAAATATTTATGCAAGGTGCTAAAAAGTAGCATCTTCTCTTCTTAAAATTATTGGCCAAAGTGGGCTTATGACATTACTTTGAAAGTAAATATTGCTGCAACATTCTAAATAGATTTATTAGGCCCGTCACCAGCAGCCAAATATTTATGTAAGCTCTGTGGGTTGAAAAGGTAGTTTAAGGAGACTGTTTTAACCGCAACTTTGTAAATGTTTAAGGTAACATCCTGTCTCTTTGAAACCTTCCCACCTAGCCATATCATCATATTTATAATGAAGAGACAACGTACTCAGAGTGATGCATTATTTCCTGCCTTCCAACATTAGGCTTCTGTCCTTTTATCACAGCTGAACAGAAACAAGAAATGGTTTCAGAGAAAGATCCTTCCATGTACTACCTGGGGAAACGTCACCAAAAATGTTAACAGTTGCAGTCAAGAGAGGGAGAAAATAGAAACTTAAGATGTAAAAAAAAAAAAAAAAAAGGAATGATTTTAAATATTATGAATAAGTCTTGCTTACACACACAGATGCATTTAAAGTCTGCATACATCTTTTCCCACTTTTTTATTGGTGCATTATAGCTGTACATAATGATGGCATTTGTTGTTACATATCATACTTGCACACAATATTACAATATGATTTGGCCAATCTCACTCCCCAGCACTTTCCCCTCCTCCCCATCTCCCACCCCTTAGTTCAGTTTCTCCACTGATTTCTCTTTGATTTTGAGGGGATTCACTCCCAACCTTTTTTATTTCCTTTTTCCTCTCTAGCTACCACATGTGAGAAAAAAAATATATATATGACCCTTGACCTTATGAATTTGACTTATTTTGCTTAGTCTGACAGTCTCTACTTGCATCCATTTTTCTGCAAATGACATCATTTCATTTTTATTTATGACTGATTGCGTATATAGACCATGTTTTCTTTACCCATTCATCCATTGATGGACCCTAGAGCGGTTCTGTAGTTGGGCTATTGTGAATTGTGCTGCTGTAACATGTATCAGTGTAGTAAGATGACTTTAATTATTCAGGATAAATTCTGAGAAGTGGTATTGCTGGGTTATATGGTGGTTCCATGCCTAGGATTTTTTTTTTTAATTTTTAGTTGTATATGGATACAATGCTTTTATTTAATTTATTTATTTTATGCGGTGCTGAGTATCAAACCCAGTGCCTCACATGTGCTAGGCAAGCACTCTACTACTGAGCTACAGCCACAGCCCTCCATGCTTAGTCTTTTAAAAATTTTTTATTTGTTCTTGTTAGTTATACATGACAGCAGAGTGTATTTTGACATATTATAATACATGGAGTATAACTTCCCATTCTTGTGATTATGCATGATGTGGACTTTTACTGGTCGTGTATCATATAGGAACATAGGACAGTTATGTCTGATTCATTCCACTGTCTTTCCTGTTCCCCTCCCCTCCCCTTCCCTTCATTACCCTTTGTCTAATTCAATGAACTTCTATTCTTCCCTCCCTTACCCCCTTATTGTGTGTTAGCATCTGCATATCAGAGAGAACATTCCTATGCCTAGTCTTTTAAGGAGCCTCCATACCATTTCCATAGTGGGTTGAACTGATTTTCAGTTCCACCAACAGTGTAAAAGTGTTCCTTTGTCTCCACATCCTCTCCAGCATTTATGATTATTTGTATTCTTGATGACCGCCATTCTGACTTGTGTGAGATGAAATCTCAGTGTAATTTTGATTTGTATATTTGTTTTGATTTGTATATTTTAAACTAATCTATTTTGCTGTAGATGTGCCTCAGTAACTACTAATGAAGTTTGGTCTCCAAGTCTGGTCTAGTTGTTAGAACAAACTGTGTGTGTGTGTGTGTGTGTGTGTGTGTCTAGTTGAGTGAATTCTGGGCTTTACTAAGCTCGGATCAGTCCCATTTGCTTGTGATCATGTTGGTCTCAATATCAGATTATGATACATCAGCAAAGACTCTTTGAGTTGCAAGTATAAGAAACCAAACTCAAATTAGCTCAAACAACAAGAGCCCTGCTAGCATTGGCTAATAAAATAGAAAAAGCCGGGGATACAGCTTCAGGTACAGTTGGATTCAGATACTGAGCACTATTGCTAAAATCCTTTGCTCTACTTTCCTTTTGATTGGCCTTGCTCAGACAGCTTAACTGCTAGAGTAGACATGATGAGCAGCCACAGCTCTGGGTTTTCATCTACCAGCTTATTGCACCACAGACAGAAGCTTGGCCTACACCAGAAGACATGTCTCTTCTCAACAGTCATTGTAACTTTATGTGGCTTACCCAGAACCAGGGACATCATGTAGTGGTCATGGTCAGCTGTGATTTACCCCATCAATTGAAAAATCAGAAGGTGTAGTTATGAGGGGAAAAATTAATGTGAGTGAAGTAACGGAAAAAGGGGTTTGGCTAATGGATGGGGAAAGACAATCAAAACGAACCAAACTCAGATCATGAAAGACTAATTGGTATGTGTGTTGAGATATTGCTTAGAGACCAGAAGCCACCTGTGAATCTTGTAGTCAGTGACCTGGCCAAGACCTCACTTCATGCAGGGAGAGGATGAGGAGGTCAGCAAACTCATTCATTTGTGAGTTTACAAAATACCCATCGCTGAATATTTCTCCAGATCTGCCCAAACTTGCTAGCATCCAGAAAGGATTAACCTAATACCAGAGTTAAGGACTAGGACAATTTATCCCCAAACATGATCCCTCTTTCTCTTGAGCTGCATGTGAAAATTCAGATTCCTGGACCCCCTCGTCATGCTCTCTGGGTATGGGCTATGTACATTTTGATAGGCTGGATATCTGCATTTTAGCATGCTTCCTAGGAGATTTTTTATGAACTGGTTTCCATGATAAAATCTGAGAATTTGGGGTATGAGATATATGCTTCCACTTTTTCCATTTGGAACTTGCTTGTCACTTAGCAGGTGTTAAATACACAAAAGGCCACGGCCCCACATTATGACTAAAATATGGATAGGGTACTTAGGAAAAAAAAGGTTGGTGTAGAATGAATTATTGGCCATCAACTTTTCACCTCAAGAACCACCTTCTTGTCTTGACCTCCAGTTGGCAGAGTATATTTTTGCCTCTTGACTCTGAGTTTGGTCATGTGACTTGCCATGGCCACTGGAGTCTGGACGATCTCAGACAAGACTTAGACCTTCAGTATGTCCCACTTGTCCTCTCACACTTCCCACAGAACCCAAGAGAAGCTTGCCCTGAAATGAGTTGCTGCATTGCATTCTGAAACCAAAGTACACACATTGGAAGCTTATCTCCCCAGGTAAGTTCAGCAGGCCCACTAGTTAAAGCAAAGCCTTCCCCATAAGTCAAACCTACTTCAGTGGACCCCAAGATTGCTGACAGATTCATAAGAAAAAGCAATTACCATTTTAAGTCACTGAATTTGGGGTGATGTGTTGCATAGCATTGTTGTAGTAACGGCTACTAGCCAGTGTATTCAGAGGTTGGAAATGTCTTTGGGGGATTGGTTAGGTTGGGTTGGGGCTGATCCCCTACTTGTACTGAAAAAAGCAATTTGGAGGACAAGCAGTTGCCACTTCACTAGGAGGGGTCTTTTTGGGTGAAATGTGGCTAGCTCCACCCAGAGGAGATGAGAATGAGACCTGTGTTTACTAGTTTATTTGTTTGTTTGTTTTGGTACCAGGGATCGAACCAGGGGTGCTTAACCACTGAGCCACTTCCCCAGCCCTTTTTTATATTTTACTTAGAGGCAGGTTCTCTCTGAGTTGCTTAGGGCCTCACTAAGGCTGAGGCTGGCTTTGAACTCATGCCTTAGCCTCGGAGCTGCTAGGATTACAGGCATGCGCCACTGGGCCTGGCAGAGACCTGTTTTTACTGGTGGCACCATTGCTGTCGATAACAACTGGGTGCATCTACTGTAGGCCAAGTGCAGCATGGGAGTGCAAGAGGCCTGAGAAGGGCCAGAGCTCTAGAAACGTGGCCACTACATTGCGGGGCTATACATGGCTCTTGTTTGAAAGATCATCTCAATGTGTTGACTCAGATTGTCAGATTTCTCTTGGGAATCCATATAGGGATCCATATAGGGAAAAATTCTCCCTGATTCTACCTGCCATCCTAATTGTTACATCCAGCAAGCCTTCAGCACAGAGGTTCCCAAGGAGCCAGAACTAGGAGGATGACCTTACCGTGGGTGACCCTACAATCTCTCTCTCTGCTAGTTCCTGAGGGTTTCAGGTTAGCAGAGCCAAAAGCTCACTTGATGTATTAGGTACAATCAAATGCTCTTTCCTCCCTGGTGCCCCTATTCTCACGTCCAGGTTGAGACTGCTCCCCAGGATCAACTATACAATTTACAGGGCTAGATACACAATGAAATATCAGGAGCAATTCAAAAATTGAATTACAAGACAGAACCATAGGCCATTAAGCAAATGTGGCCTCCTCTGAGCATGAGGCCCATTGTGATGTCAGGCCTCCTGCCCAGGAAGCTGCCCTTCTGCCCACAGAAAGGTAACTCAGCCAGTGCCTATGCATGTGTTAGAGGAACCACCAGCAGAGTCCACTCCCGGGTACAGAGGGCCCCTCCGTTGATCACTCGGCTAGCCTCCAGGGTGCCAACTACTTCCAGACCTCCTCTGAGGCAGTGGTTAAGCCAGTAAGGGCCAGCCCCAGGAAGCAATCGGGGTTGCCTCCTGCCAGGCAACTCCAGGTGCCCAATGACAAGGGTGGGTGCCACGGTGACTGGGAACCATTCTGCAATCCCAGCACCCCGCCTGCTGGGCTTTTGCTCGCAACCATTTAGAAAACATTTCTGTGAGCCCCCCAAGGTGCTTAAAATGCAGTCCAGACAAGGCTGTGGGTTTGAGCGATCACAGCTGTATTTAAAGATTGCGTAAGAGAATCACAGCAGCTTTTCTACAGAGGCCAGGAGACCTGCCCGGGGCTCAGGACCGCACGGAAACACTCGTGCAGGCTCCATGAAGGTAAGAGAATTGCCCTAAAGCCTCGAGAGCTGCAGGGCTCTGGGATGCGTACACGCAAGGCTGCTCATCACGTGCAGACATTTGGCCAACAGGCCTTCGTTTGAAGTCCTGGCAGAGATGGGGCAAGCTCTCTGCTGGAGAACATGTGGCTGTCAGTGGGAGGAGGGTGGAATGGAGGCCTGTCACTCCTCCCCCAAGGTGAAGCTGCTCCTTTGTTTTCCCTATAGAAATGCTGCTAACTCAAAAGCTCTGAAGGCTGCTCTACTCTTTATTGTCTTCACAAAACTCAGGACAGTGCTTAAAGCCATGGAGAAAAGGGCCTAGTTTGTATGCTTCTTGTTGCCCTTGAATGAGATAAGAAGGAGGATGATTTGGGTAACGGTGGGCATGGTCTAAATCAGTGGTTCTCAAAGTTCGGTCCCCAGACCAGCATTATCAGTGAGCTGCAAACTCTTAGAAATGCAGATGCTAGAACTTGCTCCTTACTGCAACATGATACCCAGTGACCAACCTCTCTTCTGCCCTCCTCAGCCTCCAGTAACCACAACTGTATGCTCAAGTTCAATGAGATCAACTTTTTGGATGCCATATGTGAGTTCTGGCTTATTTCACTTGACATAATGTCCTCCAGGTTCATCCATGCTGCAAATAACAGGATTTCATCCTGAGGGTGACTACAGTTGACAATAAAATAGCAAAATGTTTCAAAATAGCTCAAAGAGAGGATTTTGAATGTTCTCACCAGGAAGAAATGATAAATGTTTCAGGGGATGAATATGCTAATTACCCTCATCTGATTATTACACAATGTACACATGTATCAAAACATCACATTGTATTCTATAAATATGAACAATCATGTGTATCAATTTTTTAAAAAATGAAATACAGATTCTAGATGTCTCTAAATCTATGAAGCAAAAACCCTGAGGACCAAGATCAGTAATCTGTTTTGACAATTGCTCTTGGTGATTCTGATGCACCCCTGGTCAAAAATAGACCTTCATTGCCTTCATGTTAGTTTGCTAGGGATGTCACAATGGAATGCAGCAGACTGGTGGCTTATACAACAGAAATTGTCTTTCTCATGGTTCTGAAGCTCAAGGTGCTACAATTGTTGCTTTCTAGGGAGGTCTCTGTCCTTGGCTTGCAGATAGCTGCCTTCTTATTGTGTCCTTGTGGGGCCTTCCTGGATGCCATAGCACCCTGGTGTGGCTTCCTCTTCTGTTGTGGACACCAATCATGTTAGATTAGGGCTCCACACTTGTGGCCCATGTTGTCTGAATCCCCCTCCTTAACAAACCTGTCTCCAAATAGAGTCACGCTGAGTGTTAGAGCTTCGATATATGAGTTGGGAGGGACCCAAGTAGTCCATAACCGTCCACTCTCATATCACTAGTTTTCAACATTATACTTTTTTAAGGACTAGAATAACACACAGCCGTAGATCTGGCAAACTTCCATTTGCTGGGTACTGTGCTAAGTGCTTTGCATGAGTATCCATTACTATCCCTACTTGGCCATTTGGGAAATAGGCTTGGGGTTGAGTTATTTGCCAAACCTCACAAATGATGGCAAAACCAGGCTCTAAACACCAGAAGTCTGGCTCCAAAGTATGAGCTCTTAACCCCTAGACAGGTAGTAGACGCAGGTCTCTATCACCATTCTTATGTGTTGCTGTTGTTGTTATCAGCATATTATGCATATTTTTATTCTTTTATATAGCTGTATAATATTACATTTGTGGATATGCCTTCATGTAATCAAACATTCCTCTAATGTTAGAAATCTAGGGTTTTTCCTAGGCTTTAGTTTTTGTTTTGTATATATTTAATATACTATATGATGTTTTGATATACATAGTAAAATGTTTACTACTCCAAGCAAATTAGCATATGCATCATCTTATATGGTTACCCGTGTGTGTGTGTGTGTGTGTGTGTGTGTGTGTATGTTAAAAGAACCTAAAATCTCTCCTTAACAAATTTCTGATATGCAATTCAATAGTACTAACTCTAATACTGTGTTGGTCAGCTTTCCATCGCTGTGACACAATACCTGAGAGAGTCAATTTAGAAGAGGAAATGTTTATTTTGGCTCACAGTTTGACTGTGACGGTTGCAGCCCATGGTCAGTCAGTTGGTGCCTTTGTCTTGGGGCCTGTGGCCGGCAGAGCATTATGGCAAGGAGCGCATGGTACAGCAAAGCTAATTGCCTCATGGGAACCAGTAAACAGAGAAGCATTTGGGTCCCAATATTCCCTTCAAGTGCATTCCTCTAAGTGCCCAGTGAACCCCACTTTCTAAAAGTTCCACCATCTGTCAACAGTGCCATGGGCAGGTAATAAATGAAACTTCAGGGGATATTCTAGACAAATTTTACAGTCTTCCTACAGTACATTAGACTTCTAGAGACTTCTCCTACATAACTGCAACTTTGTACACTTTGACCTTCTTCTCTTCTCCTCTCCCCCAAGTCCCTGGTAATCACCATTCCATTCTGGGTTTTTGGGGATTTTTTTTTTTTTGGGGGGGGGGGGTTCAACTTCTGTTTATTTCAGATTTCACATGTAAGGACATACAGTGTTTTTCTTTCTGAATCTAACTTGTTTTCACTTAGCATAATATCCTCCAGGTTCATCCATATCACAAATGGCAGGATCTCTCTCTTTTTTTAAAAAAGCTGAGTAGTATTCCATTGTTTACATATGCCACAATTTCTTAATCCTTTCACTCATCAATGGACACTTAGGTTGATTCCATATCTTAGCTATTGTAAATAATATTGCAATGAACATGGGGTACAGATGTTTCCATGAGGTACAGATTTCATTTACTTTGGGTATATTCCCAGAACAATGATTCATATAATATATGGTTCATATAATATATCTCTACTTATTTTTAATTTTTTAAAGATAATTTTTTAAAGATTTTTAAAGATAATTTATATGGTTACCAACTACACAAGGGTTCGCCTTTTTCTCACACCTTTACCAACACTATCTCTTGTTCTTTTTTTTTTGGTGCTGAAGATTGAACCCAGGGCTATTTGAATGCTAGGCAAGAGTTCTATCACTGAGCTGCACTCCCAGACTATCTCTTGTGTTTTTGATAAGAGCCATCCTAACAGGTGTGAGGTGACATCTCACTGTGTTTTTAATTTATACTTTGTGATAAGTGAGGTTGAGTGCATTTTCATATGTCTACTGGCCATTTTTATGTCCTCTTTGGGGAAATTTCTATATTAGTTCTTTATCCATTTTTAATTGAATCATTTGGTTTTTTGCCATTAAGTTGTGTTGAGCTCCTTATGTGTTTTGAATATTAACCCTTTATCAGATATAATGTTTGCAAATATTTTCTCCTAGTTTGTAATCCGCTTTTCATTTGGTTTGATATTTCCTTTGTTATGTAGAAGCTTTTAGTCTGACGTAATCCAACTTGTTTATATTTGCTTTTGTTGTCTGAGCTTTTACTGAAAGCCAAAAAATTATTAAGACCAATATCATTCAACTTTTCCCAGATGTTTTCCTATAGGCTGTGTAGTAGAAAAAAATTTGCTAGTTCTACATTAGCTACTTGTCCTTTTTGAGAACTAGAAGAAAATAAAACTCAAATTAAGCTTAATAACACAGAATCTGCCAGCTGTATTCCAACTGCTTAATTAAATGGGACTCAATCACAAGGTAGTCATGTTTATTTTATCCACAGCATGGATAGAACATAAGAGAGGAACTCTCCTTGGCTCTTCTGCTTTCTGAAACAAGAAGGGAAAAGACAACACCAGTGAATTTTCCAAAACAATACCTTTTTTGGGGGGCGGGGAGCAAAAGAGAAACTAGTTGCAAAGGATCTAGAGTAGGAAATTCCCTGCACAACAGTTAAAACATGGCAATTTCAAGAGAGACATAAAGAAAGGTGGAGTCAGACTGCTTCCTAGGTTTAAGAATCCAGCGTCACAGATTGTCAAGGATTATGTCTTATGCCTCAGCTCCAGCAAATCCAGTAACGAGGTATACTAGAGGAGAAAGACCTGAGTTTCCTCCAAAACAGATTGCTACATCCCTCCCATTGTGAATCCCTAAAATAACTCTGCTGTGCCTTAATGAGACATGGTTGGGATGGAGGATGCTCACAGTAACGATATTGTTTCACATGTACCTGTAGCACTTCAGCAACTATGTCCAAAACAACCCAGATACAGAACCACAATTTGGTTCTGTATCTGGGTTGTTTGGTGTGATACAGTTCCAAATAGGACTTAATTGAAATATAGAACCATCTCCTTCTTTATAATGGCAGCTCCCATTTATTAACAACTTACTGTGTGTGTGAGCCATTATCCTAACTGAACAGTAAAGGGAATGGGAACACACACCAGTTACTGCATAGCTTGTTTGTTCCCAGTTATACTGTTGGTAACTGAAGGCACCAGAATTCCTACTAGGCCATCTGTGCTAGAGCCAGGGCTTTTACCCAGAGTTGCACCTCCTCTCAAATGCAAACTGAAAAGAAATTTGGTACTTACAGAAGTGTGTCAAACACTTCTACTTTAACCAATAACAGAAACCAGGATCTGAAAGGAGCCACAGAAGTTCACCTGGTTTGGCCCCTTGGCCACAAATCCAGAGACGGTGTCACCACCAGTAGACGAAATGGCCAAGGTTCTTAGGAAAAACAAAACAAAACCTGACCAAGTTTATTCAACCAATAAATGGTGGCTAAATCAACAAGCATGTATTAAGTGTGTGTTCATTTTACTGAGTCTTGTGGATCATAAATCAGAGGAAATTCCAGGAGCTTTGTGGGGCCTCCTCACTGGGGTCTGTTTGGACCACCCCAAGGCCAGGATCGCCATTCTGTGGGAGCCTGGCTCTTACCCACAGGACTCCCAGGGCCTGGCACATAGTTTCTTTGCTGGTGGTTGTGCTGGCCTGGGCCCATGGGTAGCTGGGAGGCCTCTCTGTACACATACCCACCCCTTTCCATGGCTCCTTGCAGCTGAGAACAGGGCTGCTGCCAACATCTAATGGAATACCCACCCCCAGAAAGTAGGGCTGTAGGCAGTGGCCCTTGTGGGCATGGCTGGGTTATGGGACATCTACAAAGAGGAGCCAGGACAGACACAACCTTGGAACCAAAGAACCATCTCTTGGTGGGAGACCATCTCTTGCTGCTGTTTGGCATGAAGTGAAAGGTCTGATGAGGACACCAATGTGTACTTGAAGTGACCTACTGGAGAAACAAACCTCTGCTCCCTGGAACCAGACTGGCATCCCTCCTAAAACGTCTAACGGCACATGTGGTCTCAACTAGCAGTGCTGGGAAAGGTGAGTGCCTGGGACACAGGGGGTAATGACTCACGCATGTCCTGCAGGCCCTGAGGAGGGGAGCTGGTGATGTGTCATATGCTAGGGGATTTTGTATGAGAGAGCCTCTTAAAAGGGTGAGGTGACCCCAAGAGAGAACCACCCAGAAATCAGAGACCTGGGGTAGGAGGCAATCTTAGCTAGTTGAAAGAGGCCCCTCCTCAATGGACATTCAGATGGGAAATCTTCAGTGCTGAGGGTTCCAAAGAGCCCAGGGGCCAAGCCAACCTTGGGGCACACAAAAACAGAGAAGGCCCTAATGCTGACTTTACCCATTTTCTCTTATTCCTCCAAACTCCCCACTACCAACACCCAGTCCTGACCCCGAGAACAAAACTGGACCTTCCAGTAGTGGAGGCAGTGAGGAAGGGAGAATAGATGACCAGGTCCTTTCTACAGAGGCAGGTCAGAGCTGAGGGGACAGAAAACATTCTCACTGGATAATTTTAGGGTTTTAATATGGGACAGGACTGGACTTGTAATATTTGAAAATGACCAAGCATCCATAAAATCTGAGATTTTACTCAATGGGCGCTGAAGATGAATTCAAGTCCTCAGAGTTTTTGATGGGTAAGAACTGGAAAGGCAAACATTGCTTTCTGGTTAGAATTTTTGATGTTTATTTCACTCAATCATATATAAACATCTCTCTCTCTCTCTCTCTCTCTCTCTCTCTCTCTCACACACACACACACACACACACACACACAAGCACACACACCTCTCTTTCCAAATATTTCAAAAGTACGAGGAAGTCCAAATAGGCAGGTTGGTGCTGGGTGGTTCAAAGATGAGGTGGTGTTACAATAGTTGCAGGAGCGTCAGGTCCACCCAGATTGAAGATTGGAAGTAACCAATGCCAAGGTTATTTCTTGGGTCCTTTGTGAAGAGATCCTGGCCAAATGACGTCAAGAAGGTAACAAGAGCACAGAGGATGGGGGATGGTGTGTTCAGGCAGAAAACTCCGTGTGGTCGATTCAGGGCCCAGTGCTATTTTGTAGCAGGTGATCAGGTAATTCCATTTCTTCTAGTGGACATTTTGTGGGCTGTCTCACATTGTCCCTGGAACCATTAGGACATACAGGTGGCATTTTCAAGTAGTAAGCATTTCCATCACCTAAGTGAATTTATGAGTAGGGAAAATCATGAAATAATACTCATAAAATACAATCAAGTTGCCCTCTCTTAAAAGACTCCATCCTTCACAGAAGAGAGATTTTGTGTAGTCACAGACAACTTATTTTCTACTAGAGCCTGTTTCTAATAGAATCATGTGTTCACTTTTTGTCACTGTGACCAAAATTCCTGACCAGAACAACTTAGAGGAGGAAAAGTTTATTTTGGCTCACGGTTCCAGACCCTTGGTCAATGGTCAGCTGACTGCATTGTTCTGGGCCCCAGGTGGGGAGAATGTCATGGCAGCAGAGAATGGTGAAGGAGAACCACTCACCTCATGGTGGCCAGGAAGCAGAGAGAGAGGGAAGGGGCCACAGGGAAGCTGCACCCTTCTAGGGCATGTACCCAGTAACCCCCTCGTCCAGATATGCCCCTCCTGCCTACAGTTACCACCCAGTCAGTCCATTCAAACTAAGATGGTCTGATTAGGTTACAGCTCTCAAGATCCAATCATTTCACCTCCAAATATTCCTACATCAATACAGGAGCTTTTTGGGGATACCTCATATCCAGACCATAATAAATCTCTAATTCAAGATGGTAGACATGTTTAATGAAGCAGAATCAATGTCATTTTCTATAGATTAACATACTCATACTGGAGTATGGGTTGTCCTTTGCTTGACTTGGGGGTTTCTTTGGAGGATTTTTGGTAGTCAGCTGTAAAAATATGCTATATATTTTAAGCACCAAAAATTTTTAGAGTGCACACACAGTCCTAGAAAAAAGAAAAAAACTATGATCTTAAACACTGTCTCAAACTTTGTAATGATACTAAACCTTATGTATCATTAACACTCAAAGACCCCCAAATACAGAGTGTTAAATAAGATGGGAGTTTTCTTCTCTCTTATATAAAAGTCCAGAGTGAAGCAGGTGGTCTTGTGCTGGCAGTTGGCTCAAATCCATGGCTCTTCCAAACATCTAAGTTTGGGCTCCCTACACGCCTCAGCATGTGGCTTCACTTTTGAGTTCAAGAATGCAGCTCCGAATGCCACTGATACCATTGCCCGGTGGCTAGAAGATGACCCAGATGTTGCACACATCATACTGCCTTAGCCCCAGTGTGGCCACAAGTCTGCATCCAGCTGCAAACAAGGCTGGGAAATATGGTCTCTCACTAGACACCCATGTGCCCAGCTGGGACCCAGGGATTATATTTCTAAGTGAAAAACGAGAGATTGAATATGGAGAGTGACAGGGTGGGGTTGACAGGAGTCTTCTCTGTGCCTCAGCAATTGCTGAATGAAAAGATAATTTCATTGGACATTTATTGACTGCTTCCTGTGTGCCAATGTTCTAGTTTACCCTAATTTTCCAGGAAAAAAGGCCTTGTGAGTGTAAAACATTTAAAAGGAAAATCCTAACCTATCTATAAGTAAACCAAATTCACAAGTAGGATCATTGCTTATGTATTTTTTTGCAGGAAATTATGCCAGAGGCAAAGTCTTCTCTTTTCACTGGGTGTCAACAGAGTTAAAATGTTTTGATCCCCCACAGGTGATATGGCCCTGCTGAGCTCGTGGGGGTGTACAGACCTGGTGCCATATTCACTAGGTGCTTGGAACCAGACCATTTTGTTCTGGCAGGAAAATTAATGCCAGGATTGCAAGTGGTTGTCACAAGGGCTTTGCTGTGTGTCACTCTCTCCTCATTCTCCTATTGCCCAAAACAAACACTCTAACGTTGTCCTACGGAGAGAGATCTAGGCTAGGAGGCAGGAGCTGGAGGTGATAGTGCCTCCGCTCCTTAACAGTTGTGTGACCTAAGGAAACAACAGGACCTAGGTTTCTGGTCCATTCATTCTTCTGGCAAGCATGAATTGTCACCTGCACAGCAGGCTCAGTGCTCTGTCCCTGAAGGTGTTCTCCACGTCCTAACTTCTTGGATCTTCACAATGCCGTGGGTAACCTGGCCTCAAGAGACAACACAGACTCGGCTATACCCACGTCACATATGTGACGAAAACACACATTGAGGACATTGGTGTTTGTGGCAGAAACTGCTGATTATCTCCCAGTATCCATTCTTCTGTTTTTGCTATTGTAATCGAATCCCTGATTGTGAGTTGGACATGAGGCTGCCCCTTCAATTCTCTCTGATAGCAACTAAGTATGGTCATGCAACTAAGTTCCGGCCCGTGGACTGTGGAGAGAAGCTTCCAAGTCTTTTCTGAAAATTAAGAAGAGTTGTGTCCTCCCATTCATTTTCCCTGTTTCTGCCGGCTGGGATGTGTGCATGGTGGCGAGTCATCTTGGACCTGTGGAGGAGAGTGACACCCAAAGATGGCAGAGAAACAAGATGAAGAAGCCTGGTACATACCCAGCGTTACTATTCTATTCCTCTGTAGTAACTCATCCCCGACTGTAGTGGCTTCAATATTCCTGATCTCACAAATTCTCCTGGTCAGGAACCAGGTGGTTCTGCTGGTCTCTGAATCAGGGTCTCTCATGAGACCACAGTCAGGGGATTGACCCCAACTCCTGCATCTCAGCATTCAGTTGGGGGAGGATCTATTTCCCAGCTCCTTCACAGGGCTGTTGGCAATCCCAGATGGCTGTTGACCAGGGACATCTGTTCTTGGCTAAGTGATCCTCTCCACAGGGCAGGTGATTCCATGGCAAGTGGCTTTCCACTGAAGGATCAAGAAAATGAGTGGGAACAAGACAGAGCAAGGGAGAGACAGGAGGATGGAAGCCAGTCTTTTCATAGCCCAATCTCAGAACAGACATCTCATCACTTACACCTGTGCTATTTGTTAGAAGAGCGTTATTGGTCTTACCCACAGGCCAGGTCATGATGCAAGGCCATGAGTTCCAGGAGGAGAGGATCCTGGGAGCCACTGGAGAGCCATCTGCTGTACATCCTGCCACCGAGGAGTGGCTTCTTGTAGCTGGTCTGCTGAAGCTACAGCATGATGTGAAAGTGAAATAAATAATGAACCGTCTTCTTTAAAGACGGGGTCTGCATCTGAGCAGCCAATGTGTTCCAATCAATTTGACTCTTCTATGGAACATTTCCCCAACTTGTGAGGACCCTAGAGCAGGTGTTTTCTGGAAGATCTGCCCAGCTATATCCCTTTCATCTTCCACTCTGCCTCACCTCCCCTTTTTGGAGATTCCCATGATCATTTTTATAACTACTTGCCTCCAACTAATTGAAGAAAGGGTCAACAGACAAGCCAAGGTAGGCTAAATCCTCCCTGTGGGCATTTGGAGTTAGGATCCAGAAACCCCTATGAGTGTCCCTTGAGAACTGGACTCCAGGTGAAGCTAGGACTGATTGGATCTGCTTGTGGGAAAGCAAGGAAACCTGTTTGCAGAGAGAGAAGGAAGAGGCGAATGTCAGAGAGTAGGCTTCCAAATGGACTCAGTTCCTGGCTTCCTGTTCTGGGACTTGCTGGAGCCCATTTTAGCCCCCATCCTCAGCTGTGTGAGATATCTCTGCTCCATTCCAGAAATGTCCTTTTTGCTCCTCTCCACACCTTAATAAAGACTCAACCAGCTTGAAAGTAAAGAGTCTCTGACTAATAAACCACTTTGCTTTGTTGAGTCCCACACCCAACGCCATTGCAGCTCATGGCATCCTGGTATCTGCAACACCTCTACCAGGAAAAATAATAAATTCTTGCCTAAAAGCACATGTGATGGGTCATCTTAGCTCACCCAGGAAAGAATCGTGCAAGGAAAAACATTGCATTGATATATGTCTGTATGTCTGTGAGGTGAGTCATTGCTTTGTTGGAGGTCAACAGGAGATGTCTTCGTGCAAATAGGTGACAAAGAATCAAAGGAGTCATCTTTTCTTGCTTCAGCTCCCTGTTCACTCACATGCTGCTTATCTAGACTGTGTGTCCTTGTGTGAAGTTGTAGAAAGAGCCCCCCAATCTCTGAGCAGTCCCCAGCCGGTTCCCTGGAGCAGCTTTGCTCTTGCTCCTTTTGAATTCCCTGATGGCACTTGAAGAAGCAGTCTGGGCTCTGGGAGAGCATCTCTCTCCACACATTCCCTCTGTGTGCTACTTTCTGGATTGTTTACTCTGGAATCCAGGCCAGGGTGCTGGGGATGGGCTGTATTTCTTTGGTGGAATTCTGCACTCCACTTCCCAAGTCACACTCTGCATTCTTTCGATGCCTCTTCCAAACTGGTGGTTGGTTTTGCAGCAAAGCTATTGGCTGCACAAGCCCAGGAAGAGTCTGTCCTCAACCTTGTCCTAACAGTTGACCCTCTAGTGTGGAAGGGGCCAAAGTAGGATATAGTAAACAGGAAGACGGCAGGCTTGGCCTAGCCTGGCCTGGCCTGGAGAGCAGGAAACATCAGCCACCATGCTCAACCCTGCCCCGGATCAAAACCTTCTGGGGTACAGCACCTCCCAGGCTGGTCCAAGGAGTGTTCTCAGCAGCTTGGGATTGTCAATACAGCAGGACAAATTTGTCCTAAGACACCAACTCAGGAATTTTTATGGTTTCTGAGCCTGGTGTGATAGATGGATAGACAGATGGAGGAGAAGAGGACAAGCAAAAGTTAGAAAGGAAAGAATGGTTGAGTGATGGATGGGTCCACTTTTTTCTAAACAGCTACTTGCCCCCATGCTACCTCAGATCCCCAAACCTTCCTGTCTGGGCTGTGTTTTTCCATTGGTATAATTTCTAACATGCTATACTTCACTTTCAGAGTTAACCTGTATTAGCTTTACGTGACTGTGACCAAAAACCCAAGAAGATCAACTTAGAAGAGGAAAAGTTTGTATTGGCTCATGGTTTCAGAGGTTCAGTCCATGGTAAGTCCATTCCATTCCTCTGGGCCCAAGGTGAGACAAAATATCATGGCAGAAGGACATGGTGGAGGAGCCCTGCTCTGCTTGTGGTGGCCAGGAAGGAGAGTGAGAGAGATAGCTGGAGGGGCAACTGGGAAGAAGAACCTTCCAGAACACACACCCAGTAACCTACCTCCTCCAACCACACCCCACTTGCCTACAGTTACCATCCAGTCAGTCCATTCAAACCAGGATGAACTGATTAGGTTACAGTTCTCACAATCCAATCATTTCACCTCCCGGTATTCCTGAATCAACACAGGAGCTGGGGATGGGTTGTATTTCTTTGGGGAATAAATCATACCTGAACCCTAACACAAATCATGGTAGAATTCAAGCTCTGTGAAGGCAGGAGGCTTTGCTCACTAATGGATCTCAGAGTCTAACAGTGCCTGGCACATAGCAGGTGTCCAGCAAGTATTTGCTGGACAAATGAATGGATGAATGGGTGGATTTCCCTAGTGATGTTTTGCATGATTTTCTTAGTAAATTTCTTTCTCCATTTTCCTGCTGCTCTTCAAACTGAGAATGTCCTCTCTTAACCCTACCAGTCAACCCCACTCATCTTTCAAGTGCCAACACCAATGCCACTTTCGCCGTACAGCTGTGCCATTAAAAGCCAGGCTCTTGCAATCTGTATATGGGGTAAAAATGGGAGTTCATAACCCACTTGAATCAAAGTGTGAAATATGATATATCAAGAACTATGTAATGTTTTGAACAACCAACAATAAAAAATTAAAAAAAAAAAAAAAGCCAGGCTCCCAGAATGCAGATCCCTCCTCTACTGCTTCTGAGGCTCCCTGGTGGCCAGGTGGAAGCTCTTGACTGCATGCTCAGTCTCCTTACCTAGTGGGTTCACTGTCAAGATGAAATAACATAACGTCCAGGACATGCTGAATTCACATATGCCCCCTGGTATTCCCCAGTTGAGTGCCTTCTCTCCCTTGTTTAAGCATCTTTTTTCATTGCGACTCTCTGAAGAACTCCTCTTGTTTTCTCTTGTGTTCTAGCTGTTCTTGCACATGTGGTATTTTCCTTCACAGAAGCTTCTCCTGACACAGAGCTTTGCAAATGCAGACTTTGGAATCATGTGCCAGACTTGAACAGAAACATTGTAGCACAGGAGCAAACATTGCTGAGATGGTTTGGGGAGAGGTTCCTATTCTGAGGATGGGTTGGGCACTTTGGGAGGGCTTGAAGGACAGGACAGGGTGGTGCAGAAACACAATGAAAAACAAAACAAAGCAAAACTGTGCAACATAGCATTTCATATCATGAGCTGCAACTTCATAAGTTTTCCGACCAGAGACCAGGAGTAGAACAGCCCTCCCCTGTGAAGCAGAAGCCCCCATTTGAAGGGAGCAAGAGGCAGTCCCAAGCAGAAGGCCACAAAGGGTTGGTATCTGAAGAAAAGGACCTGCCCCTTTCTGTGACAAGGATCCTCTGGAAAGGCATTTGTGATAAACACGGCTGTGTTTCTGCAATCTGGCTTTTATCCCTTCAAAGGTTCCTGAGCTAGAGGCAATTAACAGAGCTGGGGAAGCCAAGAAAGTGCACTGTGAATACAAACAGGTTGACAGGACATTTATACAGCAGCATTGAGCAGAGTCCCTGATCCCCAGGGTGGCGCAGGTCACTGGGAGAGTTTGAGACTGAGAGATGCCTTCTTTTGTCTTACCACTGGGATGAGTTTCCTCCACCAGGCATGAAGGATCCTGGCTGGGTTCCAGGAAAGACTGGAGGACTGGCTGGGATTGCAGAGTAGTGATGGACAAAGGAACCTCCACATTGCTCCCACCCAGGACCACCAAAGCTCCATTACAGGGAGCAGAAGTCACCGTCTCACTTTTCCCCCTCAACTTTACTAAGATGCAATGGACCATCTCCAGGCCCTGGTAACCACCATGTCTTCTTCCACGAGTTTGACTATTTTAGATCCCACATGTGCGAGAGATCATACAGAGTCTGTTTTTCTGCATCTGGCTTCATTCACTTAACATAATGTCCTCCATGTTTGTCATGTTGTCACAAATAGCAAGTCTTTAAACCTGAATAATATTCTAGTGTGTGTGCGTTATTTTTTTTTTCATCCATTCATCCATTTGTTTATCCATTCATTTGTCAACATTGAGGCTGTTTCCACATTTTGGCTTTTGTGAATTACGGGACAGTGAACATGGGACACAGGTTAATGATCAGGGAAAGGCACATCGAAACCCCAACAATATATTGCCTCTCACCTGTTGGAGCAAATATTGTCAGAAAGACAAAAGATAACCAGTGGGTGAGGATGCGGAGGGAAGGGAACCCTGCACACTGTTGGTGGGCATTTGAATCCATACGGGCTACATTTTGAAAAGCGGAATGAGCTGACCTGTGCTCACTGGATATACATGGTCAGGATTTGGGGACGATGGAGCTGATCCTCTATCTTCTCTCTCCCTGTGCACCAGCCAGGCTGGATCTTTGCCCTGGAAGAGGGTTATAAAGGTCTCAGAGAATACCATGTGTGTCCATGCCTCAGGGACAGGCTGACCCGAGATCCAGCAGGGGCTCTTCCATCTACTCACTGTCTTGACAAGGGACTGACTTCTCCAAGACTTTTTTCTCTTTCTGTGAAATGGAAATAAAGTGAATACGCCCTCACTGGGATTGTCTTTAGGAATAATAATGAAAGAAGCACAATCCTAGTGAAGGAGGGCCTCAGACCATTACTGAGACATGAATCCATGTTCTGGGGTGGAGGTGGAGGGGCCCCGTGTCAGAGAAAGGAAAGGAGTTTTGATCTTCCGAATCCAAGTGGAAGGAGTGTCTGGAATCCCCACACCAGGCTTCCCTGTTTGAAAAGAGAACGACAACTTGAGAGAGGATGGGTCTGTCCACTATGTTGACCATAGGGATGGTTTCAGAGTTGTATATGTGTATCAGAACGCATCAAAGGACGTATTTTAGGTGTGATTTATTGTGTTTTATCATATCTCAATAAAGCTGTTAATTAACTTCTAGAGCAGCAACAAAAATACCATAATAATAGTGACTTTCAGGCAGATGAGTACCTGGGCACGCAGGTGGGTAAAAACACCCTAGGAGACAACACTGTTCCCACGCGACTATTCCTCGAGCTTTCCCTTATACCCTCCTTTCTCTTCCCCTTCATCTGTCCAGATCCTTCATCTTGTAAGCCCCAGATCAAATCCCACCTCCTCTCAGAAGCCTCCGGAGATCACTCTGTCTCAGTGCAACAGCATCCCTACACACGGCCTGACCCCCGCACACCATCCTTTCTCAGATGAAGCCTTGTGACAACTCGTGTGCTCGTATTCCGTTACTTAAGTCGTGTAACTTGTCCTGTGTTTGTGACTATGGGAAGCTTTTGGAGAACAGGAGACATCTTTTGTGTCTTTGAGCACATAGCGCTTGATGACCATTTCCTGACAGATGATAAAATTCATAGTTGGAACCCCTAGGCTCGACTCGCATCCCCATAGGCTCTGAAGAATGACCCCCAATGCATTGGTGTCAAAATGAGCAGGCCATCTGCAGAGCCTTGACCATTCAGCATTATTTCCACGGGAGGATGTTGCTGAGCTGTATTCCTTGTATAAATCCACAATGGCTTTTCACTCACATCTGCAGGCTCTACGACTTGAAAAACCCAGATGCCTGGTTTGATGGCAGCAGACTTTAAAACATACATTCCCGCTCTTTCTACATGTGAACAGCATCCTTCTGGGTCCCAGCCAAATCTGGGCCCCGGATGCCGAGGGCTTGGGAACAGCTCCCCAGCCACCCCAGCAGCAGCCCTGATCCTGCTCCATTATCCTAAGCCTCTCCTTGTCTGTTTGCTTGTTTTCCGTTCTCCTGGAAGTCTAATGGCATCTGTATCACATCTCCCAGAAAACGAATGACATTTATAACCCCCTTCTGCTCCTGCAAATGGAGGGGTTATCTTAGGAGTCCTCCCATCCCTGCTCTGTGAGTTCAGGCAGCCTCCTAGCCCGGTACCCTTGGCATCAGCTCCAAGGCTGGTGCTTTGGCAGCCAGGGAGCCTCAGACCCCAGCCTCCACATGAGGCCACAGCTGAGAGTTAGCAGGACAGCTCTAAGTATCCTCTTCCTGTTCCAGAGGGCTGCTGGCAGGTTTCTGAAAACCTGCAGCTTATTTATGTCTGTAGTCCTGGGCTCCCTGCCACACTCGTTTCGGACAAAAGTAGCCCTGCTTGGTATTAGTATATAAGCTTAGTTTGGGCCGCTCCTCCCACCCCTGCCGCCATGAGAGTAAGAAGCTGGGCTGTGTCACGGCCAGCTCCGGCCAGGGAAGCAGTCACAGGGTTCGCCTTGGGAAGCAGCGAGGAGTGGTTTGTTTTTCTGGTGTCTAACGGAAGACAGAGAGCAGCTAAAAATACAGGAATATTTAGGAGGAAATGCTTTTCCCCCAAAACAATCTCTTGTGGTTTTGTGTTTCCCTGAAATAATAGTTCTTTGCTGGATGAATTGTTGACACTAGCAATTCCTAAGCTGGGTTCCATGGTTTCAACAGGTGTTTCTCCAAAAGCAAAAAAGTGTAGGTAGAGTGTTCCATGATCAAAATGGTCCAAGAAAGAAAGGTCTGGAGAACAGAGGCCCTAGGCCCAACTCTAGAGACTGGGGAGAGAGAACTTCAGAGTCTGACCTGATTCAGACCAGGCAGAGAGGAGCCGGGTTGCAGAGCAAAGAGACCATCAAATTAGAAAATAAAAATATCCAGGGAGAAAAGACTTGGAGTCTGGTGTCATGAATTTTTACTTGAATTCCATGAAAATGTCATCCTTTCTTATTGTCTTCAGGGGAAACATTGAAAGCAGCCTTCTCATCTGTCTCCTTCAAAGCCCATAATTGCCTGTGCAATAGGAATAATAATAATGACACACATTTCCATGCACACACACATGCTTCTTCCTTACTAGGAGAGCCTGATTTTTGTGTAGGTGTCCCTTCCAACACACCTTGTGGTAAGGAAAAAGGACCCCTCACCCTACCCAGTAGGTGGATACTGGTTAGTCTAAGCTAACCATAGTACAGTTGGCCCTCTATAGCCTTAGGTTCTACATTCATGGATACAAACAACTGCAAATCAAAAATATTCAGAAAAATATCACATCTGTACTGAACATATACAGACCTTTTTTTTTGCCATTTTCCCCTACACAAAACAATATAACAACTATTTATATAGTATTAGGTATTATTATTTTTACATTTTATTAGGTATTATTAGTGATCTAGAGATAATTTAAAATATATGTGTTTTATGTAAATACTATGTCATTTTATATAAGGGACTTCAGCATTCTTAGATTTGGGTATCCTCGGAATGTTCTGGAACCAATCCTCAACAGAAACCATGGATCATTTGGGCCTGGTCATGTCACTCAGTGCTAACAAACGGACCTGGAAAGAAATCCTTTCAGGGCTTCTGGAAAGGTTTTTCTCTGTAATAAATAGACATCGACACAGGGGAAGAAATGGGAAATGCCCAGTTCTTTCTTCAGTGTGGTTTTTCTTTTTCCTTTTTATAGGCGCATCATAATTATACCTAACAGCTGGATTTGTTGTTACACATTCATACATGCAACAATACAATAGGACAATTTCATTCCCCGTCCTGGGTGTGGTTTTTCTGCATGAAACTTTAGGAACTTCACAACCATTGTGCAAGTTGGCAGGGGGAGAGGGACATCTGAGTCCTTGATGACGGAGGTGAGTGGCCAAATTAACCCTGGAAGCACTCACTCCTCTCTGTCCTTTATTCAGTGACATGATCAACTCCATTTCTGCTTAGGTTGCTTTTAGTTAAGTCTTCAGTTCGGGACAGTCAGCTGTTTCATGGTGAAGAGTCTTGCCCTTGAGAGAACACATCTAACAACTTGATCCATGATGCACCCACCCCAGTCCTTGGCCAAACTCCTGGCTTAGCCCTTTCTGAGTATCCAGTTTGATGTTCAGGCTGCCCCTGAACAATGCCCTCCTGCACCTACCCACTGTTCTCTCCTTCGTATTTGTCTGTCCCCTGCCTACTGACTTCAGTCATACATTTACCATGGCACAGGAGTCTGACAGCTTTGGGTTTCATCCTGACTCTACACATTTGTTACAGTCTTTATAAAAATAATTTCACTTCTCTGAACTTATTTTCTCACCTGTACATCAGGAAAAATACCTCATCTCTATTTTAAAAATTAAAGTGAGGATAATGAAAAGAGCTTACCACCATGCCTGACATCCAGTAAGTGGTCTGTCAATCATAGTCTGAACAATGACAATAAATTATCTTCAATTAAAATTAATAATTACTTTGGTTGGACGCAGCGGCACATGCCTGTAATCCCAGTGGCTCGGGAGGCTGAGGTAGGAGGATTGCACGTTCGAGACCAGCTTTAGCAACTTAGTGAGACCCTGTCTCAAAAGAAAAAAATAAAACGGACTGGGAATGTGGTTCCGTGGTTAAAGGCTCCTGAGTTCAATCCCTAGTACCAAAAGAAGAAAAGAAAATTAATAATTGCTTTGGATTGACTATGCTTCCCTAATTCAGATTGGTCATTTGAACAGTGTGTCGGGGGGGGGGGGCATTGCTATTACTTAATGAAGCCCTCAGTGAGGAATGGCAGTAATAATGCACTGCCTTATAATTTTATATTTTTCTAATTATTTTTGTTACTTTGTTTACTCCCCCCAAAGAATCCTTTTTTTTTATTGGTTGTTCAAAACATTACAGAGCTCATGACATATCATCTTTCATACATTTGATTCAAGTGGGTTATGAACTCCCATTTTTACCCCAAATACAAGTTGCAGAATGACATCGGTTACACATCCACGTTTTTACATAATGCCATATTAGTAACTGTTGGATTCTGCTACCTTTCCTATCCCTGTATCTTATACAAATCTGTAGGCTAAAT
>NW_026000108.1:40220847-40225236 GCF_001458135.2 Marmota marmota marmota
GAAGTATCTGTTCAGGTCCTTGGCCCATTTGTTGATTGGGTTATTTGTTATCTTATTGTTTAATTTTTGGAGTTCTTTGTATATTCTGGATATTAGGGCTCTATCTGAAGTGTGAGGAGTAAAAATTTGTTCCCAGGATGTAGGCTCCCTATTTACCTCTCTTATTGTTTCTCTTGCTGAGAAAAAAACTTTTTAGTTTAAGTAAGTCCCATTTGTTTATTCTTGTAATTAACTCTTGGGCTATGGGTGTCCTATTAAGGAATTTGGAGCCCAACCCCACAATATGTAGATCGGAGCCAACTTTTTCTTCTATCAGATGCAGAGTCTCTGATTTGATATCAAGCTCTTTGATCCATTTTGAGTTAACTTTTGTGCATGGTGAGAGAAAGGGGTTCAGCTTCATTTTGTTGCATATGGATTTCCAGTTTTCCCAGCACCATTTGTTGAAGATGCTATCCTTCTTCCATTGCATGCTTTTAGCCCCTTTATCAAATATAAGATAGTTGTAGTTTTGTGGATTGGTCTCTGTGTCCTCTATTCTGTACCATTGGTCCACCCGCCTGTTTTGGTACCAGTACCATGCTGTTTTTGTTACTACTGCTCTGTAGTACAGTTTGAAATCTGGTATCGCTATACCGCCAGATTCACACTTCCTGCTTAGAATTGCTTTTGCTATTCTGGGTCTTTTGTTTTTCCATATGAATTTCATGATTGCTTTATATATTTCTACAAGAAATGCCATTGGGATTTTGATTGGCATTGCATTAAACCTGTAGAGAACTTTTGGTAATATCGCCATTTTGATGATGTTAGTTCTGCCTATCCATGAAGAGGGTATATTTTTCCATCTTCTAAGATCTTCTTCTATTTCTCTCTTTAGGGTTCTGTAGTTTTCATTGTATAAATCTTTCACCTCTTTTGTTAGGTTGATTCCCAAGTATTTTATTTTTTTTGAGGATATTGTGAATGGGGTGGTTGTCCTCATTTCCATTTCAGAGGATTTGTCGCTGATATACAGGAATGCCTTTGATTTATGCATGTTGATTTTATATCCTGCCACTTTGCTGAATTCACTTATTAGCTCTAGTAGTTTCTTTGTAGACCCTTTTGGGTCTGTCAGATATAGTATCATATCATCCGCAAAAAATATGGAATGCTTTACAAATTTGCATGTCATCCTTGCACAGGGGCCATGCTAATCTTCTCTGTATCGTTCCAATTTTAGTATACGTGCTGCCGAAGCGAGCACCCAAAGAATCCTTTTAACTCTCATTGTCATTCCCATCTGACTGAAGCAACTGAGGTTGAAGAGAACCTAATCAGTGCCTTAGCTCACACGACTGGTGTCTTGTTCCACCACTTGGATTCCTCTTCATATCCACACAGCCCACCACCCTGGACCCTCTTACCTTCCAAAGTTTTGTGATTGCCCTCTGTGGCTACCTAGATTGGTCAGTTTCCTTCTGTTTAGTACCTTTCATTTTAATATCCCTTGCAAATGTCCAGTGGTTCTGAGAGTCCCACTTGGCTGTGGGAGAAGAGGAGATGGCCCACAGCCCAGTGTTCCAGCACCCTCTATGAAGACTGGCTTGGCAGCTGCACTGAGTACAAGCAGCTCCTGGTTTGGGCAGTAAGTTGGGTGTTCACACGCTTCTTAGCCTTTCTTTGTTTACCCAGGGGGTGAGACGCAATGATAACGAGTCTCTAATGAGGCTGCTGTGACCAGGAGTGGACATGTGCTGTTCAAACTGTTTAACTTAATTTCCTGGAATGTCAGCAGGGTCCACTGTGTGGCTGTCAAGAGATGCTCATTCAGGCAGAGCATGAGAGATTTCTATTCAGAGAAAATAGAGATTGGTTAGAAACTGAATTAAAAAATCCAAATGATTGAGTTTAATGATTGACTCAATAGCTTGGGAATATTGATCAAGTCAATTCTTAGTGGTGTTCTTATATGTGATGGTCTCAATTGCTCCTTCCTGATAACTGTCCATGCTTTTAGAAGCTTTTTTATTTATCTTCATTCTTTTCTAGCATCTTCTATGGTCAACCCAATGTAGGCATTTAAACATGAAGTTCTGGTTTTCTGTGGGTGTTCTGCAGTATTTAAACTGAGGATTGAGAAGATCCTGTTCAGGGATCTCTGGAATGAGTAACTCTAATATCTCCCCATTGAATTAAATTAGTCTTTACCCCATTTCCATTGCCAGGATCTAACTGTGAGCATTGGTTGGATGTCATGTTATCCCAAAGTTCTACGTGCCTGAGGTACTGGACTGCTTGTGTATCACTTGTGTTCATTTACTCTTTCAAGGTTCCGAGAAAGAGCATGACCTCTTTGATATATATTATTGTTTAAGGAATATCTCAGTCTAGATCCCCCAGAGGCAAGAATTTGAGTACCAATAGTTTATTTAGGGGTTAACCATGGAAGCATCAGTAAGGAACTGGAGTAGTGTGATATTGTGAAATACATATTTGGTGGGCTTCCCCTCCTCCCATTTTCTGGCCTAAAATCCTTGAAATTTTTAAAGTGATAATTGTCTTTTTGTATGTTAATGAGTTGACTGATAGCTGAGGCCCCTAGGAAGCTTCAGGATGGGAGCTGGTCACAGAAAAGTCTAAGGCAGCATTAGAGGGTGAGTCTTTCAGTCCTACCCCAACCTCTGGGGAAGGGAAAGAGGCTGAAGGTTAAGTTGATCACAGTGGCCATCGGTGTAATTGATCATGCCTAATATTGAATCCTCCATTAAAACCCCAAAGGACAGGGTTTGGAGAGCTTCCAGATGGCTGGACACATGGAGGTTGCTGGGGGATGGCACTCCTGGGAGACGATGGCCACTTTGCACCCCTCCCCCCATATCTTGTCCTGGGCATCTCCTCGTTTGTATCCTTTGTAATATTTTTTATGATAAATGTAAGTGTGTTTCCCTGAGTTCTTTGAACCACTCGAGCAGATTAACAGAAAGCAAGGAGGGGGTTGTGGGAACTCCAGTTTATAGCTGGTCCATCGGAAGCACTAGGCTAAATCATGGGGACTTGCAATAGGCGTGAGAAGTAGGAGGCAGGCTTATGGGACAGAACCCTCTTCCTGTGGGACCTGATTCCAGGTAGATAGTGTCAGAACTGGATTGAACTAGAGGATGCCAGCTACCATCTACGGCAAAATTATAGATCATTGGTAAGAGAGTCCCATATGCTTCTTGGTGACCAAAAGTCACAGAACTCTTCTGTGTCGGTTGTTGAGTGAGAAAATTGAAACAAACGCTTTGGTGTTTTCCCTCTACATTGTGAGAAGAAATGAAACACAAAGGTAAGGAAGCCATTAAAGAGCGTGTTACTGAGCAGGTTATCACTGGGAGCAACCAGAATGCAATCTACCGAGGAGCTCTGGGGAGACGGTACAGAAGGCACAGTTATCCCAACCCAGGGTCTAGGAAACTGGGGAACCCAGCCACCATAAACATCTCCTTTATGACATTGATTGAAGGGTGATTTCCAGGGATTTTAACTCTTTGGTGTTTCTGATGTCCCCTGCGCTCAAGCTGAGCTTAACACTGCAATCAGGAGAACCCTTCATGGGAACTTGGCAGATGTTCACAGCAAGTGGACCCAGGTATACAGAGCAAGCAAGGTGAAGGTCAAAGGGAAGAGGTGAAGGTCAAGGGGATATGGGTAAGGCACCAACAACATGTGCTGGTAGATTATTGTCCCTGTAGTTCTAGCTTTTGAATTTTCTTTCTGATCTTAGGCACTTTTTTTTAATGGCCCTTGTCAGGAGAGTAGAAATATCTTTACATTCCACCACCACAGCTATTTCTGATGCTATAGCTCTAATCAGCTCTTTGACATTAGATCATGACTTAGAAGACTACGGTGAAACACCTCTCATAAAGTGTTAGTGAATTAAGAGAACTTAAATTGCGAGTGAATTAAAGAAATGTTCCTGTGGAGTTTCAAAGATACTATGTAAAGTTTTTGTTGGCTACAGAATCTGTGAATGGATTATTGATCATTTAACACAGTAGAATAACATAGTGTGTATGTTTTTCTTCTCCAATTAGATATACCCATTGAAGATCTGACATAATCTTGAATGTACAATGTTGTTCAAGTATTTGACAAAAGAAAATTATTATTAGTTATCTTTATCAAGTACACACAAGAAAAGAAGTTCAGGTTACGAGAACTGTGCTCGTCAGCTTTTTCTCACAGTAGCCAAAATACCCAACAAGAACAATTTAGAAGAGGAAAGGTTTATTTTGGCTTATAGTTTCAGAAGTTCAATCCATGGTAGGCCAACTCCATTGCGCTGGGCCCAAGATGACCCAGAACATCATGGTAGCCAGGAAGCAGAGAGAGAGGGGCAGTCGTGAGGAGTGGGGGGGG